>NC_080164.1:160514704-160821329 GCF_950295315.1 Erinaceus europaeus
TGTTGTACTTGTTATTGTAACTGATGTCTTCATTGTTGGATAGGACAGAGAGAAATGGAAAGAGGAGGGAAGACAGAGAGGGGGAGAGAAAGATAGACACCGGCAGATCTGCTTCACTGCCTGTGAGGCAACTCCCCTGCAGGTGGAGAGTTGGGGGATTGAACTGGGCTCCTTATGCCGGTCCTTGTGCTTTGTGCCACCTGCGCTTAACCACTGCACTGTAGCCCAACTCCCAAGAATGATTACTTTTAAATAATGATTATATTTTCTTGGGTTCTTATTTTATATATTTAATATATTATAAAGATTAAATTATTTTCAACAGTGCCAATATCCATGTATTACAGCAACGTGTTATAATTTTTTAAACTATTTTATTTATTAGATAGAGGTAGATAGAAATCCAGAGGGACACCAAAGTAAAAATCTCTGGGTGGAGGGTGAGAGTATATGTCCAGCTTCACTGGGGTGGGAGGGATGGAGGCGTGGAGATTGGGATAGTCCTTTGGTGATGGGAAGGGCAGTGATGTACACTCCTACTAACTTGTTTCACCATAAATCACTATTTAATTAATATGAGAAGGTAAAAACTGTTTGAATGTCTCAAATCTTTTAATATACACATCATAGGCTGAGTATATGTTCCTTCAATCTAAGCACTTAAGACTTCAAACATGTAATCAGATTGAATTCTAATAGTGGTCTCAAATGGTTAATATCTTTTTAATAATGACTTTGAAATTTTTTCTTCTTGAAATGTTGAATCTTCTAAAAGCTTAGAATAGAAGCAAATGGTGCCATTATTTTAAAAGATACAGCTATATATAAATAATGGCAAAGGACATGAATTATCGTGATATTGTGTATGATACTGCAAATCCTAAACATGGGATTTTCTAAGTTAACTAAATTGCCAAATAATTTGATTATAGCAATAACTATCTATTGTCTTCTTAAACTCTAAGACAGCAGGAACCTCCCGCTTCCTCTATAGAGCCTATATTTCCCCCAGTCCTGCAACCTCTAGGGTGGGGCTCACTTTCCTGCATGCTTATCTCAATTCATACCAAATTATACTGCATATGCTGATCCAAACTTAACGCAATGAGTACCACTTCTCATGCTTCACTTCAGACTGTGTCCAGAGACATCAGGCATGGAATGCCAAGCTTTCAGCCTCATTACTCAGGTGAGGCCTCTCCTTTCATAGGATTACCTAATTCCATTTTGGGGGGGGTTCACTTCTTAACAATATCCCTAAACCTAGATATAGACCAAGTCTAGTGAGATAGGCCATGTGTTCACATGTATCCATAAAATCAGGCAAAATATAAACCTGAAAGCAAAAGTACACAATAGTCAGCAGTGAGTCAATATATGCAGTAAGCAAGTAGAAAGGCTGAAAAAGACACCATAAAGTTCCCAATGAATAGTTTCTACTTAGACTTAGATACTCTCCTCACTTACTTCCTATTACAGTTCTCTCACTCACTCCAAAGCTAACCTTATCACAGCAGAGGCTTCAAAAGCTGAATAAGGGAGAGATTAGCATATTTTAATTATAACTCTTTAGGCACTATCAGACCACCCTAGAGCTGGGGCCCTAGTCAGGGAGTCCTGAGATTCCAAAACAGACATGATGAGCCTAGACCTCAAACAGATCCCTCTCTCTATTGTTACTGGTCATCTCCATCAGGAACAACACAATGAATCCCTTTGTGGGCCCCAATAAGACCTTGCCCTCAATGCCCAACAATAGTAGAGAATGTTCCATCCTCCGAAGGGAGGCTGGACATCATCTTCTATTTACCATCTGAGGAAGGTGGGTCCTGAAATTGGGGCAGCTTGGACTGTTCCTACTCATGACCACAGAATCTGAGCTCAGACCTACAGGAATGCAGAAGTTACATAGGCTCCTAAGCTGAATATGGGCCCCAGATCAAATTGATGGGGTTTAACAATATTTATATACCTTTCCCATATTTGGGAGCTACTGTCTTCCCGATTCGGCTTTCTAGCCCTTTTTCCAGTCATGACATAATATTAACAGATAATAACTTGGGTCCACCTGCATATCAGATGTCAGGCTCAGAAAAAAAAAAAAACATTAAAAAAAAAAAACTAGTATAGTCATGGGCCCTTTGGAATATCACTAAAACAGGCTTACTAGCTATTTCCAATACAGCACCACCCAAATCTTCATTCGCAGTATTCCAGCCTTTAGGTTCATGATTAGTCAACAATTTGTTTGGCTTTATATTTTAACTCTTCTTTCATCCAGCAGGTTCCAGATGCTACCATGATGCCAACCGGACTTCCCTAGGCAAATGACCCCACCAATATGTCCTGGAGCCTCACTTCTCCAGAGCCCCACCCCACTAGGGAAAGAGAAAGAGAGGCTGGGAGTATGGATCGACCTGCCAATGCTCATGTTCAGCTGGGAAGCAGTTAAAGAAGCCAGACCTTCCACCTTCTGCACCCTATAATGTCCCTGGGTCCATACTCCTCCCAGAGGGATAAAGAGTAGTAAAGCTATCAGGGGAAGGGATGGGATATGGAGTTCTGGTGTTGGGTGAAGTTATACCACTCTTATTCTATGATTTATGTCAGTGTTTCTTTTTTTATAAATAATAATTAAAAAAAAAGAAACCCAAAGGGAAGGGGAGATAGGGAGAGAGGAAGAGAGAGACACCTGCAGCCCTGCTTCACCACTTGTGAAACTTTCCCCCTGCAGATTGGGGTCAGGGCTTTGAACCTGGATCAATGCCCTGTGCATTGTAACATGTGTACTCAGCCAGGTATGCCACTAACTGGCCCCTAAGGGTCTTACTTTTCATTTCTGCTACTCTTCTTAAAGGAGTTTTAGTTTAGTTTAATTTTCCTGTCCATCATCCATACCAAATCATGTTAGTCTAATCCATATACTTTATACTGTTTGTCATATTACGTCACTTAAATTCAACTCAATTGCCAAAGGATACTGGCTTTTCCTCTTTTAAATCATTCTACCTGCACACAATTATGCTAATAATTCACATTTTGAAAATCGAGGAATCAAACTGCCTTTCAATTTTTATCCCTTGATAGCTACAGTTTACATTTTCAATGCTTTCATTGATTAAAAATCAACCCCTAAAAAGTGTGTATACTTGAAATCTGTGCTTCCTCCACAGCCATAAAGTCTTTCCACTCAATTTTGTCTCTGGAATCAGATATTCCCTTGCCAGAATCAGTATTAACCATAACACTGAAAAATAATTTGGATAATATTAAGTGTTCACCTATTTGACTTAGTATTTTAATGAGCATAGGTAATCTGTTTAAGGCAGCATCTTAATTTAGCTTAAAGAAATGAACTACACTTTTCCCTACTATTTGATTTCTTCATGTCTTCTTAATTTCCTTGAAGACACTCACTATTCTTTCCAATGTACTATTACTATTGTCATTATTACTATTACTATCATTTTAGATAGAGACAGACAGGCAGAGTGAAAGAAGCCAGAGCAACAATATTCCCTCTTATGTGGTGGGGACAGGCTTGAACCTGGCTTTTACACATGGCAAGACAGCCCACTATCCACATGAGCTACTTTGTTGGCCCTCAAACTTTTTAAAATATCGAACTACCAAAAGTTCTCAATAGTTGAACAAATTTGGAAGTAGTGAACTTCTTGCCTTGGGGAACTAAAAAACACTACCCTATGTGAGTAAATAGAAATGTGACCTTATCTTTGTAGTCACATGAAACTTGTATAAATAAAAATGATTAAATGAATTTTTTATGCATGTATATGGTGGGGGGAATCAGTGGGAAACCAAATTAAAATTAATTTCTGCATTATACTATTTCAACATAAATTCGAAAAGGAAAAAATATAATTTTTTCCCTAGGTCCTGTCTTCTTGAATAGTAACCATGATGCAGTGAAAAGAACACTCAAAAAAATAGTAAACTAGAATTTCATTCCTGCATTTTCCAGTTATTAGTGTGATTTTAAGATATTACTTGAGACTTATAATGTATAAAAAATAACTAAGAAACAATACTCTGAAAAAGGCTTTTTGCTCAGCTTCCAAGAATGATTTATCTCTTTGCTTCTCAAAGACTATCATTCTACTTGCACTCCTGACCCTATTTTTCTTTGTCACCTTGAAACCTTACAAAATCATTTAGTAACTCTGTTTTCAGTCTTTGAATTCTAAAATGTTTCATTTCATAAGCTTGCTCTTGTTCTCAAATTCTAAAAGAAAACCAAGCAAGGCATCTCCAGCAGAGTGCACACACCAGTGTCTCAAACTCCATAATCTCAGTCCAATTCACATATTAGCTATTAAATATAACATTCATGTTGATGTTCAGAATTATTATTACACTGATCACCCAAGTAGAAATATAGAATTATACCCTAAACTTTAGGGTATAAACTTCTAACTTGATCTAAAATTCTTTCTTTTCCTTGTTAGAATCAGTGCTCACAGGCAAATAATTAACAGATAGTTTTCAGATTATGGTACAAATTCTTTCTGATCTTTATGACTGATATATTTTATGTTTTTAATGCAAATTCTCAGACCTTACATAAAACAATTAAATTGCCCCTTACATTGCGGTACTTCTAAAAATTTTCTTTTCTCCCTTCCTTCCTTCCTTCTTTCCTTCCTTCCTTCCTTCCTTCCTTTCTTCCTTCTTCCCTTCCTTCCTTCCTTCCTTCCTTCCTTCTTCCTTCCTTCCTCCTTCCTTCCTTCCTTCCTTTCTTCCTTTCTTCCTTCTTCCCTTCCTTCCTTCCTTCCTTCCTTCCATCTTTCCTTCCTTCCTTCCTTCCATCCTTCCATCTTTCCTTCCTTCCTTCCATCCTTCCATCTTTCCTTCCTTCCTTCCTTCCTTCCATCCTTCCTTCTTTCCTTACTTCCTTCCTTCCTTCCTTCCTTCCTTCCTTTCTTCCTTCTTCCCTTCCTTCCTTCCTTCCTTCCTTCCATCTTTCCTTCCATCTTTCCTTCCTTCCATCCATCCTTCCTTCCTTCTTTCCTTCCTTTCTTTATTTCTTTCTCTTTCTTATTTTTTTCAGTGATTTAATAATAATTGGCAAGATTATGGGATAAGAGGGGTAAAATTCCATACAGTTCCCACCACCAGAGTTCCATACACCCCCCCGCCATAGCACCCCCTTTTGGAAGCTTCCCTATTCATTATCCCCCTGGGAGTATGGACCAAAGATCTTTATGGAATGCAGAAGGTGAGAAATCTGGCTTCTGTCATTGCTTCTCCACTGAACATAGGTGTTGGCAGGTCAATCGATATGCCCAGCCTGTTTCTATCTTTCCCTAGAAGAGTAGGGTTCTGGAGAGGTGGAGTTCCAGGACAAATTGGTGAGGTCATCTGCCTAGGGAAGTCAGGTTTGGGTCATGGTAGCATCAGCAACTTGGTCACTGAATAGCACTAAGATTTAAAGCTTGGTCTATACTCCCAGAGGGATAAAGAGTAGGGAAGCTATCAGGGGAGGGGATGGGATACAGAGTTGTGGTGGTGGCAAATGTGTGGACTTGTACTCCTCTTATCATATGGTTTTTGTCACTGTCTCCTTTTTATAAATAAAAAAAATAAATAAACAAAGAAAAAAAATTTAAAGCAGAACAAATCAGGAACCTAAAGGTAATAATATAGACCCCCCAATCTTGTCTGCTCTATTTGTACCTATAGGTGAGAGTGACTTGCAATGTTTTAGAAAGTTCATGCTTTCCATTTCATAAAAACTTGTCATAAAACAGAGACTAAATTTTAGAATTGTGCACTGTATTTAAGGACACTTTTTTCTGTAAAAAATTAAAGATTTCTAGTTATGTATCTGGAACTCATATTAGTATAAGTTGCTTGCTAGAAATGCATCTTATTCCTCATTTTTTCATCTTTGTAATCTATGCTCAAGAATATAGAGGTCATACCTTATATATTAGTTATTTTTTCCAATAGATTAGGAAAAGTACAAGGGAAGCATTATCAGTTCATATATTTATAAATTTTCAAGTTAAAAGTCACATGTTTAGGCACACAGATTGGAGCTACATTAGTATTATTTTTTTGACTGTCTACTTTTGCCTTGTAGGTGGTTGCAACTGTGAAAGGATAATAAAATGAAGCATTTATTCTTTAACTTTATTATCTATGCTCTTAATTTCCTCATTTGTGTTTTTGTAACAGGTTTTATTCTCTTTTAATTTTTTTATTTATAAAAAGGAAACATTGACAAAACCATAGGATAAGAGGGATACAACTTTGCACAGTTAACACCGCCAGACCTCTGTATTCCACCCCCTCCCCTGATAGCTTTCCTATTCTTTAACCCCCTGAGAATATGGACCCAAGATCATTGTGGGATGCAGAAGGTTGAAGGTCTGGCTTCTGTAATTGCTTCCCTGCTGAACATGGGCATTGACAGGCCAATCCATTTTGTGATGCACTTCCTAACAAAAGTTACAAAACCTAGATATAGACCAAGGCCCATGAGATAGACTACATGTGCACATGTATCCATAAGCAGGGGAAAATATATACATTGCCCTCTATGTAGAACAACAGTGATAGAAATTGCCCCACTCTCTGAAGGAGCAACTGTGTCACTTGAGGAAGACTGGTTCTGAAAGGAGTGCATCCTAGAATGTTCCTAGCTGACCACAGAATGCAAGTTCAGACTGACAGGGATGCAGAGGTTACACAGGCTCCAGTGCTAAATATGAATAGACATGGGCCCTGGGTCAGACTGATGCAGTTTACAATTCGTAGTATTTATATACTTTTCCCATATTTAGGAGCTTTTCTCTGCTTTAATCCAGTTTTCAGGTCCAGACACCAAATGGTGTCTCAAATCTGACACCATCTTCCCAGGCAATACCTTTAGCCCACCTGTATGTTAGCTGTCAGACTAAGGCAAAAATTAGTAAAGTCATGGGCTCTGTAGAATATACCTAATATAGACTTCCTAGCTCCTTCCAACATGAAGACTCTAAATTTCATCTGCTATACTCTTACCTTTAGGTTCCATATTATTAAACTTATTGTTTTTATTCATATTTTAATGCTTTTCAGCCACAAAATTGCAGATGTTACCACGATACCAACTTGACTTCTCTGGGTAGATAGCTTCACTAATGTTTCCTAGAACCCCACCTCCCTAGAAACCTACCCCACTAAAACAGAAAATAGAAGCAGGCTGGGGATATGGATCAACCTGTCAATAACCATGTACAGTGGAGAAGAAATCACAGAAGCCAGACCTTCTACCTTCTGCTTGTCATAAAGATCTTTGATCCATACTCCCAGAGGGTTAAAGAATAGGGAAGCTTCTTTTTTTTTTTAATTAATTATTTTTTAATTTAAGAAAGGATTAATGAACAAAACCATAGGGTAGGAGGGGTACAACTCCACACAATTCCCACCGCCCAATCTCCATATCCCACCCCCTCCCCCGATAGCTTTCTCATTCTCCATCCCTCTGGGAGCATGGACCCAGGGTCATTGAGGGTTGCAGAAGGTAGAAGGTCTGGCTTCTGTAATTGCTTCCCCGCTGAACATGGGCGTTGACTGGTCGGTCCATACTCCCAGTCTGCCTCTCTCTTTCCCTAGTAGGGTGGGTCTCTGGGGAAGCGGAGGTCCAGGACATATTGGTGGGGAAGCTTCTAATAGAGGGGAAGGGATATTGAACTCTGGTGGTGGGAATTTTATGGAATTGTATCTTTCTTATACCATAATCCTTTCAACCATTATTAAATCACTAATAAAAAGGAGAAGAAAGAAAGGAAGGAAGGTCGGAAGGAAGGAAGAAAGAAAGAAAGAAAAGAGAAACAGGTGGCAAAGAATTGATCAAATAGGATAAATATTTTGTACTATGGTGACATTTCACATGAAGTAGACATATCACATTTTGCGATTGATAAATTATTCATATTGTGACTTACAAAGCTCTTATTTGAGCCTCATAGAAAACTCTCTTAGAAAGGTAACAATGACAGTTTTAAGTCCTTTTAGTAAATGAGAAAATAGATCAAAACAAATTAATTTGTTTATGCTACATCTCATCACCAAAAAATATGGTAAACTAAAAACTTAATCCAGGTTCCTTTCTTGATTGATTATGAAGTAGCCCAATACCTTGAATTTAATAAAGAGTAGAATACAAGCTAAAGAAAGAAGTCAGTAGTACTACAGATCTGGAAGATCATCATCATGTCTGAGAACGTGTCAGGAGTTTCACACTGCTTCTTGAACAGAGTAATCCTGGGAGCTATTCTGAATGTGGCTGCAAGTGTAATTTCCAGAACAGTTTTACAAATTTCCTGCAATTACCTTCTATCATGTCTTAACTACTTGGCATTCTCTCTTTTTGAGACATTTGCAAAAGTTGTAACCTTACTTGAATAGATACCACAATTTCTCTTCCTTGCTAAGATATGTCCAGATACAGGAATATACAGAAACTTCGCCATAACATTCTCTAGCAGTTTTAATAATACATTAATTTTGTCACTTTATATGTCTATTTCAACTTGTTGGATGACCATTTGAGTAATCAACAAAACACTTACCTGTGAAGTATAGACAATGATAGCTAATGTTGTTAGAAACTTCTAAAGAAGTAAAGATATACATGTTTTTCAATAACACGAAAACTAAAAGACAAGGGGCCAGGTGGTAGAGAGCCTGGTTCAGTCCACATTACAATGTTCAAGGACCCAGGTTCAAGCCCCAGCCCTCACCTACAGGGGAAAAATTTGTAAGTGGTGAAGCAGGCTAGCAAGTGTCTCTGTCTCTCCCTCCCTATCTCCCCTTCACTCTCAATTTCTGGCTGCTTCTATCCAATAAATAAAGATAATAAAAACTTTTTTTTACATTTTTTTTTTATTTAAGAAAGGATTAATTAACAAAACCATAGGGTAGGAGGGGTACAACTCCACACAATTCCCACCACCGAATCTCCATATCCCACCCCCTCCCCTGATAGCTTTCCCATTCTCCATCCCTCTGGGAGCATGGACCCAGGGTCATTATGGGTTGCAGAAGGTAGAAGGTCTGGCTTCTGTAATTGCTTCCCCACTGAACATGGGCATTGACTGGTCGGTCCATGCTCCCAGTCTGCCTCTCTCTTTCCCTAGTAGGATGTGTCTCTGGGGAAGCTGAGCTCCAGGACACATTGGTGGGGTCTTCAATCCAGGGAAGCCTGGCTAGCATCCTGATGGCATCTGGAACCTGGTGATTGAAAAGAGAGTTAACATACAAAGCCAAACAAATTGTTGAGCAATCATGGACCCAAAGCTTGGAATAGTGGAGAGGAAGTGATAGGGAGGTACTCAGTGCAAACTCTAGTGTACTTCTGCTTTCAGGTATATATTTCCGAGTAGTATATGGATACGTGTGAACATAAGCTCTCTCTCACAGAAACTGGTGTATATCTAGGTTTTGGGACTTTGTTAGAAAGTGAACCACCTGAGATGGAATTAGAGTATACTATGAAAGGAAAGGTCTCACCTGAGTAATGAAGCTGAAGGGTTGTCATTCCACACGTGAAGTCTCTGGACACAGTCTGAGGTGAAGCATGTTGAGGTGGCAGTCGTTGTGTTGGTTAGGTTTTGGTCGGCGGATGCAATATTATTTGATATGGATTGGGAGATGCATACGGGAAAGTGGGCCCTATCCAAGGGTTCCAGGACTGGGGGTAGTAGGGGCTCTATAGTGGAGATGTGAGGTTCCTGCTGTCTTAGGGTTCAAAAAGACAATCGATAGTTAGTTAATGTTATCATCACATTATTTGGTAATTGGGTTAACTTTGAAAAGTCCTAATAAAAACTTTTAATAAAATAAAATGTCAGGTGGATAAAGTGTTATAGACATATGAAACACTATACCAATGTAAGTCATAAGTTACTAATGATAAGGACACACAGCAGAGTCTCATAGTTATAAACTTAACTGAAGTTTGATGCCTATCTTAAAACTCTGTTTTATGTTTCCAGGCAAAATAATAATTAATAATAATAATAATAATAATAACTTATTTCTGTCACAGAGTTTCCATCCTCCAAATGGAGTCTATTAAAAAAATGATTTAAAATTTGTTTTTGTTCACACATAATTTCAACGCATGTTCTTATGGACTAAGTAATGGTTGAATTACATATTAAACTAATAAATACTTGTAAAGCACCTACAAAAACATTTGATTCCTAGTGAGATCTCAATAAGTTTAAGGTAATTATTTTCCTAGTATTTTGTTGAGAGACATTCTTTCAATATAGCTGTTACACAAAACATAATACTGGAATTCAAATTAATAATAACTTAGGAAAATGTCAAACAGAATTTCAAATTTCTAAAGCAATGCATCAAATGACCTTATCTTCTCATATGAATTTACAAGAAGAGAAAAAAAATGAATCTCTATAAAAATAACAACAAATGTATGTTATGTCTAATATCATTGCCTTATGTTAGAAACCAATTTTTGAATTATACAAAACACACGACTTTTAATCAAACTTTAAAAATATACTATCAGTGCATACACTATGATTCATAGAAAGTATTTAAATATTAAAGAAAGACAAAATCATTTTTGACAGTGTCTGACCTTTATGCTTCTCTTTTCCTAAAATATATCTTGCCTATCAACTAAAGCTTTAATCACTTTCTCATTTCAGATATTGAAAGAGAGATTCCATTAAATCAAGTAAAGGTCATCCTTCTTTGAGATATAGATTATTCACCTATATTCTTTAAAGAAACAGAGATTGGAGAGCAAACTCAATAGAGGCACATTTCCCCCTGCTCTTCAAAGTAATAGGTAAGCAGCCAAAAGGATTAAAGCTGATTACGTTCAGCTCTCAAGAACTGAGTTCCAAACCAGATATAAAATGCAATCCCAGTACTGAAGAGTAGGATCTATAGGTTGAAAAAGAAAGTACGTATTTAGTTTCCCTAGGTTTCTTTTGAAGAGCTTAACAATTTTATTCAGGTTTGAGCAGCAACAGAAGCCACACAGATAAATAGAACTGGGACTTCATCTAATATATATATTTTCCTGGAGAAGCAAATTGTGGTTAATATAATCTACATTTTTAAAGCAAATGTACATTTATTTGTTCTAAAGTCTCCCCTTGTAGCAAAAAGGGTTTTACCAACTCCCTAAAGAAATTTTATCTCTAGTGGAAATGTGTTTTCTTTTTTTAAAAAATAGGTTTCTTTTGGCTTTAAGGATCAAAGGTAGCTGCATTTTAATCTTAATTACAATAATGCTGTTTATAATATAAATAACTCAATACCTCTAGTTTATAAACATGTATGGTCGTTTGCTATAAACATGTAAGTGGTAGGAAAAATAATGCACCTTTCAGTTTCACAGAAATTACATAAATAAGAACTTCAAAGAGAAGAAGAATTTTGGTGTTATATTTCTTTAGAAGTGAATTATATAAAGGCAAAAAGAAGAGTTTATTAATAAATGGGGAAGGAAGGAATACTGGAGACTGGCAAAGAACAGGCTAAGTAAACAAACACCAACAGTCCAGGAGGTAGATCACAGGAAACATACAGGACTTGCAAGCATGAAGTTGTGAGTTTGACCCCCAACACTACATGTGCTAGAGTGATGATCTGATCCCACCCCTCCTCTCTCTCTCTTTCTCATCACTAACTAAATACTGGGTTGTTGGAAAACAAGTTGTGACATGTTTTTGCATAGAAAAATATTCCATGACTCTTCCAACAACCCATATTTTTAAACAGCCACCAGTGCTGAATTGGTGTAATGGAACTGAACTGTCCCAATGGAACGTTCATTCTGTATGTTTTCATAGCTAATTAAACACACTGGAGAAAAAATAATACAAATATGTTTATTTGTAGAAAACATTTACTAATTAAAAAAAATCTTGCTGTGGATGCCCAATAGCTATGCAACAAGATTAGATGCCTATATCTCATTTCAAATAAGATCTACTTATTGAATTCTATCTCATTAAATTAGCTTTATGCTGCTACTCTGATAAAGGGATCATCAGTTTATAGTTTAAAATAAACCGGGCAATATTAGTGTGCAGTTGAGCTTTATTTTCAGATTGGAAATTTACTCTTTCAAGAAATATGAGACTGCCCATATTTGAAACCATTGATACTTTCTAATAACTATGGATAAATCTTAGTTATTAAATATTGTAATGGAGAAAATGAGCATTTTCTGGTTTTTTTTTGTAACTTTTTACTAATAATGATTAACAAGATTGCAAAGTAACAGAGGTAAATTCCATATAGTTCCCACCACTAGAGTTCTATATCCCATACCCTCTACTTTAAAGCTCCCTTATTCTTTATCCCTCTGGGAGTATGGACCAAATTTATTTCTGGAGTGCAGAAGGTAGAAGGTCTGGTTACTTTAATTTCTTCTCCAATGGACATAAATGTTGGTAGGTTAATCCATACCCCAGCCTTTTTCTATCATCCATAGTAGGACAGGGCTCTGGAGAAGTGAGTTTCCCGAACACACTTAAGAAGTTGTATGCCCAGAGAAGTAAGGATATTGTCATGATAGCGTCTGCAACTTGGTATTTGAAAGATGATAAGATATAAAGGAGGACTAATTGTTTAGTAAACAGGATCCCAAAAGTAAGAATAGATCAGATGAAACTAAGGGTCTTTGTGTGGGAAGAAGCTGAAGAAGTCTATTTAATTATGTTCTAAGGGGCCCCTTTTAGCACTTTTCTGTTTTACAGGATATGGCAATTTCAATCATGAAGAAAAAATAATTCTCAGAAAATAGTATTTTAACACACATTTGGAAGTCTATTAAAACACAGTGAACTTGCTTTTCTGTTATTCACTAGGTCTGTATAGACATTCTGCATAACTCCATTGTTGTTATTATGTAAATTAAGTAGTTTACACTGAACATTTTAGTCAATCTATAATATGCAGGGGAACCAGAATTGTATTAATAAATGATAATAATAATGACTAACTTTATTTTTTAAAATAATTCATTGCATAGTGAAACATCTATTCAGAGTATAACTAAATAGTTATCACTTTCATGATTATAATTAAAAATTGAAGAAGCTTCTAGCAGTCTTTAAGATCTTATAAATATTCAATGTAAAGAACATAAATGTTTGTTGTTATATTATTTTCTGTCTTTAGATTCTCAATTTTTCAGCATCCATGAGGCATAAGCAATATGCAAATATTTAGTAAACAGAATAAAATTATAGGGAGAAAAATCTCTAACACACCATGGGGCCAGAGAAATTTACAGTGCTTAGAGTTCCATGATGAATGCTGATATTTTACTCTTAATCAATTGCAGTAGGTAAGAGGAACAGCATTTTGTAAGCCAAGTGAGAAGTATATCCTTTTTTATAAAGTATGTCCATTCATTTCATTTCATATATCAAAAGCAATATATTAACAGAAGTTAACATGTAGGAAATGGAATTCATTGCTGGTAAAGTGAAGTTGGGAGAATGTCCATGTTTCACAGTTCAATCACTTACAACAAAATGAAGTTTGTGAGCCAGCGAAGTTACTGCAGTGTAGCTAAGAATAAGAATAACCTTTCACTTTGCTTATTTCTGACATATAAGCACTAGAATGGCTACCACTTCTAGGCTCACTGCTTCAGCATTGTGACTTCCTCAGCCTAATTATAGTTATAGTGAAAATAAAGGTTTATGAGGCAATGAATTTTGGCTTCAGTGACATGTTTAGAATCTCTCCACTGCTCAGAGTTAAATGACACACTTCTAGTCTCTGTAAATTCAAATAAACTGCAATGACACAAATGCAAATAAGCAACTCTTTTCATTACAAATGCTTTATTAGCTGGCAGATATGACATAGAGCAATATAAGGAATAACATACTTTTATTCCACATTTTTAACTCTACAATCAGTAGAGTTTGGAAACACATTCATGTTACTGCTTTCAGACTTTCTCCCATAAAAAGAAGCTTAGTTGAATATTTCATGCAGAGTTGTCTCCTAATAAGGACAATCATAGTATCAAGAGGAGCATATGCTAGAGTTTCCTAACATGGCACAACAGATGACAACAATTTATTGACTGCCCTTGAGAGATGTGTCTGAGGAAACAGTAATTATTAGGCTTGTGTGGCCATTTAAGCAATCTAATACCTGGTTTCCTTCCCTAAATTAAATAACTACATCAGGTAAAAGGGATTTTAGACTTAATTGTGGGTATAGTTGACTTAGTCTGAGATGCCACTTTATATGATTTCATAGATCAGAAAACTTGTATAGGAGGTCTTCATAACCCATTAATCGTATGAGTGTGGTGCAGCAGGGAAATAGAGAAACTAAAGCTAGTGTAAGTTGCAAGGTCAGCAAATATTATAGACAGAGCAATAAATATTACATAGTGTGTAACAGCATCCATGGTTGGGAAGCACTAGCTTTCATATCATAAATGACTAGAATTGATTTTATTAAGCACTGGACCATTGCCATGCATGTAGTTTTTCAAGAAGTCAATTGCTAAATCTATAAAATTCAATAATAGTAGTATTAATGGATGATGAATTAATTATTACTAGCAACATAAAAGGGTAGGAAATATCATAATTCTGAGAAAGAATGACTGAAAGCAAAACATAAATTTAATTGCCAACATATTACTTTGATTATATTTTCCGTGAACATAGAGTTGATAAAATACTGGGGAATTTTTGTGAAGAGGTATTTAAATCTTTGTGGAAAGCCTGGGAAATGGAGCATGGAGTTTTAATCATTCAAGTCCTATGCACTAAGCCACCTCCATGACCAAGAAAATTATAAATATTTGTGGTCCAGAAGGTGGCGCAGTGGATAAAGTGCTTGACTCTCAAGCATGAGGTCCTGGGTTCAAGCCCCGGCAGCACATATACCAGAGCGATGTCTGGTTCTTTCACTCTCTCCTCCTATCTTTCTCATCAATAAATAAATAAAATCTTTTAAAAAAATTATAAATATTTTATGATGACCTTTTTGCATAGCTCTAAGGAATAAATCAAGGTCTTCTCATGTGTTAGTGCAAACAAGGAAAGACTAAATTTATCATTACTATTATTTGTATTTATTTTAGAGAAAAAGAGAAGAGGAAGGAGAAGCACTTCAGTTCTATCAGCTCTCCATGTCACTTTTCATGGAACAATCCAGAGGAAGCAGACCCTCCTTCTCAGCTGTGTATACTCTAAAACACTGAACAATCTCCTGGTACTTTTAGTTATTCTTATGAGTTAGAGAGATGCATAGAGCAGCAACTCTAACATATGTGGTGAATGAGACTTACCTAGGGTCTTATATCTGTAAGTCTTACCTATGCTTACCAACCAAGTCACCTTCCTGGCTATAATAATGACAAATAATCTGTAAGATATCCCCTCAAAGACAAGTTTCTTTGTCTCATTTTAAAGTCATTTCTTTGGTAGTGCTAATGGTTTATAGTACAGTTGTTGGTACATGGGTGCAATTTCTCATCTCCCCATGATAGGTGTCTTTAAAACACTCTGGTCTTCAATTTAGCTCCTTTTCCACCATCATGCACCGGGATATGATATACCCTTCATACCCTCTCCATTACCTTCATTCTCCAGATTCCTTTGCTTTGGTGCAATATACCATACCCAGTCAAATGTGTACTTTGTTTTTTTCCTTTCTGTTCTTAATTCTCACCTAAAAGTGAAAGCATTTGGTACTTGTTCTCTTTTTGACTTATCTTACTAAAGTTGGCTCCATCAAGGTTCATCCAAGATGAAGCAAGGGAATAACTTGTGAGTAGTAAGTAGTATTCCACTGAGTATGTCTACACAAATTTCTTAGCCACTCATCTTTCAATAGGCATTTGAGTTGCTTCCAAATTTGCCTATTGAGAATCATGCTACTATAAACATAAATGTACAAAGCTCTCTTTGGATAGTTTTTTTTTTTTTTAATTTCAGATTTCCAGGAGAAAAAAATGTTGGGTCACAAGGAAGGTCTATATTTAATTTCAGATAAATTTCAATTTGTTCACATTAGTTGGAGCAATTTACATTCCCATCAACAGTGTAGAAGAGTTTATTCCCCTCCACATCTTTATCAAAGACAAATTTCTTCATCTTAATCACTGCTTATTCTGTAACAGTGCAGCCTAGACACTTGCTGCCATGAAACTGTGAAAAAAAGCCACCTACCTGTCTGGGGAATTGTGGTCATAGTTGGTCAGAAGAACACACCCATGTCTGTGGTTAGCTGCCATGCTCTTTCTCCATTCCCAGACCAGTACAGAATTCTCTCTTTTTGGTCTCCTTCTGATGGCAACTTGCTAGTGTTTTATGGCTCGACATCTCCCCTATGGGAGTGAATTACAGTTTACAGCTCGCAGCTTCTTTCTCCCATCCTGCAGGTTTGTAGAGCCCTAGAGCACAGACTTGGCAGAAACTTCCTTTTGCCCCATTATGGAGATGATGGTTCCCTTCCTATGGGGTGAATTCTTCCTTCCACATCTTTGTTCCCAAACAGCCTCTCATACTGTTTCATGACTCATCACTGAGCTTGCAGGTTGAAGGCAGGTTTTTTTATTTAGTGCTTAGTAAATTTCATCACTCATCTGTTGTTCCTTTGTCCACCTTGGATCTACTTAATTTTTTTTCTTATACTTCATATTATTTAAGAGATTATTACATTGCATCGACTGTTGAAGATCATCATGAATTAGTTAATAGCCTTTATTAGAGTGATGTTAAAGGTGCGTTTTCTAATCTAGTAGTCATTAGCCACATGCACTTAAATAAGTTGAAAGCATTTATATACTTGAAAAATACTAGATATACATTTTTAAAACCATGTTAGTCAGCTTTCAATCAGACTATACAAATGTTGAGTACATATTTCATTGCAGAAATTTCTGTTGTGTAATGCTGTAATAGAGGGTAAAAATTGTGAACTAGGGATTTTTATGTATACTTTAATGCAGTTTCTTCATTAAAACCTAATAATTAAATTATTGTTTTAGAATCATGGTAGTCCTTATAGTCCAAAATCCTGAGGGAGTATCTCTAGAAATATTGCAAATATTGCATCATTGTTTAGTGTAGTAGATCTCAGACTTTAACATACATCAGAATCAGCTGGAGGGCTTGTTAGACCAGGCTGTTTAACTTCAATCCTGGAGTATTTGGTTCACTGTGTTCGAGACGGCAGATTTGCAGGCGTTCTAACAAGTTCCCAGGTGAGCTTGATATTGCTGGTCTACAGAAGACATTCTGAGAACTACTGGCTTATTGTATTTTTATTTTTCTTCCAAAGATGTGCATAGCTTATTATAACTTTTGTTAAGCTATGGATTTTATACATGGAAAGTTTCATTTGTATTAAGTATTTAATTAGGTATTGATTCAATTCAAAAGATTTATTTAGTGAATATTCTTTATGAATATATTTAGTGGATTAAATATATCTTGGTCCAAAATCCATTTTAGAAATCTGTTAGTGTCATATGAGTACTTATATTATATTCACTATCCTTGTGGAAACTGGAGTCTAACTGGAAAGATGACACTTATAAAATAATAATAATCCAAGTATATTATTGACCAGTAGAATAATGAAAACAGTGTTATGCAAATTATTTTTAAACTGTGCAATTATACTAGTAAAGATTTTCAGAGTGTGAAATATTATTCCTTCTAATAGTAAGAAAACCTAGACTCAAAAAAGTTCTTAGCTTAAATAACATCATTAGGTTTACATCGTTTGAAGTAGAGTTAAGTTATATCAAAACCTACACAAGTAGTTTTCCTCAAATAAATTTGGAAAAGCTCATTACATCTTTGGAGCATGATTCTACTGATGACCTGGGCTAGAACCCTATTATTTTTCTAAATATTAAGTGACAATATATAAATTACACAAGACTACTATAGATTAAAGATTCTAAAGTATTACTAAAACTATTAGAAGTCCAGGAAATTTATGAACATTATTTTAAATATTTTAAATATATAACATTGAGGGTTCAACTAATGTCACTTAAAATGTATTCCTTTGTTTTTCTGTAAGACAATACACTTGAAGATTGGAATTTATAAATACTTAGTGTTTTTGGTGAAGTCACTTAATCAGTTGGATGATTACATAGGCGATCTATTTTCCTTTTGTCCCCAAAAGAGTTATAATTAAATTAATCTTACTGTCAGGACAAATGTAGCAAAATGGGTCACAATCTTCATAAACCCGTAGCTATCTGACAATAAATTAACAAATGGACTAATGTCTCTGTAGTACTGTAACATCTGGGACTAAAGAAGGAAAGATGAAATGAAAGCAGCAAAACATGTTCCTTAATTGCTCTGCAGACTTTGTCTATACTGGATCGTCCTCCCAATTCAATTTAAGCAAATCATTGAGCATATGGTTTGTACTAAATATAGAGCATCTGTGGTACTCACTGCTACACATATTTGCCACACAGGTGTCTGATTTTGGACTTGTCATATGGACAGATGGGATTTTTCAGTTTGTTCATTTTTATTGGTAGTGGAGTATGGGAATTAACCCTAACTTCTGTTGGGAAAGTTCTGCTCACTGCTCTTGTCAGTACATTTTTTTTCCATTGTAAAGAGAGAGCAAGTGCTTATACATTTTTCTATATTGAAATGTGTACTTAATAATATGTTAATAGAATATATTAGGAGTATAACTCACTCATCAGAATATAAGACAAATATTTAGCATATTTTCCTTCTTAGACCTTATAAATGTTATTATTTCCATCACCAATGTAGATCATTTAATATGTGTTACATGTTCTTGAGGTTACAAGTATTCTAACATTAATGTTAATGTTACTTAGTCTTATCCGCACTATAGACCCTGGTGTATTGAGCCACAAAAACTCAGTAAAGATAACAATAATTTAAAGGTGAAACTGAGGCTTAAACTCAGCATGTCTCACTCCAGAATCTATTATCTTATATATTACAATCTACTGTCTCTTTTGGCTGAATTGGTTTCATGAATTTACATTATTTTCCAGAGTTCTCTTTAAGTTCTGTATCCGGGGCCCGACAGTGGTGCAGCATGTAGAGCATATATGTTACTATGTGTGAGGACCGGTGGTCAAAGCCCCATTTCCACCTGCAGGAAAGAAAACTCCTCAAGTGGTGCAGCAGTACTGCTGTTGTCTCTTTATCTCATCCTCTTCCCTCAGTTTATTTATCTCTGTCTCTATCAAATAAAAGAAAGGGGGAAAATACAGGGGAAAAATTGGCCATCAGGTGCAGTGCGTTCTTTGGGTAGGCTCCAAACCCCAGTAATAATCCTGGTAGGGAAAACAAAGAAGGAAATTACATATTGTGAGGCAGGTGGTGAACACCTGGTTAAGCCTCTGGTCCTCACCTGCAGGGGGAAAGCTTCATGAGTGGTGAAGCTGTTCCACAGGTGTCTCTCTCTCCATGTCTTTCTCCCTCTCCCTTCTCAATTTCTCTGTGTCTATCCAATAATAAGTAAAAATTTTTTTAAAAAGGAAAAATATACAGTTACCAAAGTCATTATTAACATTAGAATCAGTCTTTAGCATCTCTTGCTATTGAAAATATTTGGAGTTCTTTGGTCTATCAGTGCATTATTCCAACCCAGACTTCTCTCTGCACATGTGTCTGTGTATCCAGTTGTCACTTCTATTTCTATCAAGACAATACACTTTGTTCTATCATTATGTATCTATCCAATAATATAAAGGATGTGTCATCTAGGACAAGAATCCATCCTAGTTATTTCATATCTACATGATAATTTGCAAGAACTGTATTTCCAAACACAGTCACATTTGTAGCTTCTGCTAGTATATTGTCCTTACCTCTGAGAGTATATATGTTTCATCACATAGTATAGCTCATCTCAAAAACTCTTCAGTATCAGTCTTCTAATTTTAGTTATTTCACACATCTAAAATTGTTTAAGATTTTTAAAATATTTATTTATTCCCTTTTGTTGCCTTGTTGTTTTATTGTTATAGTTATTGTTGTTGTTGCTATTAATGTTGTTGTTGGATAGGACAGAGAGAAATAGAGAGAGGAGGGGAAGACGGGGGGGGGGGAAGATAGACACCTGCAGACCTGCTTCACCATTTGTGAAGTGACTCCTCTCTAGGTGGGGAGCCAGGGTCTCGAACCTTATGCAGGTCCTTGCGCTTTGCACCACCTGCATTAAACATGCTGCACGACCACCCCACTCCCCACACATCTAACTTTTTAGCCATGCGTTAATTACCATTGTTTAAACATTTAAATGCTTTTATCTCAAAGCATCTAACAATCTAAGTAGAGGGGACACTCTTTATGTACCATCTTGAGTTTTGCCTACTGGGTATAATTTTTCTCAACTTACTGGGGATATGTTATTGTACATAAAAAGCAATCTGCTGTGCTCATATAAGAAGAGCATATTATTCAGTAGTATCTGTAAGGATTTTTATTTCCATTACCCAACTATAGGGAATTCTATGTAATCTAAGGAAGTTGCCAGAGTCAGAGAGGTAGACAGCAGTGATTATTAGCCATCTGCTCAGACTATTCACCTGTGCCTTCAATAATTGCTCAGGGCCATCTCATATACAGACTTCCACTTAATAGGAAAAGTACATTAAACTTTATGAGTTTGTGGATCAGATATCTTTTAGTTCAAGATGAGACAAAACGTATTACAAATGTACCTACTGTTGATAGTCAGATTTCATTATCTATCCGACTGTATTAGTGAGAACTGAAAGCAGAAAATCTATTAGAAAATGCTCATGCTATGCTATTGGAAATTGCCACCGAGCCTACAAAGCACCTCGAAGCTATAGATCGTTTTACTGCCTGGTTTGTAAGTGGCAGAGGTATAGCATTGATTTGTGTATAGAAGTCAAAAGTTTTACCCATCACAAGATTCAAAGGTTGTTGCTTTTCTGGAGAACAGGTTGACACGTTATAGGATATGAATTTTCTTCCAAAATCACTTAAGTAGCGTGTCTTTCTGCTAGTTGTAGATAAAATGCGGACAATTGTTTTTTCTCCTTGCAACATACTATAATGAATCAAGATCACAAAGCTTGTAGAAACTTAGCTGAAGAGTTTGATATGGAAATTGATCTATCCATCGTTTGTGTACGTGTACTATAACAAAACAGCTCTGATTTCTTTATAGAAAACATAAAGGGGACCAGGCGGTGGCGCACCAGGTTAAGCGCACATAGGCACATAGTATGAAGCTTAAAGAAGAGCAAAGATCATGATCCGCCCTCCCCACCCCGGCTCCCCACCTGCGGGGGTGGGGGGTTGCTTTGCAAGTGGTGAAGCAGTTCTGTAGGTGTTTATCTTTCTTTTTTCTCTCTATCTTCTCCTCATCTCTCAATTTCTTTCTGTCCTATCCAACATAAAAAAAAAAAAATGGGCACCAGGAGTAGTGGATTTGTACTGCAGGCACAGAGCACCAGCGATAACCCTGGAGGAAAAGGGAAGGAAAGAAGGAAGGAAGGAAGGGAGGGAGGGAGGGAGGAAGGAAGGAAGGAAGGAAGGAAGGAAGGAAGGAAGGAAGGAAGGGAGGAAATTTAAAGATCTTGAGCAGTTCCAAGGTCTAGGATATACCACAGATGGCCTATGGAAAATATAGGTGTTGTCACCACTAAGAAAGGGTTCTATCACTAACACAGTTAGATATACTGCATGCTTTGGCTATAGCAATCCAAGCCCAAAAGCTGGTTTAGCTGCTGCTGCCTTGAATGTGTTCCAGAGAATGGCTGGTGCACAGTTGCTGTTCATGTCTCAAGATATAAATATAAGTCTCAAACGTGTACTAAGACACTTTATTCACCTATCTGATGTGTGTGTGTGTGTGTGTGTGTGTGTGTGTGTGTGTGTCCTGATCGTATTTTAACTCTTCTTGTCCAATGTCAGTCCATCAGCAAACACTATTAGTTTTACCTCTAAAATATGTTTTTTGGACATTTCTGTGACTTTATCTTTACTGATCCTATACATAGGATTTTTGATTGTCACTAGTATTTCTTGTTTGGACTATGGCAATTATCTTCTATTTTATTTTCGTGCTCCTATTTCTTTGTAGTTGTACTTCTTATTCTATATAAGAATAATATTAGTCCCTTAAAAATAATAATCAAGGATAGAGGAGTTGGTTTAGTTGATAGAGAGGTATAGCTTCAATGAATGATGCCTTATGGGTGATTCTTAGAAACATATAAGAGTACCAAAAGCAAATAGAAGGTGGAATTGTTTTTTGGCCTCTTTCTCTTGTAAAAATATGAGATTAAGGGGTCAGGTGGTGGCACACCTGGTTGAGTGCACATGAACTCAGATTCAAACCCCCAGCCCCCATCTGTGGGAGGAAAGCTTTGTGAGTGGTAAAGCAGTGCTGTAGGTGTCTCTCTGTCTCTTTTTCCTCTCTTTCACCTCCGTCTTCTCAATTTCTGGGTGACTCTACTCAATACATAAGTAAAGATTTTTTTAAAAGAAGTACATATGATGTAAAAATAGGCCAGGGAAGTTACTCTGTGCTCAAGCACATATGATAGGTTCTAGGTTCATTCCTGTATTACATTAAATAAGTGTAAATAACAATGATATCCAAGTAGTGCTTATTCTCTACTTAAGAATTAAAGCCAACTGAAGCCATATCTTTAATTCACATTCTTTTTGGAATTGGTTCCTAACCTTTACTAAGTTTTGCTAAATTTTTATGAGTCCGGTCTTTTATGATCTGATTACAAATCTGCAAGCTGTGTTTATAATATTGTCCCATTCTTCCCTTGGCACTAGGTGCCCTGATTTCTAAATTTCCTTTTAGATTTATATAAACCAAACATCCTCCATCTCTGTGTCTTAAGACATTTTCTCAGGCTCGAGTATTCTTTCTCAGACTGACTCACAAAATCAGAAAGTCCAATAAATATGCATCACAGTATTTTGCTAAAAATGGGTTTCACAAGATATATTCTCATTAGTGAATGTACAAGGACTCACAAAACTCATATACTAACATAACGTACCAAACATTCTGTCCATTCACACACAGCGTGAAAGGAAAAGGTGTAGTGTGAATAGTATAGAAAAGATAAAAGGTGTAGACTAAGATTATTAGAAAATACAACACGCTTTTTTTCATACTAAAACCTATTCAAAGATATGTTTGTTTAATTACACTGTATGGTAGTTGATTCACATGAAAGGACTGTATTTGTGTTAATATTTTGAGGAAATGCATTCTTAGTTGTAGTTTATGTGACTGAAGCTGAGCACATAGATGCCAAAAACATTTTAAATCAGTATATTTGCCTACAGTTACACATAAAACTGTTACAGCCAAATTTCAAATTTTTGGTTAGTTTTTTCATATATGGGAACTAGGTGTAATTGTTTTTCAAAATACTAATTAAGTAGAAATCCACAAAATACCTAAGGAATGGAGGCTTCAAACGTTTTAGATTCTTTCTGTCATTGGAAATTCAGCTCAAGGTGAGACAGTGAAGAACTTGGCTTAGATATGATGTTACTATTTCTGAAAGGTTCTAGTACTTTCCTGCTTTTCTGCTGGTTGATAGTCACAACCACTAATCCAGTCTTTTTTGTCCTACTCTTCCTTCTGTGAATCCTAGAACTTAAATATGAAAGAGCAAGAAGAACATCATGATTCATTCAGTTAAAAAAAAAAAAGATGTTAAGTCCATAGAATTAAAATTTATAAATTAAAATAGCTTGGACTACTAACACTATAAATCTCAGGTTTCAATGAAATATATATTTTGAGGAGTGTCTATAGCTATGCTGTCCTAGATCTTAAACTGGAATGATTACCTAGATAAACCTCGTATCACAAGCCTGTTAAGCAAGTAAGCTGTTACAAAACTCTGACACTGATAGCATTGTTGTATAGTTGGTTTCATATATAACACTGGGACATCAGTTAGGGAGTTACTGTGAACCTTTTAGTCATTGAATATCTAGTTTTCTAAAATTTCTTGCCACAGAAGAGCCAAAATTATAGAAAACATTGAGATACACAATCACTTCAAGTGCCCCTAACTGTAACGTGTTTAGAAAATAAAATCAATTATTGAGAATAAATATCTTGGGGCCAGGTGCTGGGGTACCTTGTTAAGCACACATGTTGCAATGCACAAAGAACCAGGTTTTAGTCTCCACTTCCCACCTGCAGGAGGAAAGTGGGGAAGCACTGCTTCAGATGTCTCTCTATCTCTCTTCCTCTCTGTCTCCCCTTCCCTCTTGATTTCTGGCTGTCTCTATCTAATAAATAAATAGTGATAATAAAAATTTTAAAAGAGAATAAATATCTTTAGTGACATACCCAATTGGTTCATACGGAAGACATAGTTCATAAAACAAGAAAACTAAGGCATGATAAGAGGTTTGAAATGCTTTCTCTTAAAAAATAATGCATTTTATTCACTTAGAATAATGAACTGCAGGCTTATTTTATTTCCGATATTATTTTTAGATACCGTCTTGCTAAAGCCAATTATCATCTAGAACCATTTAAATACCAAATACATTCTAATCTAATCTGAGACAAACATTGAACTCCATAATAATAAACACAAATTCAAGCTGTATTGAGATGAACAAGTAAAGAACCCCTTTGAAAAAGACCTTGCAGTAAACCCTTGCTTACATTCACAGAAGCAATTAATAGAGCCAACAATGATTGAAAAATATATTACAATAGTAGAATATTAATTAAATATTATCATGATACTTAACTTAATAATGTTATTTTAATGTAGTTCATCTTTGTATAGATACAGAAACATGGCTTACTTTATATAATTTTACTAGTTTGAAGAATACTATTAAAAATACTAGTTTATATTGTTTTATATAACAATAACTATCCATATCTATATCTAATATGCTTTGGACACACATAAGTCTTGATATAGAAAGTGTATATGAATATCTTGTTAGTTCAGACAATACCGTATATTGTATCCTTGACACACATCTGCTTACTTACTGCTTACAGAGTGAGAAAGAATGTACATACCCAGGACACTTTTCTGGTTAATCCAATTTGTATGACAACAGAAATGGTTTGATGTGGTTCTGGCTACATAGAAAGGTTGAGGGTTGCCTGAGTGAACAAAAATATCCTTTAGAATTTTTTTTTTTTTGCCTTATACCGTACAGTAGAATAACTAGAAAAGCAACTGTCAAATGTATCTGCATGTTCTGAGGACAACACAAGAGAAAAACTGTAAATGGACAAGAATGCAGAGCTTTCATTCTCTTATATCCTAGGGCATGGTCTTCATTCTGCAGTTGTTTTCATTTTGGCTCTGAGAGGAAGAAGGAATATTTGCTTAAAGAAGGATTGACTGAATATATAAATGACTAAGTAAATATTATGGCTCATATATTTTTTGTTGTTTCACGAGTATTTAAGCCAAATCTTGTATATAATGATGAGACAGAAATTGAACTACTAAAGGAGGTTATTTAGAGGTTGGAAACCATAAGGTAACTCATGAGTCAAGTAATGTTTATGCAAGTAAGGACTTAAAACTCAAACAAATATTAAAGAAAAAAATGAAAAATAAATACCCCTTCTATAACGATGTCTACTTGTCTCATTTATAAACTATGCGTCATATGCATACAATAAACTCTTACATTATGATTATTTTCACAAATTGTACATAGAATGGACTTAATAATTTTGTATGATTATTTGAAAAATTTAATCAAGGTGGTGGTAGGGGAATATTTTGATAATACATATAATATAAAATGTACACTATATAGCAACATTTTAAGGAGTCTGGCAGAATAAAGGGAGGAAGCATAATAAAACTGCCAAAAATATTTTTATTGATTTAATAATAATTGACACATTTGTAGGATAGGAGGGGTATAATTCCATACAATTGCCATCACCAAATTTCCATATTTCACCCTGTTCCTTACCTGCAGGGTGAAAGCTTCACCAGGTATGAAGCAAGGCTACTGCTCTATCTCTGTCTCTTTCCAGCTCTTTATCCTCCTCCTCTCAATTTCTCAGTGTCATAAATAAATAAATAAATAAATACGTAAAACAAAACATGTAGGGAAGTTTTAAGCTCATATAAACAACTATTGTTTCCAGGTCATATATGTTGAATATTCACTTAAAGATGAGGAAAAGTATTAGACTTAATTTCTTTTTGATTATAAAATAATTTTAGTCATCAAACAAAAACAAATTGAAACATTATTACATATAAACTTGTAAACTATAGAATACATTTAAAAAGAATGTCTATATTCATACGACATTTTTCGTATATATATATATGAAATAAAAAGTATTACAGTAAAAATTAGAAACCTGACCTCCTATCATTAGCTTATAGATATTTTAGTGGAAATATAATGAAATTGAAATTCTAATTTTAAATAATGAAATTAATTTAAGCTCATTTTAACAAAAAGTTTAGTTTCCACATATTATAAAATGTTGGAGAGTGGGCCCACTGTCAGGGAAGTGCAGACCATTGTTTCCAAGAGGGTCCCAGTGGGTCAACCCCAGGCTCCAGGTTGAGACAATGTCTGGTCCCCTCCCATCCTCATGAACTAATGATGGATGGCTTCTCCAGATGGGGGCTACTTTTCTGCACATGCCCCTCCTCTCCCCTTAAAACAAAGGCCATGTATTTCTGTACATTGTGTATGGCCAACTTGAAAACCACCACAAATGTCCTCTTACTCAACTGGCCCCCTCCTCCCCCTGCCTTTAAGTGCCTGTGGTTTACTCCCAGGGAAAATTGCATGTGAGCTTGTGATCAAACATTGTATGTTAACTTTTCACTTGTGATCAAATATTTTCTAAGTCAAAATGTGACTATGCTTTGTGTTGCTTTGTGTTTGGGTTAATGATTACCTCGACCTTCTCCCTGAGCTATGGGTATATCTGCTTGTCTGAATCCCTCAATAAACAGGTCACCTACTTCTCTGAGGCCTCTCCTGGAGCTGACTGCTTGTCATGCCTTGACAGGCAAAGCCACCCCAGGACTCCCAGGGTGCTGCTCTTACCTCCTCAGTCACTGGCCAGGGAGGTGGGGGACCCAGAGCAATAGCCACAATAAAATACAGTATTATTAGCAATTGGTCAATTGTATCTTTTCTAGGAAACAACTAGAAACCAAGAAAAGCAGAATAACCAATTACTAGGTAATTTTCAGTTATTTTTCACTAGAATCCTACAGTTTCTCACCCCCACCTGTCAAACCCACAAAGACTTCCCTAGTAACGAGAACATATCACACACACAAGAATACAATTCACCCAAATGTATTTAAAAGAAGAAACACATAAAAAAAACATATGGGATGGCATATTCTAAATCCTCCAGAAGCCTTACACCAGTGTAATCATAGGGTCCAACCTGATTTCATGTAATACTGCACATTTTTTTTTTATCAAACAGGATGATAGTATGAACTATTTGGCAAAAAAAGAAAAATAACAATGATGCCTCCAAAATTAAACACACACACACACACACACAAACACACATACCACTAAACAGCAAATCTTTTCTAATTTTGTGGTTTATGTGTGTAAAATCACTATGTTGTAGTTAAATACACTATCGCTACTATTCCAGAGTCAAATTCTTAACATATTTCTGAAATCGGTTCCAAAGCACTAACTATAAATCAATCCCTTTCTTTTAATTTGAAAATAAATGTAGACCACTGAAAGGGGACGCTCTAATTGTAGGGCCCCACATGAGCCATGTGTATAAGAAATCAACTTTAATTCACACATTCACAGTCTGTATTGTCTTTGTTGTTCCCAGCTTTGACTATTTAAAGAGAACAATTATATTGCCTTTTCATGCAGGCTTAAAATAAACCTAAATCATTAACAATAATTGTCTTCAGTATTGAGAATACAGGTACAAAAATTAAACAGTTTAGTTTTACAGTGCATAATCTTTGATTCAATTTTATTATTTTTTTAAATTATTTTTTAAATTTTATTTATTGATTCCCTTTTGTTGCCCTTGTTGTTTTATTGTTGTAGTTATTATTGTTGTTGTTGGATAGGACAGAGAGAAATGGAGAGAAGAGGGGAAGACAGAGAGGGGGAGAGAAAGATAGACACCTACAGACCTGCTTTACCACCTGTGAAGAGACTCCCCTGCAGGTGGGGAGCCAGGGGCTTGAACTGGGATCCTTAAATTGCTCCTTGCACTTTGCACCACCTGTGCTTAACCCTCTGCACCACTGTCTGGCTCCCAATTTTATTTTGTAAGATCCAATAGTATAAACAAAAGAAAAGATATGTATTAATGACCCAATAATGACCTTACAGTAAATACTCTGCTAAATGTCTCATAAGAATTCTACATACATCACCTTATAAAATATGTACACCTTAATAATCACAGCATATGACTTACTCTGCTAGTTAGTTTATAAAAGACTAATACTAATTTAAATATAACTCATCTTACATCATCATCAAGTAAGGGTAAAAATTAAAAGAGGTGATAAGTTATATTTGTAAAAATTCCATTAGAATGAAAATTGCTTGGAAATTCATATAGTGGCTTTAAGATATTCACAAAGAAAAATGTTGTGAAATGGTATAGTAACTAGAAGAGGAAAATACATGGAAAACATAGAGATAAATCAGCAAGTCAAATGCAATCAAATAGAGAGAGAGAGAGAGACTCAGGTGGTGGTGCACTTAACTGAGTGCACATGTTACAATGCAGAAGGACCTGGGTTTGAGCCCCTAGTTCCCCACCTGGATAGGGAAAGCTTTGCAAGTTGTGAAGCAGTACTGCTGGTATCTCTCTGTCTCTATTCTTTTCTATCTCCCCTTTCCATCTCAATTTATAATGGTCTCTATCCAATAACTAAAGATAATTTTAAAAAATTAAAAAGGAGAGAATTGATGAAAGGTTTAGTTGAACGGGTAAAAAAAATTATCAGACTCATCTAATAGGAAATTGGTTATTTTTAAACTAAATAAAAAAATTCAACAGGTGCCAGCATGGACATATTTTAAGAATGCTAAGTGAAATAAGACAGTTATATAAATATATTCTTTAATTAATTCATATGAAATTTCTTAAGCAGTTAAACTCACAATGGTAGTACAGAGTAACGGCTTCCAATGCTTGAAGAGCAAACAGGAACTTGCTGTGTAAAGCAATGGCTATGTCAGGTGAACAATTTGTAATTACAAACAATGCTATTCTATTGTGGTCTTAATAATTTAAAGTGTTCCCATGTCACAGGACTAGAGACCCAGATAACAACATGGAGTTAAAGAAGAGACTCATTCAAATCATGTAGTTAGTAGTTGTGCCTGGATTGACAACTGGGAAAGTCTTCCCCATGACAGAGAGGCCCCTCATGCAGCCCTAATCTAAAGTTGGGGTTCTTTTAACTGGTGTTTAATACAACTGCATCATAGAAAGTGAAATAGTCAAGTGCAAACAATTCAAGAATATGTATGCTTTACATGATTCCCATGGAGTATATGACATATGACTTTCACCCTGTACTCTAGGACCATACTGTACAGACATTATGCCATTCTTTCATATTTATGTCCACGACAAGTTTTCACGACATTTTGCTCGGTGAGACACGGCTATCCTCAGAAGGTTTAGGTCAGACTCTTGTCTATGGAAGCTTTGGCTTCAGACGTTTATTTCTTTTTTTTAAAAAAAATTATATTTATTTATTTATTTATTCCCTTTTGTTGTCTTTGTTGCTTTATTGTTGTAGTTATTATTGATGTCATCGTTGTTGAACAGGACAAAGAGAAATGGAGAGAGAAGGGGGAAGACAGAGAGGGGAGAGAAAGATGCCTGCAGACCGGATTCACCGCCTATGAAGCGACTCCCCTGCAGGTGGGGAGCTGGGGGCTTGAACCGGGATCCTTACTCTGGTCCTTGCGCTTTGCGCCCACGTGCGCTTAACCCGATGCGCTACAGCCTGGTTCCCCAGACCTTTATTTCTAAAATAGAAGAACATTCAATACTTTGCTCCAGGCCATAAGAAGTGGGACAGAGTTTACAGCTCATAACCTTCCTAATTACAAGTCTCAAGTGCTTGCATCAGAGCCATAATGATTTCTAGAACCTTTTCATTACTTGTTCCCAATAATGCTACTACTGGTAAATCTACCTTTTTGTTCTTCTGAAAATAGATACCGTATATACTAATTATTTTTATACATTCAAATTTAATTTTATGGTCTTCAACTTTATTATTTCCTTCTCCTCAGCAATATTAAAGCATGTAATCTATTTGTTATATATTATTGTCTATACTCATGATTATTGTCTATACTCATGATGACAGAATGGTCATTTGTTGATATATCTTTATTCAAGTATGCATTAATTACATGTCAGTGTAAAAAAGAAAATACTTATAAAATAACATACTAAAAGGATCATTCATCTATCAAAATCCCCTAACTTAACCCCTTGGTTCAATTTAACAGAATTACTACAAATATCTGGAACAATTAGGTCTCAAAACCCATAAAAAAATAAAAGATCCAAACCTAATCACAAGACTACTGTAATTATGCTGTCATCATAAGGTTCTCTCTCATAGAACTTCTGTGGAAACTTGGAGAAGACTTATGTATTGTGATAAATAGAATTGTTTTCATATCTAAAAACAGAACATTTCTTTTAAGAATTGTCACTGAGACATTATTAGATTCTCAGACTTCTAACATTAATTATTTTACTTATCATGTATTTTCAAATTAGTCATGAGCCATAAGTTTTTATGAATATGATATCTGGGTTACTCTGAGTGTCATGAGACTAGATAATTAAAAAGAAAATTAAATCTGTATAGTCACACCTGAAGTTTATCAGTTATTTTCATAAAAAAGATAAAGCTTAGGAGATAAACAAATCAAAACTTCTAATAGGAACTTTTTCTGTTCATATGTCTTACAAAGTAGATTTTGCTGACAAGTGGCACTTGGCATCAGTTGACTCTGTAAATTGCAGTAAATAATCAGATGAAGAATTTGTTTTCAAATCAAATGTTTGTAAATAAAAGACTGTTGTATTAGTATTGACGATTCTGGATAATCAACGTGGGATAAAAATATCGATAGTCCATTTTGACACACAATAAGGATTTCTATACTTGTAATTTTATTTTGATGAAATTGCCTTGACACACTACTGGTTCTCTACAGTAAACTATACACAGTAATGAAATTATTGTATTTCAATGAGGAAAGAATATTTCTATTCTCTCAACATTAAATCAATTTTTGTCATCCACAGAGACTCTGGTGCTCATGAAATTTAGACAGCTATAATTGATTTTAGAACTTCTAACAGATCTAAATCCTATAAAATACAGATTTTTTTCCCCCCCGGAGCATTTTTTCCATCCACTCAATTTCAATACTTTTTAATTTTCAAGGAGAACAGAAAAGATGCCATCATAGTTACCATGAGGAAGAGTAATTGCTCAAAGATCTGAAAGACACATTTGATGGTAAGGACCTTAGAAAAGGAACCATAGAAGTTTATCAAGCCATTGGTTCTGTTAGATGATGATAAAATTAGGAATAAAAAAAATCTAAATTATTTCTCAAAGGATATTTTGTTTCTACTGTAAGGCTGTCAGTAAACACATTGTTTTAATTTATTCATATACTCATCTTTATGTTTTTATAAATTAACACTAATGAGTTAAAAGAATGCAAAAGTCAAAGTATCCAAATAATTTATGCTGTTATTATAAAAACACTACCACCACTCAGAGTACTCCTTTTGTTACTAAATGATATCCTTTAATGCTGACAAAATTCTGAGTCTAAATTTTTAGCTGATGTCCTTGACTCTTGAATTTTATGGGGTAACTGATAAAAGACATTGGTGCCTTTTGTTTATGGTTGGGGGACTGGAACTCATGGTTACATACATGTAATGCATGGGCTCTGACACAGAGACATAACTTCAGCCCCCACAAAGGGAGATACATTTTGAAAAACTTCTCACAAGTGTTTACACTTCCAAAAGACTGAATTACTTTGTTTCCTGTTCTGAAGATGTATCCCATGGTCTTGACAAACTATAATAGCTATGTATTTTTATGCTTAAAATTTAAGTAGAAGTAAACCAAATTTCTTTTAAGAATAGAAAAAAAAGCCTCAAGTTTATCTGGAACAACAACAACAAAATAACCCACAAGACTGGAAGTACTACTCTTCCTGAAACCAAATTATAGTATAAGATTATTCTATCTCCTTTTCTTTGTCTTCATAATAGTAAATGAAATAAGTCAAAAGGAGAAGAATTAATGCTTCATTATTTCACTTTTAGGTGGAACTTAAGAAACACACATAGTAAAGGAAAACACAAAGTGAAACATTGAGTGTGGTTTAATGCACAAAAGTATAGCTCTCTGGAAGAGGAAGTGACTGCAAGAATTACAGATGGTATTGGGGTCCTGATGCATGATGGTGGGAAGAGACTTAAACTGTAGATGAGAAAATATTTTATTTTTTAATCTTTTTATTGGGGATCTATGATTTACATTACAATTGCTGGCACCTGGGTATGATTTCTGATATCACTCAATAGTGTCTGCAATCCACACAGAGGATGATAGTGTTCTGCAAATATCTGTCATGGGAGATGAAAAATTTTACCCATGTATCAGCAATCATTCTGTAACCAATTATCCCATCGATTAAATGATTTGAAAACAAAGTAGAAAGTACAATGCAATTGAAGTTTTTTTTTTAATGCTTAAGACAATTTAATTCTAAGCATTGTTCTGTGTATACCTTTTATGAGCCACACATTGACTCAGAATGTCTTTGAAAAACTCAGAAACCTGTAGTGAAAGCAAGTCATTCTTGTTCTCTAATTAGCAGCAGCCAAGAATGTAAGATGACATCTGATGCAGTAGGCAACCAAAGGAAATAAGCTTGTTAGATCTCTAAATTATTACTGTAGTATATTTTTAACTTACCTCAATGCTGCTTTACTCCTTAGTATAATAACTTGCTTTTAAATCTATAAAGATCTTTCTTTTGACTACTTTTTGGAGAGGGTGTTAACTGTGTTAAAACAAAGCATTCACAGTTCTATTATTCAACTTTCAAAAGAAAATTTCCATGCAACTAAAGTGTAATAGTGAAGATTATTGATAAACAACTCTTTAAAAATGAAAATTTTAAGATTATTACCACTATTTCAGAATTAGCACTACTAGATTTTAGTAGGGCAAAACACTGTTGTGAATAAAATTGGAGCTTAAAACACAATTTTGTAGCTGTGTTTTCAGATAGGTATTAACTTCTCTGAATTATCTTCTTTTCTCTCTTTCTTTTCTTTTTCTTTTTTTGTTTTTTGCCTCCAGGTTATTGTTGGGGCTCAGTGCCTGCACCACAAATCCACTGTTCCTGGAGGCCATTTTTTCCCTTTTTGTTGCCCTTGTTGTTTTATCATTGTTGTAATTATTATTCTTGTTGTTGCTGTCGTTGTTGTTGGATAGAGCCGAGAGAAATCGAGAGAGAGGGGAGACAGAGAGAGTAAGAGAAAAATAGACACCTGCAGACTTCTTCACCACTTGTGAAGCGACTCCCCTGCAGGGAGTCGCCAGGGACTCGAACCAGATTCTTTAGCCTGTGTGCTTAGTGCCACGTGCACTTAACCCGCTGCACTACCACCCAGCTCCCTATTTCTTTATTTTTATGAGAATATGTGAGAGACAGAGGCCAGAGTATTATCTTTAGTATTTGATGTGCTGAAACTGGAACCTTGTGCCTTATTCACACAAGTCCTGTCACACAAGTCCTGTGCTGAATTGCAGAGTATCTCCTTTGCCTTTTCACTTCTCAAATATATTTAAAAGGACTGCTATGAGAATTAAATTAATAGTTAATACCTTCCAGGGAATAGAATATAACAAGCACTTATTAGATCCAAATTATTTTTATTATCTGGCAAAACCAAAATATTAGGTATCACTTTGTTATGTCATTTGTGGCACACATATGCTTCTTTACAGATATTCAGTTACAGAGCAAATATTGCTTGTGCAATTACCATGAAATAAACACTGTTTCAGGTACTTAGATTGTAATAGGAAAAAAACTAAAATAATCTCCTTTCTTGAGCAATTTATAGAACTGTAATGGTTTTCTTCAAGAGAAATAACTCAACAAGAAAAAAATTACTATCTTCTTACTCTAGATTTTGTCAAGAAAGAGAAGTAACTCAATTGAACTATACTGTTATGCTTTGTAGGTTAATTTTATTTCATGAAGGTGGTAAAGAACAGTGATTTATTTTTTATCATTGTCACCAATAAGGCTGCTGACATTACATTCACTATGGCACCAGACTTTAACATTTTTTTCAAGGAAAGCTGAAATCAAGATTTGTATATGTAAATCTGATAAGCCAATCATTTCTTTAAAGAATTTGTAAGACTGAAACAACCAGTTTGGCACCAGTTGATGAGTAAGTGCACAGATCTAATGCATACCTATATTATAAATTGTTCTCGCTATATGCTGCCATGTGCATAATACTTAAAAAGAATGTGCACGAATTAGTAATAATGTATGTGACTACTATAGGTGATGCCTACAAAGTTATTGCAGCTTGCAAAGCCTGTTTCTCTCCCTATGTACAGAATCTTTCACTACATGCCATCCACAATTCAGTGGCAAAAATTAAATTTCTGCTGGTATTCAGTGTTCTGCTATCTACTGAGTGACTGGGATGTCTGAAATGCTTAAGTCTAATAAGTCTAATAAGTGGAATCAGAGATTGAGAAAAAAATAGAAATTTGGAGTTGGTTTCCACCCAACATACTTAGTGCTGTACACCAGGGTCCCTGCACTGAAGGGATAAGATGGGTCTGGTATAGGTGTTGAAAATAAATAAGTAAATAAATAAATAAACAAACAAATAAATAAATAAAATTTCTCCAAAATGAAGTCTGGAGGATTTGAATAAAGTATCTCTATAAATGATCTTTAGTGCCCTGACCATAGAAATCATCTGCATAACCATTGTACTATCTTCTCATGCCCCCTACTTCAGGGTATTGCTTTTTATTAAAGAGGTGCTAAGGGAGTTGGGCGGTAGCACAGCAGGTTAAGTGCACATGGCGCAAAATGCAAGGACTGTTGTAAGGATCCCGGTTGGAGCCCCCGGCTCCCCACCTGCAGGGGAGTCGCTTCACAGGAGGTGAAGCAGGTCTGCAGGTGTCTGTCTTTCTTTCCCCCTCTCTGTCTTCCCCTCCTCTCTCCATTTCTCTCTGTCCTATCCAACAACAATGATGACATCAATAACCAGAACAATGTTAAGCAACAAGGGCAACAAAAGGGAAAATAAATAAGTATAAAAAAAAAGAGGTGCTAAAACCTACTTCCTATTACAGTTACCTCACTCATTCCAAAGCTAACCTTATCAAAGCATGAACTGCAAAAGCTGAATAAAGGCAAGAGACTGGCATACCTTATTGATGACTCTTTAGTCACTATCAGGCCATTCCATCAACTGGGGACCTAATCAAAGAATCCTGAGATTCTCAAACAGATTTGATGGACCTAGAACTCAAATAAATCCCTCTCTCCATTGTTACGGGTCATTTCTATCAGGAACAACAAAATAGACCCTTTCATGGGCCCCCATAGGACCTTTCCCTCAACCTGGATCAATGATGGTAGAGAATGTCCCATCCTCAGAAGGGAGGATGGACAACATACTCTATGCTACACCTGAGGAAGATGAGTCAATACTAGGGCAGCATGAAATGTTCCTACTCATGACCATAGAATGTGAGCTTAGATCTAGAGGGATGCAAAGGTCATATAGGCTCCTAATTATGGGCTCCAGATCACATCAAATCAGTGGGGTTTACAGTCAACAATATTTATGTCCCTTTCCCATATTAGGGAGCTACTCTCTTCCCTTACCCAACTTTCTGATGCTTTTCCCAGTCATGACATCATCTCCCCAGAAAATAACTTGGATCCACCTGCATATCAGATTTCAGGCTCAGGGAAAAAACAAAACAAAACAAAGCACTAGTACAGCTACAGCCCTTTGAAATATAACTAAAATATGCCTACTAGCTATCTACAAAGTGAAGGACCCCTCCCCACCAACACTTCATCTGCACTATTCCAGCCCTTAGGTCCATGATTGGTCAACAATTTGTATGGCTTTGTATGCTAACTCTCTTTTCAGTCACCAGGTTCCAGATGCTTGCAGGATGCAACCAGACTTCCCTGGACAGACAACCTCACCAATGTGCCTTGGAGCTCAGCTTCCCCAGAGCCCCTCCACACTAGGGAAGGAGAGAGACAGGCTGGGAGTATGGATCAACCAGTCAATGCTCATGTTCATCTGGGAAGTAATTACGGAAGCCAGACCTTCAACCTTCTGCATCCCACAATGACCTTGAGTCCATACTCCCAGAGGGTTAAAGAATAGGAAAACTATCATGGGAGGGGATGGGATATGGAATTCTGGTGGTTGGGAATTGTGTGGAGTTGTACTCCTCTTATCTTATGGTTTTGTCAATGTTTCCTTTTTATAAATAAAAAAATTTAAAAAAGTAAAGTAAAATAAAAATAAAAAAGATGTTTGGGCTGAAGAGATAGCATTTTGGTTATCCAAAAAACTTTCATGTTTGAGGCACCGAGAGGCCAGATTCAAGTCCCAGCCTAACCATAAACCAGAGCTGAACTCTGGTTTCTTTATTTATATCTCCCCCGTGTATCTTTCTCATTAAAATTAACTGTATATATTTGAAAAGGAGTTTTTTTTAAAGGGACAAAAACAGACAATGAGATGGTGGACAATACAACGCTGCTCTACCATTCATACAGTTTCCCCCATCACCAGTCATCATGCTTCCATGAGGTCCTGGAGCTCAAACACTGGGTTAGATATATGCTACGCCATGCAAACTATCTCTTGACCCTACTAATATAACATATTTTAAAAGGTAATTGCATTAATTGATAGATTCACTCACTTTAATTTATTCATATACTTAACAGACTTTTTAATGTGTAAAGATCAGTAATGGTGTGGTTTGCTAAAGAAAAATAAGACAATTTTAAAGTTTCATGAATTGTCAAAGATTAGAAACATGATTAAGGCAATGATTAGAATAAGCTCTGTTAAAGTTTGAAAGAGACTTTCACAGGGTGCTATGTGGTGTATGTTATGGATACTTTAATGATCCTAACTAATCAGGAAATTGGGTAATTGAAATGAAGTTATCTACACTATCAATTAAAGCATCTTTTTATATATGAGAACACTAACTGAAAAGACGCTACAGGCAAAAATGGATAAATTCCATGTAGGATCATGCAGGAAATCCACAAATATAGTTTAGTTGGACTTAATGCCTCACTTGGGATGCAGGTGGGGAAAACAGGAATCTCTCTGCAGAGCCAGGTCAAACTGAAAAGGAAACTCTAAAACTATAGGACAAGAAATCCCCATTCCAGGAGTCTCTCCCACAACAAAAGTGATGAAAAATCAGTAGCAACATACTGGATTTTTTGTTTTAAAAATGTTAATCATATTTTAATTAATGGTTCTTTCTGTTTTTAAAACAATTAGAAAGAAACTTTACTCCAGTCACTTATGTTTAATGTGCTGGGAGTTTTGGTTATGTTATGTTATATGTTATGTTATGTTATGTTATGTTATGTTATGTTATGTTATGTTATGTTATGTTATGTTTGTTATGTTCAGAAACCACTGGAAAATATTAGAAGCGTTCTGGAATGCAGTATAGTATTACTAGTGATGCTGCTATGCTGTTTACTATAAGAAAATATATTACTTCTCTGTACTCTAGTTTATGTGCAATTGGGTAAGTTATCAAATATATATTAAAGGTCCTTATTTGTAAAATATAAAATATGCAACTGTATAATTAACAATCATATGGTAAGTGTGATATTATGTCAGGGTCTCTGGTGGGGTGATCTCCAGGGGAAAGGTAACGGACTGGTTCTTTCTAGAGTAAAGACACCATGGAGACTGCAGTGTGCTCAGAACTCATTTATTAGCAGGTGGACATGAGTTAAATAGAAAACCAAACAAAGGGAATTATTAAAATATATAAAAAATTACAGGTTTCTTAAAGATCAGCTTGCCCTTATGATAGGAGGCTGGTATGACAGGAATTGATGAGATACAAGATGGTTATTCTCCATGACGCAAGCAACTTAATTATCCAAAGGTATTTGAGAGAAGTATAGGGGTTAAACCAGTAGAGTGAGACAGAGAGAAGATGGATATCAAAAGGCCATATAGTTTGGAATTTATCTTGTCTGGACTCTGAGGTGTTTGATGGAATGTGTGATAAGGTGTGTTCTTCTGTGATCAGAAGGTGACTTTGAATATGTGAATCTTAAAGTAGGCGGCCATGTGGCCTTCAGTTAATAGGGAGAAGTATTGGGATTTCTATGGGCCTGAGAGTCAAGAAGGAAAGAACTAAGTCTGAGTTTCCCCCCTTTTGCTCACCTCAGTTGAGAGAGACTCACCAAGAGGGTATCTTCTCAGACCTCCATCCAAGGATGGGGGTAGTTCTCCCTAAGCTCTATCAAGCTTACACATAGTCCCAACAATATTATTTGCATAATTTTGTGTTGTATGCCACCCTCAACATTGATAGCAATGTTAGGGATTAAAAATACCAAACAGCGCTTACTTGGACCAACATAAATTTCCCATTGACATGTCCTCTTTTTAAGACTGGACCAACCCTCAGGGTTCTGATTATTATTGCAAGATGCCCTTTGGCAATAACTATTAAGAAACAGAGAAAACAGAGATTTCCTACTTATAAGATCCAGATATACTGCAGTACTTTTGGTCCACATAAGGAATGGAAGAAATAGAAGGAGAAAGAAAAAAACACACAGGTTGGGGGGGGGGGTCTGCTTTTATCTATGTTGAGTTTAGAGGTTCTAGGATTCTTAATGTTTGCTTATTTATTGGATAGAGACAGAGAGAAAGAGAGGGAAGGGGAGGTAGATGAGAGAGACAAAGAGATACCTGTAGCATTTCTTCACCACTCAGGAAGTTTTGTCCTTACATGTGGGGAATGGGGGCTTGAACCAGGGTCCTTGCCCATAAGTGTGGTCAATCAGTGCTCCACTGCTGGCCCCTTCTGAGGATTATTCTTGCTGATAAATAATACATAAAAGAAGTAAGAGAAGTGTGACAAAAGAAAGACTAGTGAAAGAGACAAGTTATCCCCCAAGTGACCAGATATATAAACTAACAAGCATCTACACAACAAAAGAACTTGAGTAGGTGGAGACAGTCTGGCTCTTAGCTGGTGTTGTAGCTGGAAATAGGTTTGAGTTAGTCCAATTTGAATTGGATGTCCCTTAGATACAGATGCTTAACTAAAAAAAAATAATAATAGTCAGTCTTTTGCATTATACAAAATAAAAGATTTTGAAACCTTACAACATATTAAATACCAAATAATTTTAGTTCATTTTTAAATTTTCACTTCTTTTTTTTAAATTTTTATTTATTTTCCCTTTTGTTGCCCTTGTTGTCTTTTTATTTTTGTAGTTATTATTATTGTTGTTGTAATTGATGTCATTGTTGTTAGATAGGAAAGAGAAAAATTGAGAGAGGTGGGGAAGACAGAGAGGGGAAGAGAAAGATAGACACCTGCAGACCTGCTTCACTGCCTGTGAAATGACTCCCCGGCAGGTGGGAAGCCAGGGGCTGGAACCCAGATCCAGGAGCCTGTCCTTGTGCTTTGCTTCACTTGTGCTTAACCCACTGTGCTACAGCCCGACTCCCCACTTTTTTTTTTTAATGTGATGGCTTCATTGAAATATGTGTCTGAAGATCCGGAAAAAAAAAGTGGTCTGTAATAAAAAATTGAAAAGTTTTGAAGTGGAAATATTAAGAGTCATTACTAAGTATGAATTTCAGCTACTTTTCAATTCTCACAACACAAACCATGTGTGAAGCTCAATTTTAATAACTTAGTAGGCTAGTATTCTGTAAATCTTTTTACTTTTATGATTATCATTGGTTCTGACATTTATATTTGGTGGAAAATTTTATCTAGTCACATTTTATTTTATTATATGCATACTTAAAAATGAAATCTTTGTAGAATCTGGAGATCTAAAATTAACTATGTATTTATATAATATTGCTCTGAATGAGCTGAACAATGAGTCCTGAGACAGAATTCAGACTAATTTTTCTTACTGTTATCTAATTAATGTACTTGGTGTCATGGTAGTTTCAGTGAAAATTGAACTTTTATCTACTTGAGATTAGTGAATTATCCAAACCTTTACCCTGTTCTATAAATTTGAATTGGTGTAAGAAAAATAGTTGTCTGATTAAGTATGTACACAGTACTTTATTTTTGAGTGTAGCAGATAATTTGTGCTCAGATCAGAGATGCAAAATAGCAAATGTTGCTTTATTTAATAAAGGAAGTTAAAAAAGGAAAAATAGAATTAAAAAGATACCATTACAGAAGAAAATATATGCATCTACATACATATGTAAAATCTTTGCTCTTTTTATATTTTAAATTACCTTGCATATTCATTCTGCAATAACATATTTAACATGTTATCTTTATTTTAGCAACTTCCTTAAAAACATACAGTCTTCCTATATTGTCCACCAAATACAAAGTAAATACAAATATACAAGTCTAAGTAGTACTATTTTTACCATGATTAAAGATAACATTTTATGTTACCTGTTGGAAGTATCCCTCATATTTAAACCATAAAATCCTGCTTACAATTGACTATACACATTATATTGATTTTTACTTCGGAGGCCTCTAGTCACCATTCTTCCTGCTTATACTCCTATAATCTCTTGCTTCACCACAGAACATTTTTAAACCACTTCTGTAAAACCTCGCCATCAACTTTCTCTGAGAAAAATTGTACCCAGTTCTAAATTTTCCACTACTAAGCATCACCAACACAATACCTCATCATATCTGAAAATCACATATTCCATTCTCTTCTACCACCAATACACTCTTGGATCTTCACTTTGTAGTTATAAACTGAAATATGGGGTTGGGGGAGGCATGAATGTAAAATTAATTTATATGCAGACAAGCAGAGCAAAGTCTAAGGTTATGACAATTTTCTGAAACAGTAAGTGGTCAGGTGATAATGCATGTGGTAAAGTACACACATTACCATACACAGGACCCAGGTTCAAGCCCCTGGGTGGGGACCTACGGGGGGAGGCCTCACAGGTAGCAAAGCAGTGCTGTAGACATCTCTCTGTCTCCCTGTTCAATTTTTTCTTCCTCTCAGTTTCTCTCTGTGTCTATCTAAATAAAAATAAACTATTAAAAAGAGAAAAGCAGAAAACTAAAAAATAAAATATTGTCATATATTGATGTGCTCCTTTAGATACATAATGTACATATGTACATGCTCTATATGCAATGATTTTAATCCATTCTATTCCCCTCCCTACCACATGCACACACACGCACAGCCATGCCTTTTTAAAAATTTATTTATTTATTCTCTTTTGTTGCCCTTGTTGTTTTATTGTAGTTATTATCGTTGTTGTCGTTGTTGAGTACACAGAGAGAAATGGAGAGAGGAGTGGAAGACAGAGAAGGTGAGAGACAGATAGTGACCTGCAGACCTGCTTCACCGCCTAAGAAGTGACTCCCCTGCAGGTGGGGAGGCCCGGGCTAGAACAGGGATCTTTATGCCTGCCCTTGCTCTTTGTGCCACCTGCGCTTAACCCCCTGTTCCATTGCGGGACTTCTCAAGTCTTTTTAATTATTATTATGTATTTATAAAATGGAAATATTGATAAGACTATAGGATAAGAGGGGTACAATTCCACACAATTCCCACCACCAGAGCTCTGTATCCCATCCACTCCACTGGAAGCTTTCCTTATTGTTTGTCCCCCTAGATGCATGGACCCAGGATCATTATGGGGTGCAGAAGGTGGAAGGTCTGGCTTCTGTAATTGCTTTTCCACTGAACAAGGGTATTGGGAGGTCAATTGCGTACTCTTAGCCTGTCTCTTTCCCTAGGGGGTGGGGCTTTGGAGAGATGGGGTTTCAGGACACAGTGGTGAGGTTGTCTGTCCAGGCAAGTCAGGTTGGCTTCATGGTAGCATCTGCAACTTGGTGATATACCCATGTCTTCACAATCTCATGATAACATTACTGTAATCTATACAGGTAATCTATGTCCTCCAAACATTTTTTTCCCATGTTAATAAGACTGTAGATCTTAAACTGAGTTCAGGAGAAGTTATCTACTTTTCCACCATACTAAATATACTGTGGTGAAGTTCACTTTGAGATTATCAAAAAATTTAAATGAAGCATTGATACTATTCCAAAACAACTGTATAAATTCTGTTTTTTCAGCTCTTATTTGGAGCATGAATGAAAAAAGTAATGCTACTGTAGATCCAATTGAAGATTATACAGTTTAACTTTAAGCCAAGAAGTTAAACTCTCATCAATAAATATACTTAATGGTCAAAATCCATGTATTTGAAACTGTATTTTTGTTAGTTTGACCTTGAAGAATTGCTTTTGTTTTATTTGTTTCAGACTTAATTAGAGAAAGTTACAAGGCAATGTTATTAAAAGTGGCACATTATTTTTTGTTTAATTGCTCTTAATAATATTGTGTGTCAATATTACCTACAAAAGACTAACTAGCATTTAATTTTAGGAAGTTGTTTTTTTTTTTTTGAAGGCAATACGTATGTAACTTATAACACATTTTTTTGTCATTTTCTGACTAATAATCCGTTTAGAACTAACATACTGGGAGTCAGGCAGTAGTGTAGTGAGTTAAGCTCATGTGGCACAAAGCTCAAGGACTGGCATAAGGATTCCAGTTCAAGCCCCTGGCTCCCCACCTTCAGGGGAGTCGCTTCACAGGTGTTGAAGCAGGTCTGCAGATATCTATCTTTCTCCCTCTCTGTCTTCCCCTCCTCTCTCCATTTCTCTCTGTCCTATCCAACAAAGACAATATCAATAACAACAACAATAAGAACTACAATAATAAAAAAACAAGGGCAACAGAACTAACACATCAATTATCTTTCACATTTATATTGTATTTTTGGTCCAAAAATGCTGTTTACATTTGTTATTTTATCTTATATAACCTTATTATGTTATATTTTGATTGTTATCTCTGTAAGATATAGAATCAATTGTATATTTTAAATTTATTATTATTCATTTATTGGATTGATATAGTCAGATATTGAGAATGAAGGGGAGATAGAGAGGAAGAGAGACAAAGAGACACCTACAACACTTCTTCACCACTCACAAAATTTCCCCCCTGCAGGTGGGGAGTACAGGATCAAACCTGGGTCCTTATGCACTGTGACATGTGCGCTCAACCAGGTACACCACCACCGGCCCCCAAGTCTTGTATTTTTAAGATAATGATAAAACTAATTAACTATCTATGTCTTCTGACTAACAAGAATAAGGAAGAACAATTCTGTGGATCTTTGCATTTATTGGTAACTTCTATGATAAGTCACTTTGCATTATCTTCATTCACTAATTGTCAGATTAATAAATTAACATTGACATTCTTGTCAGGCTGTGCTGTGGGGGAGAAGAGACCAGAGTGGAGAGGGAACACAAATCTTTATTCACACTGGCACTTTAGAGTTAGGTGAGTTTACAGTGGTTCAGGCCACGTGGAGCTAGCAAAATGGCCGCCTCCCACTATGCACAGCAACCCTTCTCTGTGTCAGGTCACTGAGGTGAAAAGGGGCAAAAAGGGCTAACTCGGAACAGCATCGGGCTTTATAAGATAAAAGCCAGAAGTGGCAAGTCGGGAGAGGATTGACTATGAAACTAGGCACTCTGGGAATAAGGTTTCAACTCTCAAGGGAATGGGGAGAGGGGGTGGAGAGAGGCAAAGGGCATGCTGGGAAGGTGGAAGCATCCTGGCAACTGTAGCAATACCCTGAGGGGATAATGTGGTGGGAGGAGTCACTTTAAAACAAGGCAGAAGACTGATATGTAAATAATAATACTCACATGGAGATATGGTAGTTTTGGGGTCCTGCCTAACTCAACCACATCTGTACAATATCCCAACACATTCTGTCCAGCATCTCAGTAAATATTAACCAATATATAAGTATTGAAATTTCTGAAAAAGTACCCGAGAGATGGAGCAGTAAATATAGCATTAAATATTTAAGCATAAGGTCTTGAGTTCAATCCCCAGCAAAGCATATACCAGACTGATATTCTGGTCCTCTTTCTCTTTTACTCTCTTTTTCACTATTAAATAAGTAAAATATTCTTTAAAATAGTATTTCTGCTAATTCAACTTAGAATATCAGCACTATCAAATAAAATTTTAAAGAATAACCTCACGTTAATTTTCTGTCAAATGCTAAAATGAACAAATGATTCTTAAAATTTTATGTGGCAACTGTTTTGTATTTCGTTAGTTCCTGAATGAAACTAAAAAAAAAAATACAGCATTGTTATCAACAATGATTCACAGTATCAAGGTTTAACATGATAATTAGGATTTATTATTATACTAAAAGTATACTTGGTTGTTGGCACTTCTTCTTCTTCTAGCGTTTGCCAATGAAACAAGCTATCAGAAAAACTAAAGCTAATGTAGCCATGGCAGTGTAACAAATTAACATCCAGAAACAATAGGGCGTATGCTGAACCTGAAGTGTCTTAGGTCATTATTTCTGGTTCCTGATTAACCCTGAGGGTTTATGTCCTGATATTCATAGATATTGGTCTGGGATGCAGGCCTTACCTCAGGGCATGATATGTTTTCGAGATAGTCACATGAGCTGTTCTCACCAACACAGAAACACCTTATATCTATAGGCTTATCTCACTAACCTCATAGCATTTCACTCCCCCAGAGTGAAATGATGAGAGATGGAGACAGAAAAAGAAGAGAAGAGAGTGAGGGAAATAAACTACATTTTATCATCATAAGGATGAATCCTGCATCAATAGAGGATGGAATGCAATAAGAAAGGCATGAATAACTGAAGGCAGAAGTCTTTGTGGATATCTTGAAGGTTGGAAGACAAGAAAAATAGATTTGTATGTTGCCTCCAGGTGTCATCATGAATGATGCACCATATTGTATATGTTCAGAAAGATATGCAAAATTCAATTAGCCTATTATTGAGGGCAAATATGGGTTTACCAGTCCTTAGAAGATAATTTTATGCACAGCAGATATTAAGTAAATAGCTGCTGAAAAGTTCTTTTTTAAGCATTTAAAAAAAATTATTTATTCACTTTTGTTGCCCTTGTTTTTTTTATTGTTGTAGTTATTGATGTCCTTGTTGTTGGATAGGACAGAGAGAAATGAAGAGAGGAGGGGAAGACAGAGAGGGAGAGAGGAAGATAGACACCTGCAGACCTGCTTCACTGCTTGCGAAGCGACTCCCCTGTAGCTGAGGAGCCTAGGGCTCAAACCGGGATCCTTATGCCAATCCTCGCGCTTTGCGTCACATTCCCTTAACCCGCTAAGGTACCATCTAACTCCCTGAAAAGTTCTTAAAATTTATTTTCAAGATCATATAGAACTAACATTAAATAAGTATATAATGAATAATAATGAATATATGCACTTAATATATATATATATATATATATATATATATATATATATATATATATATATACATGATATACAATAAATTGTTATTTGAGGCAAAAAACAAATAACTCTGTTATTTCAAATTGCATTAAGTAGGGAGACAAGATTAGAGTCAAAGCTGGAAGTTCTGACTACTTCTTCTCTTCTTCTTCCTAGCCAAGTACTAACCAGGCCGAGTGCTACTTAGCTTTAGACATCAGGGGATCCACTTCTCTTTCACGGGGATTAGGTGCACATTTTATAGGTTACAGAGGAGCAATCTTCATCACGATGGAAGAGGTTTACAACATATTGACAATGCAGAAGGAACAGAGCATACCACTTAAACGGCAGCAAATGCACAGATGCCTGGTACTTACAATAAAAATAGAATGCTTATTTGCAAATGGTGAATGCTCTTATTACAATCTGGTATCCCTCCGGATGAGAGGAAGTGCAGATTAAAGAGAAGAGACTAGCTGATAGCTGTTTTGAGAGGACTTCAAACTTTTTATATGAGGGAGACCTGATAGTAAAGGGGAGAAGGAAATGCTTTAATATGTCTTCCTGTATAACCAAAGGAAATATATGACTTTTTTTAGATTGGATGAGAAAAACTTTTCACTCAATTTTTTTCCACACTACTGATAACATCATCTTCGTAATAAACCATTTGAAATCTGTTTTCTAATCTCTTCTTTGCCCCGACCCTCTAACTAGAAAAACTCTTTGCTATATCTCCCCTCTTGTATAGTATTAAATATAATTTACTAGCCAAATCTTTCCAGGCTGATCACCATACACTTAATTATACAAAATGCTTAGAATTTTTTGAAATGTAAATCTGATCTTTGAACATCCCCAACCAAAATCAGATGTTTTCCATCAGTTCAAAGTAATGTCCACAGAAAATGTTAACAAGTTTCCTAGGTAGTCAACGTGATCTGATAAGGAAATACATCAACCATCTGGACATTTTAGCCACCTGGACAAACACCTGACCTCTCCATGTGATGCTGGCATCCTGATGACAACACAAAATGTCCAAATCCAGAAGATTGAAAAGGAAGTGGGGGTGAGGGTAATTTGGGAGAGGAAAGTATCTCTCATGCCACACTGAATACTAATATATATATAAAATTGAAATATTGACAAGATAATAGGATAAGAGAGGTACAATTCCATAAAATTCCCACAACCAGAACGCTGTATCCCATCCCTTGCATCGGAAGCTTTCCTATTCTTTATCCCTCTGGATGTACAGTTCCAGGTTCATTATGGGGTGCAGAAGGTAGAAGGTCTGGCTTCTGTAATTGCTTCCCCACTGAACTTTTATATATATATATATATATATATATATATATATATATATATATATAATATTTATTTTATTTATTTATTCCCTTTTGTTGCCCTACTTTTTTATATTTTAATAAGCCATTCTTCCTGAAGTCTGGGAGGTAGTATAATAGATAAAGCATTGATATCTCACAAAAGAGTTCATGAGTTCAGTTCCCACAATTGCATGTCCCATAGTGAAACTCTGGCTCTCTTTCCTTTTTTCTCTCCATAACATTAATAAATACATTTCAAAAATAAAGTAGAAAGATAAACCATAATTTCTTAGGACAAATGATGTTGCTTTTATTGGCAATGTCAACTTTACTTTCAATTCAATGATCTAAATTTCTTTATTTACACATCTTCAAATTCACAATTTTCCAAGAAATTAATTTCTACGTTTTTTCAGAATATTTTCTTTTACCTCTGCTACCCCCATTTATCATTTGATCTTTGTCCAGATAGATATTGCTAACACTAAGCATGAGACATTCTTTCAGAGTCTTGAATATTGTGGACAGTGCAGTGTACACTTGGAATGTGAGCAATGTCAGTGACACAAATACAGATAATCCAAAAGGCTTAGAAAGTTTCATGGGAGTCAGAACCATCAAGTAGGCATGCAAGTTAGCTCCAGTAATGCTTTTTTCTGTTAAGGCTAGAAAAGAGCTAGGTTGGGGCAGGATTTTCTCCTGAGTCCAAGATCAGGAACCCAAGACTAGGACTGAGAAAAAAACTAGTAAAATAATTTAGCAGATCGATTAAACAAATGTTTCTGCTTTTTTTTTTTCCTCCAGGGTTATAGCTGGGCTCCATGCCTACATTACATATCCACTACTCCTGGAGGCTATTTTCTCCATTCTGTTGCCCTTTTTACTGTTGCCATTGTTGTTGGATAGGACAGAGAAATTAAGAGAGGAGGAGGAGAAGTGTGTGTGTGTAGGGGGGAGGGGGGAACACATGCAGATTCACTGATTCACTGCTTGCAAAGCAACCTCCTGTAGATGGGGAGCCAGGGGTCCAACCTGTATCCTTACTCAGGTCCTTGCACTTTCTGCCATGTGTGTTTAACCCTTTGAGCTGCCACCCAGTCCTCTATTTTTCTTCATTTTTAATCTCATTTCAGAATGTCCCCTTAGTTTAAAATTGTGTTGATATAATTTTGTCTACAGATTCTTTTATAGGAATTCAATGAAGCATGTAACTATACATTTACAACATTACTTTTATTAATCCACTGGCATCACAGCATGGTATCAAGAGGATGATGTGAGATAAAAGAAAAGGTAAGTGTAACAGGCACTGCAGTGTAGTGTAGCATGTATGAAACAAAATGCTTGCTTAGTAAAATATATTCACGGGAATCCAAAAGCTCATGAATCTGATTTTTTTTCTTTTTTTTTTCTTTTTTAGTAACAGAGCATGCTTTGTCTTGGAAAAAAAATCCTCTTTTTGTTTTGTTTACTCTGGCATTATGCTAGAGTCCACAGCAATGAAGCATCATCTGTCACCCTTAAAGTGACAGAGTGAAAAAAATTGAAGCCCTTCCTCAAAATAATAATTCTATATTACTTCTTCCATAAAGTTTTCCCCAATCTCATCAACCAAAGCAACCTTACTCACTATTGTGGTAGCACAGGATATGGTTTATCAAGTACTATCTTCAGTTCTATTTAGTTGACTTGATACCTTGTTCTTCTCTAGTTAATGATCATCATTAGAATTTTAATCAGAGATATTTAGTTTTAGTGTCTTGTACTGAAGGAACTGTGGTCTTATAAAGGTTTTTTTTTTTTTTTTTTTTGCAGCAAGATATAATGTTTCTGCTTAACTTCCTGCCTGATGTATAGAGTCAAGTGAATGGGGGCTGATATCTTCTCTGCTGTTTCCTGACTATGTAACCCCATTTTTTAAATTAGCTGTATTTATTTATTGGATAGAGACAGCCAGAAATCAAGAGAGAAAGGGGTAATAGAGACAGAGATAAAGATAGAAAGACACCTGCGGCATTGCTTCACCACTCACAAAACTTTCCCCCTGCAGGTGGAGACCAGGGCCTCATACCCAGGTCCCTCTGCACTGTAACATGTTTATTCAATCAGGTGCTCCACCACCCAGCCCCACAAAGGCATTTTTTTTTACCTTCTTTCACTTTCTTTATAACTAATATAGAAACAAATATAGACACATATCTGATAGGGTTGTCCTAAAATAAGATAATGGGGAGAGTCATGAGGTAGCACAGTGGGTTAAGCGCATGTCGCACAAAGCGCAAAGACTGACTTACAGATCCAGGTTTGAGCCCTTTGCTCCCCACCTGCAGGGGAGTCGCTTCACAGGTAGTGAAGTAGGTCTGCAGGTGTCTGTCTTTCTCTTCCACTATCTGTCTTCCCCTCCTCTCTCCATTTCTCTCTGTCCTATCCAACAACAACAACTTCAATAACAACAACAATAATAACTACAACAATAAAACCACAAGGGCAACAAAAGGGAATAAATAAATTAATATTTAAAAAATATATGATAATGGAGTAAAACCAACAGGATTTTACATAGTCTTAATATGTAGTCCATATATTATTACCTACTACTATTTCATTCTTAATGAACCTATGTGACTTTTAAGAAATCTGAATTAAAAATCTCTCCTTCCTACCTTTAAAGACTGAGCTCAAAGTTCAGTTTACTTTTAAATTTTGATATTTTTATGCAATTGTTTTTTATGTGGTTTTATTTGCTTTCATGATATTCCTTTAATATTAATAAGCCACCAAGCTAAGCATTTATTTTAAAAATCTATTACTTGGTAGTCAGGCATTGACATACCTGGTTGAGTGCACATAATACAATGTTCAAAGACCTGGGTTTTAGGCCCTGCAGAGGGAAAGCTTCACAGATGGTGAAATAGTGTTGTAGGTGTCTCTCCCTATTTCCTTGAAATGGGGGATGTCCTTCTTTTTTTAACAGTGAGTAAGAAGTGATATTGAAAGAGTTCATTCATTAGTGCCCAAAAATGACTTTCTTTTTTAATTTTTCATTTAAGAAAGGCTTAATGAACAAAAACATAAGGTAGGAGGGGTACAACTCCACACAGTTCCCACCACCCAATCCCCATAACCCACCCCCTCCCATGATAGCTTTCCCATTTTCTAGCCCTCTGGGAGCATGGACCCAGGGTCGTTGAGGGTTGCAGAAGGTAGAAGGTCTGGCTTCTGTAATTGCTTCCCCGCTGAACATGGGCGTTGACTGGTCGGTCCATACCCCCAGTCTGCCTCTCTCTTTCCCTAGTAAGGTGTGTCTCTGGGGAAGCTGAGCTCCAGGACACATTGGTGGGGTCTTCAATCCAGGGAAGCCTGGCCAGCATCCTGGTGGCATCTGGAACCTGGTGATTGAAAAGAGAGTTAACATATGAAACCAAACAAATTGTTGAGCAATCATGGACCCATAGCTTGGAATAGTGGAGAGGAAGTGTTAGGGAGGTACTCACTGCAAACTCTAGTGTACTTCTGCCTTCAGGTATATATTTTGCAGTAGTTTATGGATACGTGTGCACATAAGCTCTCTCTCACAGAAACTGGTGTATACCTAGGTTATGGGACTTTGTTAGAAAGTGAACTACCTGAGATGAAATTAGAGTGTACTATAAAAGGAAAGGTCTCACCCGAGTAATGAAACTGAAGGGTTGTCATTCAACATGTGAAGTCTCTGGATACAGTCTGAGGTGAAGCATGTTGAGGTGGCAATCGTTGCGTTGGTTAGGTTGTGATCGGCGGATGCAATATTATTTGGTTTGGATTGGGAGATGCATACGGGAAAGTGGGCCCTATCCAAGGGTTCCAGGACTGGGGGAAGTAGGGACTCTATAGTGGAGATGTGAGGTTCCTGCTGTCTTAGGGTTCAAAAAGACAATCGATAGTTAATATTATCATCACATAATTTGTTAAATGGGTTAACTTTGAAAAGTCCCTTTGTTATGGTTTGCTGTACAGTATCCAGTATCTTGTATATAGCTGTGCTATTGGATGCTTCTAATCTACTTGGTCTAGGCTTTTGAAAGAGTCCACATATCAAATACATAGCCTATATATTAAAAAGATTCAGTTTGTCTTTTGAGAAACTTTGAGACATACAATTGATTTCCCCCCTCTCATATTAATTAACTACTGATTTATATGTCTACATTTTGCTAGGAGTGTACATAAACACCATTTCCACCACCAAAGGACTGTGACCCATCCCTCTCGCCCACTCCCACCCCCCACTGGCCCAGAAAGCTGCATGTCTACCCCTCACCACTGGGTTTTTACTTTGGTGCCCTACTTACAATTTGATCAGGTCCTGCTTTTAGTTTCCCTTTCAGATCTTCTTAGTCATCTTCTGTTGATGAGTGGGATCATCCCATACTCATCTATATCTTTCTGACTTAGTTCACTTAACATAATTCCTTTAGCTCTGTCCAAGATGGGTCAGAGAAGGTGGGTTCATTGTTTTTGATAGCTGCATAGTATTCCATTGTGTATATATACCACAGCGTTCTCAGCCACTCATCTGTTGTTGGGCACCTGGGTTGCTTCCAGGTTTTAGCTATTATGAATTGTGCTGCTATGAACATAGGAGTACACACCTCTTTTTGGTTGGGTGTTATGGAGTCCTTGGGGTATAACCCCAGGAGAGGAATTACTGGATCATATGGAAGGTCCATGTCTAGCCTTCTGAGAGTTTTCCAGACTGCTCTCCACAGAGCCTGTACCAATTTACATTCCCACCAGCAATGTAAAAGGGTTCCTCTGTCCCCACAGCCTCTCCAGCATTTGTTGCTGCTGTCCTTTTTGATGTATGCCATTCTTACAGGAGTGAGGTGGTATCTTAGTGTTGTCTTAATTTGCATTTCTCTGACAATCAGTGACCTAGAGCAGTTTTTCATATGTTTGTTAGCCTTTTGGATCTCCTCTGAGGTGTATGTTTTGTTCATTTCCTCTGCCCATTTTTGGATGGGGTCATTTGCTTTATTGGTGCTAAGTTTGCTGAGCTCTTTATATATTTTGGTGATTAGTTTCTTGTCTAATGTCTGGCATGTGAAGATCTCCCATTCTGTGAGGGGTCTCTCTGTTTGTTTAATAGATTCTTTGGATGTGCAGAAGCTTTTCAATTTGATGTAGTCCCATAGATTTGTTTCTGCTTTAGTCTTCCTTGCAGTTGGGTTTCATTCATCAAAGATGTCCTTGAGGTGTATGTGGGTAAGTCTTTTACCAATGTTTTCCTCTAAGTATTTGATTGTTTCTGGTCTGGCATCTAGGTCTTTGATTCATTTGGAGTTGATTTTTGTTTCTGGTGAGATAAAGTGGTTCAATTTCATTCTTCTGCATGTTTCAACCCAGTTTTCCCAGCACCATTTATTGAAGAGAGCCTCCTTTTTCCATTTAATCCTTTGGACCCCTTATCAAAGATTAGATGCCCATATGTATTGGGATTTACTTCTGGGCTTTCAATTCTGTTCCACTGGTCTGTGTGCCTATTTTTGTCCCAGTACCATGCTGTTTTGATGATGATGGCTTTATAATATAGTTTAAGGTCTGGGAGTGTGATGCCTCCATTTCTGTTTCTTTTCCTCAAGATGGCTTTGGAAATTCTAGGTGTTTTCAGGTTCCAGATAAATGACTGTAGTGTTTGTTCTATTCTCTTAACGAAGCTTGATGGAACTTTGATGGGTATTGCATTAAATTTGTATATGGCTCTGGAGAGAATATTCATTTTGATGATATTTATTCTTCCAATCCATGAGCATGGGATATCTTTCCATTTCTTGGTATCAGTTTCTATCTCCTTGAGTAGCAACTCACAGTTTTCAGTATACAAGTCTTTCACTTCTTTGGTCAACTTTATTCCTAGGTATTTGATTGATTTTGCTGAAACAGTAAATGGGAGTGATTTCTGGATGTCTTCTTCTTCAGATTTAGTGTTTGCATAAAGAAATGCCACTGATTTTTGTACATTGATTTTGTAGCCTGATACCTTGCTATATTGCCTAACAACTTCCAGTAATTTTCTACTGGATTCTTTAGGTCTTTCTATGTATACTATCATATCATCTGCAAATAGTGAGAGCTTGACTTCTTCCTTCCAATCTGTATCCCTTTGATTTCTTTCTCTTGCCTGATTGCTATGGCAAGAACTTCCAATACTATGTTGAAGAGTAACGGTGACAGTGGACAGCCCTGTCTAGTCCCCGATCTGAGGGGGAATGCTTTCAGCTTCTGTCCATTGAGTATGATGTTGGCTGTAGGTTTGCTATATTTGTATTCCACTATCTTGAGGAATTTCCCATCTATTCCCATTTTTTGTAGAGTTTTGAGCATGAATGGGTGTTGGATTTTGTCAAAGGCTTTCTCTGCATCTATTGAGATAATCATGTGGTTTTTGGCTTTGCTTTTATTGATGTGCTGAATGACATTGATTGACTTACGGATGTTGAACCAGCCTTGCATTCCTGGGGTGAATCCCACTTGGTTATGATGAACAATCTTTTTGATGTGTTGCTGTATCCGGTTGGCCAAGATCTTGTTTAATATTTTGGCATCTATGTTCATCAGAGATACTGGTGTGTAGTTTTCCTTTTTTGTTCTGACTCTATCAGCTTTTGGTATCAGGGTGATGTTGGCTTCATAAAAGGTGGAAGGGAGTATTCCTGTTTCTTCAATCTTATGGAACAGCTTAAGAAGTATGGGTACTGTTTCCTGAAAGTTTTGTAGAATTCGTTAGTGAAGCCATCTGATCCAGGACTTTTGTTGTTGGGGAGATTCTTTTTTTTTTTTTTTAATTTTTTATTTAAGAAAGGATTAGTGAAGAAAAGCATAAGGTAGGAGGGGTACAACTCCACACAATTCCCAACACCCAATCCCCATAACCCACCCCCTCCCCTGATAGCTTTCCCATTCTCTATCCCTCTGGGAGCAGGGACCCAGGGTCGTTGAGGGTTGCAGAAGGTAGAAGGTCTGGCTTCTGTAATTGCTTCCCCGCTGAATATGGGCGTTGACTGGTCGGTCCATACCCCCAGTCTGCCTCTCTCTTTCCCTAGTAGGGTGTGACTCTGGGGAAGCTGAGCTCCAGGACACATTGGTGGGGTCTTCAATCCAGGGAAGCCTAGCCAGCATCCTGGTGGCATCTGGAACCTGGTGATTGAAAAGAGAGTTAACATATGAAGCCAAACAATTTGTTGAGCAATCATGGATCCCAAGCTTGGAATAGTGGAGAGGAAGTGTTAGGGAGGTACTCACTGCAAACTCTAGTGTAGTCCTGCTTTCAGGTATATATTTTGCAGTAGTTTATGGATACGTGTGCACATAAGCTCTCTCTCACAGAAACTGGTGTATATCTAGGTTATGGGACTTTGTTAGAAAGTGAACTACCTGAGATGAAATTAGAGTGTACTATAAAAGGAAAGGTCTCACCCGAGTAATGAAGCTGAAGGGTTGTCATTCCACACGTGAAGTCTCTGGATACATTCTGAGGTGAAGCATGTTGAGGTAGCAATCGTTGCTTTGGTTAGGTTGTGATCGGCAGATGCAATGTTATTTGCTTTGGATTGGGAGATGCATACGGGAGATCTGGCTGGGCTAGTGGCTCTTTCTGTGGAGATTCTTAATAACGGCTTCAATTTCTTTGTCTGTGATTGGTGCATTTAGATTTTGTAGTTCTTCTTGGTTCAGTTTTGGAAGTGCATAGGTTTCTAGGAATTGTTCCATTTCTTCCAGATTCTCTAGCTTGGTGGCATATAGTTCTTTATAGAAGTTCCGCAGGATTCTCTGGATTTCTGTTGTGTCAGTTGTGATATCTCCTACATCGTTTACAATTCTATTAATTTGAGTCTTCTCTCTTTTTTGTTTGGTGAGTCTGGCTAGGGGTTTGTCAATTTTGTTTGATCTTTCAAAGAACCAACATTTGGCTTCATTGATCTTTTGTATGGTTCTTTTATTTTCGATGTTGTTTCTTTCTGCTCTAACTTTAGTGATTTCTGTCCTTCTGGTTGCTTTAGGGTTTCTTTGTTCCTCTTCCTCTAAGTACTTGAGGTGTGCAGTAAGGTCGTTCATTTAGGCTTCTTCTTGGTGTTTAATATATGATTGTATGGCTATAAGTTTCCCTCTCAGTACTGCTTTCGCTGTGTCCCAAATATTTTGATAGGTTGTGTCTTCATTTTCATTAGTTTCCAGGAACATTTGAATTTCCTTTTGAGTGAGTCTCTGACCCAGTGGTTCTTAAGGAGCATGTTGTTTAGTTTCCAAATTCTATGTCTTTTAATAATTTTCTGTTTGTTGTTAAATGTTAGTTTTACTCCACTGTGGTCTGAGAAGATACTTGGGATGATTTCAATGCTCTTGAATTTATTGATGCTGTCTTTGTGGCCTAACATGTGGTCTATCATTGAGTATGTGTTATGTGGATTTGAAAAGAAGGTGTATTCCAGTTTTTTGGGGTGGAGGAGTCTGAATATGTCCAAGAGGTCTAGTCTATCAATCTCTTCATTCAATTCTTGTATCTTTATTGGTTCTCTGCTTTGTTGATCTGTCTAAGTGTGAGAGTGGGGTATTGAAGTCTCCCACTATTATTGTATTACTATTGATGTATTTTTGAAATTCTTTCAGTAAATGCTTAATGTATTTAGATGGTCCCTCGTTGGGTGCATAGATGTTAGTTATTGTTAAGTCTTCTTGGCTGATTGATCCTCTAATCATTATGTAATGTCCTTGCCTATCTTTATTACTTTATTTAATTTAAAATCTATCGTGTCTGAGATGAGAATGGCTGTTCCTGCCCTTTTTTGTGGACCGTTAGCCTGTATGATAGTTTTCCATCCTTTCACTTTAAGTCTGTGTTTATCTTGTTGTGACAGATGGGATTCTTGCAAGCAGCATATGGTTGGGTTATGTTTTCTGATCCATCCCCCCACCCTGTGCATTTTGATGGGTGAGTTTAAGCCATTGACATTTATTGATATTATGGATTTAATGTATTGTAGTGCCATTGTTCTAAAAAACAATTTGTTTACTCTGATATATTGCAAGTATTATAGTGATGTTCTTGTTTATAAGAGGTCTTTTAGTACCTCTTTCAGGGCCAGCTTGGTGATGGTTGCCTCCTTTAACTGTTGTTTGTCTAAGAAGGTTTTGATCCCTCCATCTAGCTTGAATGAAAGTCTAGCAGGATATATTATCTTTGGTTGAAACCCTTTTTCATTCAGGGCTCGATAGATATCTTGCCACTCCCTTCTGGCTTTTAGAGTTTGAGTGGAGAAGTCTGCAGATAATCTTATGGGTTTTCCCTTGTATGTGACTTTTTGTTTCTCTCTTGCAGCCTTTAGGATCCTTTCTTTATCCTTACTTCTTCTCATTGTGACTATGATGTGTCTTGGTGTCTTCAGGTCTGGGTTGATTCTGTTTGGTACTCTCTGGGCCTCTTGAACCTTGATATCCTTTCTGTTATTCAGGTCTGGGAAGTTTTCTTGTATTATTTCCTGTAGAATGTTTGCTTCCCCTTCCTCTCTTTCTTCCTCTGGCAGGCCAATTAGACGAATGTTACTTCTTTTGATATCATCCATATGTCTCTGTTGTTGTTTTCAGTGTCTCTCAATCTCTTTTTAAGCTCTTTCACCTCTTTCTTAGTTTTCTCTAACTCATCCTCTGTCTGACTAATTCTGTTTTCTGCTTCTGTTAGTCTGCTTTCCCTTGCCTCAGCTTCTTTCTTCATTACAACTATTTCAGCTTTCAGTTCTCTAATTGCTTCAAGATAATCAATATTTTCCTTGGGGGTCTCAACTGTTGTTTCCCTAATACTGCCATTCCTTTCCTCCAATGTTGTTTTCATTTCTGTGATTAATAAGTTTATTATTGCTTGCATACTTTTCTTATCTATGGTTACTTCTGACTGATTTGTGGTTTCTTCTGGGCTCTTGTCTTCATTCATTGGAGTTGTAGTTTTATTTGTTTTTAATCTACCCATTTTTTAAATTTATGTGTTTCTCTTTTTTTATGCTCTGTTGTTCCTCAGTTGTTGTGTCTTGAGTACAAGTAACACTGTACTAAATACCTTTATGACAATTGCTCTCACCAACTTCCGGAATTACAGTAGCAACTGAAGTAAGTATTAAAGTAGTTTAATCGTTACCAGTTAGTCAAACAATTTCTCCAGTCCGTGAAAAAATAGTAACTAAATCCCAGTGAAGAAAGAGAAAAGAAAGAGAGGATAACAAGAATAGACAGTTATGCAAATCTACTATCCACTGTATATTCTAGGAGTAACAAGAGGGGAAAGGGAACTAGAGCAGAGATACACACATAGAGAGTCCATTCTGAGTCATATTTCTTCCCCAAAGTAATTCACAAATTCAGAAAGGCAAAGAAGAAAGAAGAAGTGTATGACAAGATTAAAAAAAAAGAGAGAGAGAGAGGAGAGAGAGACAAGAGGGATAAAAGGGAGAAGATAAGAAAAAGAGTTGTAATTAAAGAGCAGTGCAAGGAACTTCCCAAATGTGTATCAGTGAATTCATAAAAAACACCCTGTTTGGTGGTATGGGGTATCCTGCTAGGAGCTGGTCCACAGGGACTGCTTATGGGGGGGGGGGGCGGGAAGGATGTATGCTTGAAAATTAAAAGGAAGAAAAAAGAATTTTTTTCCCCTACCTTAATTCTTAAGCCAAATTAAGTTATAGTCATCTCTTTGTCACCACTATGACACCTTATTGGCTGGCCTGCTAAAGGCAGAAAATCCTATTGTTTCCAGGGAGTGTGTTTGGAGCTCAGCAGCTAGCAGTTTCTCTGTCCGCCATCTTCCGGGAAACCCCCCCCTCCAGACTTTTTTAAAGGATTTCTAGAAAATGAAAACTAGCTCCAAGTCTTTTGATCCAATGAGAGCTATACTCAAGAAGTCTTTAGGTCCGCCCTCAGGGTCGCGGTGGTCCCTGGAGACTCCCAAGAGAAAGCCCCCGAGCTAAAGTGCTCTCCGGGTCCTCTGCCCGCCACCCAGCAGCGCTCTTCAACCGGTGGAGGAGCCACCTTCCCAGGTGGAGGACAATGCCCGGCGCACTCGCCTTGCCTGGCGCCGCCTGGGAAGTCTGGTGCCCCGCTAGTCCGTGTCACCTTTACTCTAATTCTTAACCCAAATTAAATTATAATCACCTCTTTGGTGTCACCCCTTATTGACAGGCCTGCTAAAGGCAGAAAATCCTACCATTTCCAGAAGATGTGATCAGAGAACACGCTGTTAGCAGCTTCTCAGTCCGCCATCTTCCCAAGAATGACTTTTAAGAATTGAGAACACTTTTGGCTAGTAATTAAGAAAATAAGAAACTTGGGTCTTAACACCTCAAGGAACAACTTTGCCAACAACTTGAGTGTGCTTTTAACTCTAGTAAAAACCTTGGTTTCAGTTTATGACTTGCTGGGCAGAGGATGTGACAGATCTGTTCCCAAACTGCTAGCCTGAGGAAACTGATTGTCAAAGATTGTATCTTTGTGTCTCTCCCCAAATTCATATGAAAAAAAATCCCAATCCCCAACTTGTAGATATTACAAGAGGAGGTTTATAGGTTTGGGTTTAGATTTAGATGAGGTCATGAGTGTGAAGCCTTCAAGATGCAATTAACATTTTTTATTATTGATTTAAGAATGATCAACAAGACCTTAGAATAAGAGGGGTATGATTCGATACAATCCTTACCACCAGAGTTCCACATCCCATCTCCTTCATTGTCGACTTTCTTATTGTTTATCCCTCTGGAAGCATGGACCCAGGATCATTATGGGGTATAGAAGTTGGGAGGTCTGGTTTCTGTAATTGCTTCTCTACTGGACATGGGTGTTAACAGTTCAATCCATATTCCCAACCTGTCTCTATCTTTCCCTAGCAGGGCAGAGCTCTAGAAATGTGGGGTTCCAGGACACATTGGTGAGGTTGTCTGACCAGGGAAGTCAGGTTGGAGTCTTGATAGCATCTGAAGCTTGGTGGCATGAAGATAAAGCAGAACACTTTTAAAAAAATAATCAGTAACTTAAAGGTTAGAATAGAGCAGATGAGATTTGAGGTCTCTGTGGTCTGCAAGGTGGCTCGGTGGATAATGTATTGGACTTTCAGGCATCATTTATAGAGGAATGGGAAGATGACGTGTTTTCTCTGAATCTGTTTCTATCCATAATGTAAATATTTAACAAGACAGCATTAGGGGCTGATGAAATATCTCTTTTCTTTTTCTTTTTTTTAATTTTTATTTACAAAAAGGAAACACTGAAAAAAAAACATAGGATAAGAGGGGTACAACTCCACACAATTCCCACCACCAGAACTCCCTATAACATTCCCTCCACTGGTAGATTTCCTACTCTTTATCCCTCTGGGAGTATGGATTCAGGATCATTATGGGATGCAGAAGGTGGAAGGTCTGGCTTCTGTAATTGCTTCCCTACTTCTTCTTCTTCTAGCGTTTGCCCTTCTTCCATAGCCAGTCAACAACTTCAGGTTGAGCCTGACGTCTGCTTGTTGCTGGCTTTGAAAGTGACTGGGATCCATGTGGATTCAGTCGGCTAGGAAGGATCATCAGTTTCCCCAATAAATGGATACTCATGGGATGCACCACGAGAAGTCTGATCCAATGCACTGAACATGGGTATTGACAGGTCAATCCAAACCTGTCTCTCTCTTTCCCTAGTGGGGTAAATCTCTGGAGAAGTGGGGCTCCAGGACACATTGATGGGGTCATCTGCCTAGGGAAGTCCGGTTGGAATCATGGTAGCATCTTGAACCTGGTGGTTGAAAAAGAATTAACATATAAATCAGAACAAATTGTTGACTAACCATGAACCTAAGGCTGGAATATTGCAGATGAAGATTTGGGGTCTCTGTTTTGAAGATAGCTAGTTGGCCTATTTTAGTTATATTCCAAAAGGCCCGTGAAAATACTAGTTTTTTTTATTATTTTTTATTTAGCCTCACATCAGATATGCAGGTGGATTTCTAGTGCACTTGCCTGGCCTGCTTCTCACTGAAGGAAGTTTTGGTGTTTTGATTTTGTTCTCTTCCTCAATTACTTGTTTCTCTGGCTCTGCCTTTATGTCACCAAAAAAATTAAAAAATGATATAGAATAAAATAAGTAAATAAAGTATAAGTCTGCATGGCAAGAAGGGCATCTCAAAGAATTGAATTTGTCGTCACTTAACCTTGGATGTACCAGGCTTTGGCACTGTACAAAACATTTGTCTTTGGCATAAGCCACTTAGCTAATGGGATTTTTTCACTATAGGAACTTGAATTCACTACAACAATAAAACAATACACTTTTGTTGCTTTTAGCTTTTTTTGTACAGTCAATCACCTATCAATATAAAACTAACTCTTAGATAAAAGAATGAGACTATTTTTTTCCGTATTCTCATCTTTTCTTTCATATGGATGTGGCAGCAATTTTTATTCAGTATTTTTATGTATCACTTGATAGACAGAAAGAAATTGAGAAGAAAGGAGAAAATAGACAGGGAAAGAGATGGAGAGACACTTTGCTTCACCACTTGGGAAGCTTCCTCCCCTGCAAATAGAGACAGGGACTTGAACCTGTGTCCTTGCACACTTTAAGGTGTGGACTTTTACCAGGTGTGCTACCAACTGGTCATGATTTTTTTTTATTTCTTCTAAATACAGAGGAAAATAGAGAAGGAAAGAGAAGAGAGACACTGCAGCACCACTGTACCACTTATGAAGCTTTCCCTTTGCAGACACTCCTTTGTGATGACCTGTGGCTGGATTCCAGGTCTTCACACATGGTGGTATGCGTGCTCTACTGAGTGAGTCACTTGTCAGCCCAGATACTTTGTTTTCTTGTTGAGATTTATATAGACTATAGCCTTTGTTTTTTCTGTCTAGGTAAAAGAAGATAAATCCATTCCATAGAAGTGCTTTAATGTAAAATGCCTGTGAAGCATTTTGGAGGAAATAAAGACTAGCTTTTGAATATTTACTTATTTATGAATGAGTGGGAGAAAGAGAGAGAGAGAGTAGAGCAATGATCAAGTCTGGCTTCTGGTGATGCTAAGGATTGAACCTGGTACCTCAGAGCCCGAGGCATAAAAGTCTTTTGCAGCCCCACCTGCAAGGGAGTCACTTTACAGGTAGTGAAGCAGGTCTGTGGATGTCTGTTTTTCTCCCCCCTCCTCTGTCTTCGCCTCCTCTCTCTGTCCTATACAACAACAACATTAATAACTACAACAACAAAGCAATAAGGGCAACAAAAGGGAATAAATAAATATTTAAAAAATATTTTGCATAGCAATTGCATTGTCCCCCAGCCATGAAGTATAACTTTTTAAAAACAATTTTATGTTTATTTATGCATTTATTTTTCCCTTTTGTTGCCCTTGTTGTTCTTTATTGTTGCAGTTATTGATACCATTGTTGTTGGATAGGACAGATAAATGGAGAGAAGAGTTGAAGAGAAAGATAGACACCTACAGACCTGTTTCACTGCCTGTTTCACCCCCTCCCAGCAGGTGGGGAGCTGGGGCTCAAACTGGGATCCTTATGCAAGTCCTTGTGCTTAGCCCCACGTGTGCTTAACCTGCTGAGTTACCGCCTGACTCCCAAAGCATAGCTTTAAACATGGAGATTTAGTAGAGAATGGCTATGGAGTTAGCCTTTGACCAGGCTGCATAGTATTGGCATGTGTGTGTGCATGTGTTTGTGTGTGTGTGTGTGTGTGTGTGTGGTGTATTTAATAGAAGCAGTTTACTCTCTTGCCCCCATTAAGATATTAGATATTTTTCTTTGGAAGTTATATACTGAGAAATAATTATGTAATGTAGCTCTACCCCAAGAAGTATTAAGTGGGATATATATATATATCCCACTTATATATATATCCCTTTGCTCCAGACTAAATACCTTGAAGTGACACTATGGAGAGCTTATTTGAGGCTAACTACAGAATGACAGTTTTCTCCTTCTGTAGGAGAAGGATAATCAGGTTCATTAATCCATTCAGACCTCCAGGGTATCATTTATTAAATTGCTCCCAATGTGCCTTATTCACTCCCAGGAAATAATTTACTCACTAGGGAAATGTGATTCACTATCAAGCATATCCCATTTGAAACAATTCTCATTTTCATTCCTTGGTAGAAGGTAATAACTTATGCAAAATATGTGCAAGCATAGATTATGCCATGCTGGGAAATTATTTAAGTATTCCTTTCAAGATGCAAATATCCCGCGGAAATATTTGTAATGTATAATTCAATAAGTTCTGTGACAATTGTGCCATGTTTTTCTTATCTTACAACCCCTCCTCCAACAGACACAAGACATTTATATAAAGTGTTAGTACCTAGAAGCATCAGTTTACTGATGTACAGGACTGAAAGTCATAGAAGTGATTATTTCATTATTTTGTCTAAATATTTCAGCTGAAGTCGTTTTGGGCTGTGTAAGCCACTTTTAAAACGATTAATGGTAGTTGCAAGATATTTTACTTCCTAACTGAAACAGCTCTCTAGCTGCTGCATTCAGAGAGAAAAGTATTTGATTTTATGTTTTAATAAAAAGCTATGTTTCATCTGGCTAATCTTTGACTTTTTTATACAACAAAAATATCAAATGATAATACTTGTACACAGTATTTACCATGTGCCTGGGTATCATTTCAAGTTGTTTACACATATTTATTCAAGAATTCCCTCTAACAACCTTGTGAAGTAGAATACTTTGATTATCACTACTGAAGATGAGAAAATTGAGTCAGAGCAAGTGAATAGCAGACTTAAAATACTTTCCATGATAAATAGCCTCTATTGTACTGCTTGCTTTCAGAAATGTAAATAGTTCACACTTACTTAGCTTAGCTACTAAACTCCGACAACACATAAAAAATTTTTCTGCAATTCTCAACTATTACCTGCTATCTCGAGTTGTTAATGAATGAACTCAAGTGAGATCACTTCCACTGATGAAATATATCTTCCTAAACCTCTATGAGCTTATCTAGAAAATATGTCCATGATTCATTCATACAAGAATCATTGAAAACCTACCCTTTTCCCAACAGTTATCTATAAGTGGCATGTGATTTGAGTAAAAGCTGCAAACACAATTACAACCAGGAATATATTGAGATGTGAGTACCCCCTAGCACCCCCCACACACACACCCATAATGCAAAATTATAGTCAGAGGGAAGATATTTTATGATGGAGTAAATCTTCCAACATGGAATTGGCTTCTGAACAAACCTGCCAAATATCCAATTATGTGATTCCAAAATATATCTTTGACTAGATAACAAATCATAGCCTATACAATCAATATAGTGGTGAGCAGCAGGCTGAAGATCCTGTCCCCTGTACAAATTTTTTTTTCCTGACATAGCAAAATCTTCACATCAAATGAATAGCGCTTGAACCTTCTACAACCCTTTTCTAGTCTTAGCCCAGCAGTTTGCAGAAAGCTGTGAAGTTCATGTTACTTCCCCTGCTGCAATTGGTCATGTATTTTAATCTTAAAAGATGTAAATTGTAGGCTTATAAGAGTGAACACACTGTGTCCACGCTGGTAGAAAATATTTTAAATTATTTTCTGACAGTGTAAAAATATAGCTACTCAGATTTTTGCTGATGGACAGTTGGGGATGTGTGGCATGCAAATCAGAAAGTCAGCGAAAGAACAGGGTTTTATTCCTGTTATGGCTGTTGTCAGTGCTATTTTTTTATTCCCAAGTGCCAAGTTTTTTTCTTTTTTTTTTGTTTAGGTTATCATTTGGGAGACAATGACAGTCTGCTTTATAGTTTTAGAACCTAGAGTACTTCCAATAAAATAGTAAATCATTATAATGGAGGGTAATAAAAGCTCTACATTTCAAAATATATGTTAGTTACTGTTAGAATTTTAAGGAAAAGTTGAGAATATCATACAATTTTACTTAGTGTGTGTTTTAAATGCCAGATAACTTCCTAAGGAATGAAGACACAGACAAATGGTCAAACCTGAGTATTATGACATTAGATGCAACAAAGAATGGAAAAATGATGAAAAAAAATGTGGTAGAGCAAAAAGGTAAAATTAAAGTCAATAAATTGGAGGCAGGGTGAGGGCTTGGTCTGATTTGTTTACTTAGACTCCTCCTCCATCAAAGATGTTTTTCCTCTGCATATCAAGAGGACACTTCGCAAATGAGTGTTTGATAACCTACTTCAGGAGATGGTTTAAGTCCTTGTAACACCATTTTTTTCTCCCTTATATTTCCTTCATCTTAAAACATACAGTAGTGGTAAAAAAAAAATTATCCCCAATAAATATGTTTTGAAAAGGAATTTCATAGGAGGGATCTTGAAGGCAGAATATAAGTTACCATTAAGATAAAGACTCCTTCTAGAGAGGAGTCTGGTTCTGGAGACTATGAAACTAACTAGTTCTCCATTCCTTCCTGAAGAAGGCTGAACTTTGTCATTTGCACTATTCTTGCCTTTCTCTCTCTCTCTCTCTTTTAATTTTTATTTATAAAAAAGGAAACACTGAAAAAAACATAGGATAAGAGAGGTACAACTATACACAATTCCCACCCCCAGAACTCCGTATCCTATCCCCTCCCCTGATAGCTTTCCTATTCTTTATCCCTCTGGGAGTATGGACCCAGGGACACTATGGGATGCAAAAAGTGGAAGGTCTGACTTCTGTAATTGCTTCCCCGCTGAACATGGGTATTGGCAAGTCCATCTATACTCCCAGCCTGTCTCTCTCTTTCCCTAGTGGGGCAGGGCTCTGGGAAAGCAGGGCTCCAGGAAATATTGGTGGGGTTGTCTGCCCAGGGAAGTCTGGTTGGCATCATTCTAGGAACTTGAACCTGGTGGCAGAAAAAAGAGTTAACATATAAAATCGAACAAATTGTTGACTAATCATGAACCTAAAGCCTGGAATATTGCAGATGAATATTTGGGATCTCCGTTTTGAAGATAGTTAGTAGGCTTATTTTAATTATATTCCAAAGGGCCCATGAGTATACTAGTTTTTTTCCTGAACCTGACACCTGATATACAGGTGGACCCAAGTTGTTGTCTGGGGAGATTATGTCATGTTAATACATTTCTAATAATTTCTAATTGTTAATACATTTCTAATAATTAATTGTTCTTTGAAATGTTGACTCACCTAAAAGCTTAGACCAGGGAGAACAGAAGTAACCAGTGGCACTACTTAATAAGGCACTGATATATATATAAGTAATGTCAAAGGACATAAATTAAAGTGGCATTGTATATGGTATAGAAAATCCTAACAATGGGATTTTCAAAGTTAAGCCAGTTGCCAAATAATTTGATTATAGCAATAACTATCTATTGCCTTCTTAAACTCTAAAATGGCTGGAATCTCCTGCTTCCTCTAGAAAGCCCTATCTTCCCCAGTCCTGGAAATTCTAGGGTGGGGTTCGCTTTTCTGCATTCTTCTCTCAATTCATACCAAATGAAACTGCATGTGCTTTTCCCAACTTAATCAATGCAATGAGTACCACCTCGGCAATGTGTCCAGAGACGTCAGACATGGAATGTCAACTCTTCAGCCTCATTATTCGGGTGATACATTTCATTCCTCATAGAATTGCCTAATTCCATTTCAGGAGGTTCACTTCCTAACAAAGTCCCAAAACCTAGATATAGAACAGTTCCCATGAGATAGGTCATATGTACACATGTATCCATAAATTAGGGCAAAATATATACCTGAAAGCAAAAGTACACAATAGTCAGCAGTGAGTCAGTATACTTGCAGCAAGCAAGTAGAAAGACCTAAAAAGACACCATAAAGTTCCTAATGAAATAGTGTCTACTTAGATTTAGATACCCTCCTCACTTACTTTCTTTTTTTCTAATTAATTAATTTTTTAAATATTTATTTTATTTATTTATTCCCTTTTGTTGCCCTTGTTGTTTTTTAACAAAATCATAGGATGGGGGGTTACAACTCTACACAATTCCCACCACCCATTCTCCATATCCCATCCCCTCCCATAGCTTTCCCATTCTCTATGCCTCTGGGAGCATGGACCAGGGTCGTTGTGGGTTCCAAAAGGTGGGAGGTCTGGCTTCTGTAATTGCTTCCCCGCTGAACATGGGCATTGACTGGTCGATCCATACTCCCAGTCTTCCTCTCTCTTTCCCTAGTATGGTGAATATCTGGGGAAGTGGAGCTCCAGGATGCATTGGTTGGGTCTTCAGTCCAGGGAAGCCTGGCCAGCATCCTGATGGCATCTGGAACCTGGTGGCTGAAAATAGAGTTATCACACAAAGCCAAACAAACTGTTGAACTATCATGGACCCAAAGGCTGGAATAGTGGAGATGAAGTGTTGGGAGGTACTCACTGCAAACTCTGCTTTCAGGTATATATTTGCACTAGTTTATGGATACCTGTGAACATATGCTCTGTCTCCTGGAACCTGGTTTATATCGAGGTTTTAGGACATTGTTAGGAAGTGAACCACCTGGGATGGAATTAGAGAATACTATGAAAGGAAAGGTGTCAGCCTAGTGATGAAGCTGAAGGGTTGTCGTTCCACACCTGAAGTCTCTGGACATAGTCTGAAGTGAAGCATGCTGGGGTAGCACTCTTTGTGTCGATTAGGTTGCAATCAGTGGATGCAATATTGTTTGATAAGAATTGGGAGAAGCATACAGGAACGTGGGCCCTAAGCTAGGGTCCCAGGACTGGGGGAAGTTTAGGCTCTATAGTGGAAATGTGAGGTTCCTACTGTCTTAGGGTTCAAGAAGACAGTGGATAGTTAGTGTTATCATCAGATTATTTGGTAATTGGGTTAACTTTGAAAAGTTCCTTTGTTAGACATACAATCAATTTTCCCCCACTCATATTAATTAAATAGTGATTTATATGACTACAATTTAATAGGTGTGTACATAAACACCATTCCCATCACCAAATGATTGTGTCCCATACCACCCCCCACACACACAGCCCCACCCTCCAGCCAGCCCAGGAATCTTCATGTCTACCCTCCCGCTCACCACAGGGTTTTTACTTTGGTGCCCTACTTTCAATTTAGTCAGATCCTGCCTTTAGTTTCCCTTTCTGATCTTCCTCAATTTCTGTTGATGAGTGAGATCGTCCCATACTCATCTTTATCTTTCTCACTTAGCTCACTTAACATAATTCCTTCTAGTTCTGACCAAGATGGGTCAGAGAAGGTAGGTTCATTGTTCTTGATAGCTGTATAATATTTCATTGTGTGTATATACCACAGCTTTATCAGCCACTCATCTGTTGTTGGGCACCTGGGTTGCTTCCAGGTTTTAGCTATTATGAGTTGTGCTGCTATGAACATAGGAGTACACACCTCTTTTTGGTTGGGTGTTATAAAGTCCTTGGGGTATATTCCCAGGAGAGGAATTACTGGGTCATATGGAAGGTCCATGTCTAGCATTGTGATAGTTCTCCAGACAGCTCTCCACAGAGGCTGGACCAATTTACATTCCGACCAGCAGTGCAAAAGGCTTCCTCTGTACCCACAGCCACTCCAGCATTTGTTGCTGCTGTCCTTTTTGATGTATGCCATTCTCACAGGGGTAAGGTGGTATCTCAATGTTGTCTTAATTTGCATTTCTCTGACAATCAGCAACCTGGAGCAGTTTTTCATGTTTGTTAGCCTTTTGGATCTCCTCTGGAGTGAATGTTGTGTTCATATCCTATTCCCATTTTCGGATGGGGTCATTTGCTTTTTTGGTGCTAAGTTTGCTGAGTTCTCTGTATATTTTGGTGATTAGTCTCTTGTCTGATGTATGGCATGTAAAGATCTTCTCCCATTCTGTGAGGGGTCTCTTTGTTTGTGTGATAGTTTCTTTGGCTGTGCAGAAGCTTTTCAATTTCATATAGTCCCATTTGTTTGTTTCTGCTTTAGTATTCCTTGAAATTGGGTTTGCTTCATCAAAGATGTCCTTGAGGTTTAGGTGGGAAGGCGTTTTACCAATGTATTCCTCTAAGTATTTGATTGTTTCTGGTCTAACATCCAGGTCTTTGATCCATTTGGAGTTGATTTTTGTTTCTGGTTCGATAAAGTGATTCAATTTCATTCTTTTGCATGTTTCAACCCAGTTTTCCCAGTACCATTTATTGAAGAGAGCCCCTTTTTTCCATTTGATACTTTGGGCCCCCTTATTAAAGATTAGATGTCCATAGGTGTGGGGGTTTAGTTCTGGACTTTCAATTCTTTTCCGGTCTGTATGCCTATTTTTGTTCCAATACCATGCTGTTTTGATGATGATGGCTTTATAATAAAGTTTGAGGTCTGGGAGTGTGATGCCTCCATTTCTGATTATTTTCCACAAGATGGTTTTGGCAATTCTAGTTGTTTTCAGGTTCCAGATAAATGATTGTAGATTTTGTTCAATTCTCTTAAAGTAGTTTGGTGGAGCTTTGATGTATATTGCATTAAATTTGTATATTGCTCTGGGGAGAATATTCATTTTGATGATATTTATCCTTCTGATCCATGAGCATGTGGTGTCTTTCCATTTATTGGTATCATTTTCTATTTCCTTGAAGAGTGACTCATAGTTTTCAGTATACAAGTCTTTCACTTCTTTGGTCAGCTTTACTCCTAGGTGTTTTATTGATTTTGCTGCAACAGTGAATGGAAGTGATTTCTGGATGTCTTCTTCTTCAGATTTAGTGTTCACATAAAGAAATGTCACTGATTTTTGTACATTGATTTTGTAGCCTGACACCTTGCTATAATGCCTAATAACTTCCAGTAGTTCTCTGCTGGATTTTTTAGGTTTTTCTATGTATACTATCATATAATCTGCAAATAGTGAGAGCCTGACTTCTTCCCTTCCAATCTGTATTCCTTTGATTCCTTTCTCTTGCCTGATTGCTACGGCAAGAACTTCCAACACTATGTTGAAGAGTAACGGTGACAGTGGACAGCTCTGTCCAGCCCCTGATCTGAGGGGGAATGCTTTCAGCTTCTGTCCATTGAGTATGATGTTGGCTGTAGGTTTGCTATATTTGTATTCCACTATCTTGAGGAATTTCCCATCTATTCCCATTTTTTTGAAGAATTTTGAGCATGAATGGGTGTTAGATTTTGTCAAAGGCTTTCTCTGCATTTATTGAGATAATCATGTGGTTTTTGGCTTTGCTTTTATTGATGTGGTGAATGACATTCATTGACTTAAGGATGTTGAACCAACCTTGCATTCCTGGGATAAATCCCACTTGGTCATGGTGAACAATCTTTTTGATATGTATGCTGCTGTATCCTTTGGCCAAGATCTTGTTTAATATTTTGGCATCTATATGCATCAGAGATATTGGTCTGTAGTTTAACTTTCTTGTTGTGTCCCTATCTGCTTTTAGTATAAGGGTGATGTTGACTTCATAGAAGGTGGAAGGGAGTGTTCCTGTTTTTCGATATTATGGAAAAGCTTTAGAAGTAGGGGTACATCAGACAAAAAACTAATCACCAAAATATATAAAGAGCTCAGCAAACTTAGCACCAAAAAAGCAAATGACCCCATCCAAAAATGGGCAGAGGATATGAACAAAACATTCACTACAGAGGAGATGCAAAAGGCTAACAATCATATGAAAAACTGCTCTAGGTCACAGATAGTCAGAGAAATGCAAATTAAGACAACACTAAGATACCACCTCACTCCTGTAAGAATGGCATACATCAAAAAGGACAGCAGCAACAAATGCTGGAGAGGCTGTGGGGACAGAGGAACCCTTTTACATTGCTGGTGGGAATGTAAATTGGTACAGCCTCTGTGGAGAGCAGTCTGGAAAACTCTCAGAAGGCTAGACATGGACCTTCCATATGATCCAGTAATTCCTCTCCTGGGGTTATACTCCAAGGATTCCATAACACCCAACCAAAAAGAGGTGTGTACTCCTATGTTCATAGCAGCACAATTCATAATAGCTAAAACCTGGAAGCAACCCAGGTGCCCAACAACAGATGAGTGGCTGAGAAAGCTGTGGTATATATACACAGTGGAATACTATGCAGCTATCAAGAACAATGAACCCACCTTCTCTGACCCACCTTGGACAAAGCTAGAAGGAATTATGTTAAGTGAACTAAGTCAGAAAGATAAAGATGAGTATGGGATGATCCCACTCATCAACAGAAGTTGAGTAAGAAGATCTGAAAGGGAAACTAAAAGCAGAACCTGATCAAATTGTAAGTAGGGCACCAAAGTAAAAACCCAGTGGTGAGGGGTAGACATGCAGCTTCCTGGCCAGTGGGGGGTGGGAGTGGGTGGGAGGGATGGGTCACAGTCTTTTGGTGGTAGGAATGGAGTTTATGTACACTCCGAGCAAAATGTAGACATATAAATCAGTAGTTAATTAATATGAGAGGGGGGAAATCAATTGTATGTCTCAAAGTTTTTCAAAACACAAACTGAATCTTTTTAATATATAGGCTGTGTATTTGATATGTGTACTCTCTTGAAAGTCTAGACCAAGTAGATTAGAAGCATCCAATAGCACAGCTATATACAAGATACTGGGTACTGTACAGCAAACCATAACAAAAGGACTTTTCAAAGTTAACCCAATTACCAAATAATGTGATGATAATATTAACTATCAATTGTCTTTTTGAACCCTAAGACAGCAGGAACCTCACATCTCCACTATAGAGTCCCTACTTCCCCCAGTCCTGGAACCCTTGGATAGGGCCCACTTTCCCGTATGCCTCTCCCAATCCATACCAAATAATATTACATCCGCCCATAACAACCTAACCAACGCAATGATTGCCACCTCAACATGCTTCACCTCATACTGTGTCCACAGACTTCACGTGTGGAATGACAACCCTTCAGCTTCATTACTAGGGTGAGACCTTTCCTTTTATAGTACACTCTAATTTCATCTCGGGTGGTTCACTTTCTAACAAAGTCCCATAACCTAGATTTACACCAGTTTCTGTGAGAGAGAGCTTATGTTCACACGTATCCATAAACTACTGCAAAATATATACCTGAAAGCAGAAGTACACTAGAGTTTGCAGTGAGTACCCCCCTAACACTTCCTCTCCACTATTCCAAGCTTTGGGTCCATGATTGCTCAACAATTTGTTTGGCTTCATATGTTAACTCTCCTTTCAGTCTCCAGGTTCCAGATGCCACCAGGATGCTGGCCAGGCTTCCCTGGATTGAAGACGCCACCAATTTGTCCTGGAGCTCAGCTTCCCCAGAGACTCACCCTACTAGGGAAAGAGAGAGGCAGACTGGGAGTATGGACCAACCAGTCAATGCCCATGTTCAGCAGGGAAGCAATTACAGAAGCCAGACCTTCTACCTTCTGCAACCCTCAACGACCCTGGGTCCCTGCTCCCAGAGGGATAGAGAATGGGAAAGCTATCAGGGGAGCGGGTGGGTTATGGAGATTGGGTGGTGGGAATTGTGTGGAGTTGTACCCCTCCTACCTTATGGTTTTGTTAATTAATCCTTTCTTAAATAAATAAAAAAAAAGAAGTAGGGGTACTAACTGTTTTCTGAAGGTTTTGTAGAATTCATTTTGTGAAGCCATCTGGTCAAGGACTTTTGTTGTTGGGGAGATTCTTAATAATGGTTTCAATTTCTTTGTCTGTGCTTGTTGCATTTAGGTTTTGTAGTTCTTCTTAGTTCAGTTTTGGAAGGGCATATGCTTCTAGGAATTCTTCCATTTCTTCCAGATTCTCTAGCTTGGTGGCATATAGTTCTTCATAGAAGTTTCACATGATTTTCTGGATTTCTGTGGTGTTAGTTGTGATATCTCCTCTATTGTTTACAATTCTATTAATTTGAGTCTTCTCCCTTTTTTGTTTAGTGAGTCTGGCTAGGGGTTTGTCAATTTTGTTTAATATTTCAAAGACCTAATATTTGGCTTCATTGATCTTCTGTATGGTTCTCTTATTTTCTATGTTCTTTATTTCTACTCTAATTTTATTGATTTCTGTCCTTCTGGTTGTTCATTATGTAATGTCCGTGCCTATATTTTATTACTTTATGTAATTTAAAATCTATTGTGTCAGAGATGAGATTGGCTATTCCTACCTTTATTGTGGTCCATTAGCCTGTATGATTGTTTTCCATCCTTTCACTTTAAGACTGTGTTTATCTTGTGTCAGATGGGATTCTTGCAAGCAGCATATAGTTGGGTCATGTTTTCTGATCCAAACTGAATCTTTTTAGGCTGTGTATTTGATATGCGGACTCTCTCAAAAGGCTAGACCAAGTAGATTAGAAGCATCTAATAGCACAGCTATATACAAGATACTGGGTACTGTACAGCAAACCCTAACAAAAGGAATGTTACTTCTTTTGAGATCATCTCTTATGTCTCTGTTGTTGCTTTCATTGTCTCTTAATATCTTTTTGAGCTCTTTCACCTCTTTCTTAGTTGTCTCTAACTCATCCTCTGTCTGACTAATTCTGTTTTCTGCTTCTGTTAGTCTGCTTTCCCTTCCCTTTGCTTCTTTCTTCAGTTCAGCTATTTCAGCTTTCAGTTCTCTAATTGCCTCAAGATAATCAGTATTTTCCTTGGGGGTCTCAACTGTTGTTTCCCTAATACTGACGTTCTTTTCCACCAATGTTGTTTTCATTTCTGTGATTGTTAAGTTTATTATTGCTTGCATACTTTTCTTATCTATGGTTACTTCTAACTGATTTGTAGTTTCTTCTGGGCTCTTGTCTTCATTTATTGTAGTAGCAGTTTTATTTGCTCTTGATCTACTTATTGTTTTGATTAATGTGTTTCTTATTTTTATGTTCTGTTGTTCCTCAGTTGTTGTGTTTTGAGTACAAGCAACAGTATACTAAATACATTGATGACAAATGCAATTGCCAACCTCAGGAATTACAATAGCAACTGAAGCAAGGATTGAAGCAGTTTAACCACTACCAGTTAGCCAAAAATGTCTCCACTCCATGAAAAAACACCAACCAAGTCCAAGTGAAGAAGAAAGAGAAAGGAAAAAAGGATAGCAAGAATAGACAATTATGCAAAGCTACTATCCCCTATATATTCTAGGAGTAACAAGAGGAGAAAGGGAAGTAGAGCATAGATACACACATAGAGAGTCCACTCTGAGTCAGATTTCTTCCCCCAAATAATTCACAAATGAGTATCAGTGAATTCAGAAAGCTGAAGAAGGAGGAAGGAATAAAGGAATCAAGAAAAAAAAAAGGAAGATAAACAAGAGAGAGAAAAGGAGAAAAAAAGAACTGTAATAAAGGAGCAGTGAAAGGAAAGTTTTTAAATTAATTAATTAATTAATTTATTTTATTTTATTTTATTTTATTTTTTAATTAGCTAGGAGGAGAGAGAAGGGGAGAGTGGGTAGAGGAGGTAGGAGTAGTGAAACAAGTTCCTCTTGCAATGGATAAGATGCTTAGTCCTCTTTTCCAGCAGTTGTTGTCGTAACTCAGACCAGAAGCTACTTCTCCGTCATCTATCTTGGCTCCACCCCCTCACCTACTTTCTATCACACTTCCTCTGTCACTCCAAAGCTAATCTTATCAAAGTAAGGATTGCAAAGGCTGAATAAGGGCAAGAGACTGGCATACTTTAATGATGACTCTTTAGTCACTATCAGGCCATCCCATCAGCTTGGGCCCTAGTTGGGGAATCACACACAGACATGATGGGCCTAGACCTGGAATTTATCCCTTTTCCCACTGTCACTTGTCATCTCCATCAAGAACAACACAATAGACCCCTTTGTGGGTCCCCATTGGACTTTGCCCTCAGTGTGAATCAACAACATTAGAGAATGTTTCATCCTCCAAAAGGAGACTGGATAACATACTCTATCTCCCATCTGAGGAAGATGGGTCCTGTAGTTGTGGCAGATTGGAATGTTCCTACTGATGACCACAGAATGTGAGCTCAGACATACAAGGATGTCGATGCTGCATAAGCTCCTAAACTGAACATGGGCCCCAGATCAAATTGATGGGATTTATAGTTAATAATATTTATACACCTTTCCCATATTTGTGAGCTACTCTCTTCCCTGTTCCAGACTTCTAACCTTTTTTCCAGGCATGACATCATTTCTCTTTTAAAAAAATTTAATAACCTTTATTTATTTATTGGATACAGACAGCCAGAAATAGAGAGAAAAGGCGGGGGGGAGAATAGAGAGAGAGAGAGGCCCTGCTTCACCACTCTCAGTGCTTTCTTTCCACCTGCAGGTAGGGACTGGGGGTTTGAACCCCAGTCCTTGTGCACTATACCATGTGCTCAACCATGTGAGACACCACCCAGCCCCTCCTTTTTCCTTTCTAAGGTTCACTGTTTTAAATAGCATCTTTTGGCAGTGCTGGGACTTAAAACTAGGACCTATGTTGCCTCATCCATAGAAGTCTTTTTTTGCATAACTATTATGTTATCTTCCAACTCTGTGTTAAATAGCTTTTTAAGAGGATAAATAAAATCACAAATGTAAATCATTCAAAATTTATGAGTCTCTCATGTGTACCAGAATAAGACTTGTCATTAATATTTTTTTTATTTGTCCAACCTTAAAAGACCCAAATTGATACAGGGCGATGTCTTTCCACTGTCAATATTCAGGCATACTATTTTAGGGCAGCATGTCCCAAATCTTGTGCCAAGGAGATTGCTTTTCAGAATTCAGGTAAGCTTACAGGTATAAAGCTTTCATTTTAGAGTAATTTGAAAGAAATCAGATTTGATTTGAAAGTACCATGTTTTGGGTAGAATATTAGAGGTGACAGTAAAGGCTAAGATACAATTGAGTTAAAGAAGGAAAGCATGCTACTATTTTTAAGACTCTATAATATTTTGTAAAATAATGTTGGTCTTAATTTTGTTATCTTGATGTTTGATAGAGTCAGGTAGATGAATGTAGCTTTGTTCATATTATAAATAGATTTGCTCAAACTATTAAAAGGAATAGTCCTTTGAAACTTATTTGTAATGTCTTTTTTTCTTTTTTTATTATTATTTTAATTCTTATTACCACTAAGGACCCAGTACTAGCATGCGAAATCCACCATTATTGCAGCACTCAGCGCCCCCTTCCTCCCCCTAACACACACATTTTTAGACACAGAAAGAGAAACTGAGGAGGAAAGAAGAATAGAAAGCTAGAAAAAGGTATAGACAATGCTGCTTCACTCTTGATTAAGCCTTCTCTCTTCTTCCTGTGGTGGTGTGGGAGCTGGACTGGTTCTTAAATCCTTTTCCTCATGAATAGTACTGTGTATGTTCTACTTGGTGCAGCACCGCCCAGGTGCTTATTATATATATTTCTTTTTTTTATATTTATTTTCCTTTTTGTTGCCCTTGTTGTTTCATTGTTGTATTTATTATTGTTGTTGTTATGGACATCGTCATTGTTAGACAGGACAGAGAGAAATGGAAAGAGGAGGGGAAGAGAGAAAGGGGGAGAGAAAGACACCTGCAGACCTGCTTCACTGTCTATGAAGCGACATCCCTGCACGTGGGGAGCTGGGTGACTCCAGCCTGGATCCTTATGCAGGTCCTTGCGCTTGGCAACACATGCACTTAACCCACTGAGCTACTGACCTGACTCCTCTATAATATATTTTTCAAGTGAACTATATTTCAGCACTTATTTCTAATACAAAAATAATTGCTACGAAAAGTACCTAAGAAGACGGAGATGTTTGGTTGCCATTTATAGTTAAATCATTCTATAGAGATATTGGGCTTTTGATAAATGCTGGTTTGGCCTTGGGGTTCATTCTGTGTGATGTTTTTGTCTCTTTTATGAGAAAGAGGAGCACCTGGAGCACAACTGTTTCATCTCATTCAGTGCCAGGAATTGAACCCACGACTTCACATATGCAGCAAAGGTATTTATTACTGAGCCATCTAATTAGCCCCATCCTCACAAGTTAAAAACTTTTCATTATATATTGTATAAGAGGTAGCTCAGTCCATTAGACAACTGATTTGCATTTCTAAAGATGTCAAAGCCACAGGCCCATTCCTTGAAACCACTTAATACCAGAGCTGAGTAATGTTTTGGTCCTCTCCCATCTCTCTCATAATAAATAAATACACAGGGGGGTCGGGTGGTAGCGCAGTGGTTAAGCACAAGTGGAGCAAAGGGCAAGGACCTGCCTAAGGATCCAGTTTGAGCCCCCGGCTCCCCACCTGCAGGGGAGTCCCTTGACAGGTGGTGAAGCAGGTCTTCAGTTGTCTGTCTTTCTCTCCCCCTCTCTCTGTCTCCCCTCCTTTCTCCACTTCTCTCTATCCTATCCAACAACAATAACAGCAACAATAATAACCACAACAAGGATAAAACAACAAGGGCAACAAAAGAAAACAAAAATAAATAAATAAATTTATTTATAAATACATCTGAGGTGTTACCTTTGTTTATTCTTCATGTCACTTGTTGATCCTAGGATCCTTTAGAATTCTTTGCTGTTTTTATTTTCATCATATGTAAATATAATTATCTTTTAATTTCACCAAAACGTGACCAATGTTACTGAATCCTCAGATACACTTGCATTAGTGCTATGAAACACTTATGTGTTCAAAGCAATTAGTTCATAATTCTTGAAGGTAAAATGAGGGTGATATATTCCTAAAAGACTTTTACATAGCAAAATACTTGACTTAGTTTCTAATAATTGGGGCAAAAGAAAATTATTTTCTCAGCATACAAACTTCAAGACCAAGTTATCTGGGAAAGGACAGTTGTGCATACAATTACGTGCACACATTACCATGGATAAGGGACTTGGGTTCAAGCACCCAGTCCTGAGGCTTTAGGAGTGGTGCTGCAGTGCTGCCGTCATCTTTCTGTCTCTCCCTGTCAGAACTTTTTTTTTCCTTTTTCTTTTTAGCAGAGCACTGCTCAAGTCTGACCGATGATGGTGCAGGGGATTGAACCTGGGACTTCGGAGCCTCCGGCATGAGACTCTCTTTGCATAACCATTATGCTATCTACCCCCACCTTTTCTGCTTCTCTACCCTGACCACTACCCCTAAAAAGACTTCTGGGACCAGTGGATTCATAGTGCAGACACAAAGGCCCAGCAATAACCCTGGTAGCAGTAATACACTTAAATGTAAATAAAAAAAATATTCCTATCTGAAGATTAGTGACATACATGAAATTTATATAAAGGATATTGAACAATCATAAACATTCTCAAACCAGGAACTATTATTTTTTTAAGTCTGTGATGGATAAAAACATTAGCCATTCAAAAAAAAATCTGAATGAATTGTCTAATTCTTTTACTGCTCAGTTTACAAGAAACTACTTTAAATTGCCATAATAGAACATTTAACATCTCAATTTATATTTATCTATTTAAGTACTGAATGTTTTTACTGCCTTGAAAACTGGTTGGGTTTTACCTTTTGCTTATACAATCAATGGAAAGTGCTACTTGTAACCTTTTCATTGAAGAAAAGGAATCTTTCATAGCAATTTATGTATACAATACTAAAAATTGTCAGTACCAACTATCTTCAAATACTCACCTTGTATACTTTAAAATTAATGAATTGGGGAGTCTGGCTGTAGCACATTGGGTTAAGCACAGGTGGCGCTAAGCACAAGGACCGGAGCAAGGATCCCGGTTCGAGCCCTGGCTCCCCACCTGCAGGGGAGTTGCCTCACAAGTGGTGAAGCAGGTCTGCAGGTGTCTATCTTTCTATCCCTCCCTCTGTCTTCCCCTCCTCTCTCCATTTCTTTCTATCCTATCCAACAACAATGACAACAATAAAAACTACAACAATAAAACAACAAGGGCAACAAAAGGGAATAAATAAATAAAATATTTTTAAAAAAATAATAAAATAAATGAATTGATGGACAGTAAAAATTGTAGATCACCAAATAGGACAACCTATTAAATAATAATTTAGATTATAATTATTTATATTAAAATCTAGAGTGAATATTACATATGTAATGAAATGTGACATACATTGACAACAAGGTACAAATACATAGGGAAGTATGTATGCAATTATTAGTAAAGTCTAGAGTTACATTTATTCAATCATATAATTGTTTTATTTTTAATGTTATTTTTATACTGAAAAGAAGAATATAGAATGTAATATAAGAATTGGAGACTGAAAATGATAAAGGCATTTTAATGATTATGATCTCCTTACATGGGATTTATCTTAAATAGAATTGATAGTGCAAGGGCCATATGTTCAACCCAGGTTGGAGCCCTGGTATTATAAAGTAAGTGCTATGGTGGTGGAGAGATTTCTGAACCTGTCCTATCACTATCTCTCTCTGGCTTTCTGTCTCTGAGTGAAAAGGTGAAATCACAGGAGTAGAGCCATCTTTCTCTCAGACTCAAACACAAATACACCCCACACAAATTGTCAGTGCAAAATATGTGTGTTGTACAAGACAAAATTGAAATTTGAGCAACTTTTTCACTTTGTGATGTGAAATGAAATGGAGTTTTATACTTGAATATCTTACAGCCTATTCCCATTTAAAAAGGCAGTACCAGTGATCTAGTATTGATGATTCTGGAAACAGAAATACTTACCATCTTATAAGATCTTAGAGATATGGTATATTTAGAGGATTAAGATGGATGTAGGGTCTGCAAATCTCCTCTTTTTCCTTCTTTATATGATGACCATAAGAATGATGATAAGATTTTTGAATATATATATATACATATATATATATACATATATATATATATCCATCTCAATAATTATCTAGATGGTGACTTTATTTTTAAACAAAAAGTTATGAAAATATGGGGAAATAATTAGGTCTTCACCCTGGAGATTATTTGCTGAATAAAGAATTTATGTTTTTTAAATTTATTTACTTATTTATTTATAAAATGGAAACATAAGACCATAGTAAGAGGGGTACAATTCCCACCACCAGAGTTTGTATCCCATCCCCTTCTGTGACAGCTTTCTTATTCCTTAACCCTCTGGGAGTATGGGTCCAGGGTGATTATGGGGTGCAGAAGGTGGAAGGTCTAGCTTCTTTAATCTCTTCTCCACTGAACATGGGCATGACAGGTCAATCCATTGTCCCAGCCTGTCTCTTTCTTTCCCCAAACTAACCATATCAAAGCAAGGACTACAAAAGCCGAATAAGGTCAAGAGACTGGCATATTTTAATGATGGCTCTCTAGTCACTACCAGGCCACCCTATCAGCTGAGACCCTAGTCTAGGAGTCCTGGGATCCCCACACAGATATGATGAGCCTAGAGCTCAAATATATCCCTCTCTCCATTATCACTGGTCATCTCCATCAGGTACAACATAATGGACCCCTTGGGGACCCCCATAAGACCTTGCCTTCAGTGTGAATCAACAATGATACAGACTGTTCCATCTTCTGAATGGGGGACTGGATAACATATTCTATCAACCATCTGAAGAAGATGGGTCCTGAAATTGGTGCAACTCAGAATGTCCCTACTCATGACCACAGAATGCAAGTGAGGACCTACAGGGTTGTAGAGGTTATATAGGTTGTAGAGGTTACCTGTGCTGAATATGGGCTCCAGATGAAACTGACAGACTTTATAGCCAACAATATTTATGCACTTTTCTCATATTTGGGAGCTATTCTTTCCCCTGATCCAGCTCTGTTGGTATGCTTCTAAATTCTGCTTCTAAGACCCCTTCTGTTTCATTGGTTTAATACCCCTGCTTCACACTGTATTCTATTTACATAACCACTATTAACTAAGCACCACCCTGCCTCCAGGGCATTGGTTTAATCCTCATTGTTTTGCATGCTTTTTCCTTCTCCCCACCCCCAATCCTACATACATCCTCTTCAGTCCTGACTCTTCTGTCTCAGGATACATAAGGACAAGATTGTGATTAGAGATAGTTTAGATAGCGCTATGTTCCAGATGAATAAAGAGACACTGCTTCCCAGCTCAGCCATGAGTTCCTGGTGGTCTCTCCCGCCCACGAAGCTAGCCTGGCACAGCCATGGTATCATCTCCCCAGACAACAATGTGGTCTGTCTGAATAGCAGATGTCAGGCTCATAAAAAAAAAAAAAAAACTAGTATAGTTATGAGCCCTTTGGAATATACCTAAAATAGACCTTCTAGCTTTTTCCAAAAAGGAAACCCCAAATATTCATCTTAAATATTCCAAGCTTAGTTTCATAATTAGTCAACAATTTATATGGCTTTATATTTATATGGCACTTTTTCAGCCACCAGGTTCTAGATGCTGCCATGGTGTCAATCTGACTTCCTTGGGCAGACAACCCACCAATGTGTCCTGGAGCCTGGCTTCCTCAGAGCCCTGCCCCACTAGAGAATTTATGTTTTTAACTCAGCAGCTGTCATAGCTATTTATGAAAATACAGTCTCCTCATAGCTTCAATTGTTAACAAAATTAAAAAGGCAAATACATTTTATGCTTTGCCAGAATTTCTAAATTATCTGTTCAAATTAACCATGAGAATTGACTGAAAGACTGAATGACTACAGGGTAAAAATCAAATTTAGAATAAAAAATAAACATGGGTTTCTATAGCAAATGTTGTATTTCTATATACATATATAAGTACATCTTTACAAGTATTTCTACAGCAAAATTATTTTCTTCAAAATAGTTTGTCACTCACTGCAGTAAGCCATACCTGCTTTAGTCTAAATGTGTGTGGATACTTTGTGAATGGAATCAACTCCTCTAAGTGTCAGAGCCTGGTCTTGTTAATATAGTCAAAAAACATACTGAATTTTAATCATTAATATCACTTGTCAGAGAAAACAGCCATAGAAACATAGAGCAATGTAATTAGAGTTGGAAAATAAATTAAACAAAATTTCAAATCACTTAAATTCCATTATGATGTAGATAAAAGACTAATAACCAATAATAAAACAGAGGTCCCAAAAGTCATGTAGCTTACATAAAGTTTCAAGATTTAGCAAATCAAAATACAAAATACACACACAAAAAATTGAATTTCAGGCAAAGGGTGAGTTTTTGTATGACCCAAATGGGATATACTTATACTAAACAAATATTCTTTGCTTAACTGAAATTCAAATACCTGCACAAACTAAATTTTACCTGGAAACACTGAGCATATAAGGATTCTGTGTCCTCTACTCTGTTGTCTTTGACTTTGATTCAAATATGTTATATAACATAGATCACAAAGATATATCATTCATTTTAATTTACATCAATAAGCAAAGCCTTGTGCATTTATCTCCTTTTCAAAATTCTATTATACTTCATCACAAAAATAAAACTCCTAATCACTTCAGAGTTTTTATTTAGTAGAATCATAACACTGAAATGGATTACAATATGTCAAAAGCAGTTGATTTCTCTTAATAAAACAGGCAAAATTATATATATATATATATATATATATTATTGTGTTGAGCATAAAAAACAAAACTCATATTCAAAGATGTAGGTTATGTCAAAAACAAAAGTGTTTTCAGATAATTATGTATTCATTCACCAATATATGAATAAAACATCTTACAAAGTACATGAATTCTTTATATTTTATCCTTATATTCTGCGTGATGCAGACATCGCTTCATCATTGAACTTAAAGATTTAATTTGATAACTTGGATGTTTTTTTTCCTGATATTTGCAAACTGCATAAAAGAATGGCTTTTATATTGTATTCTTTTGGGTTATTTTTGAAGTATATAATTTCATTCTAACAAATGGATAACTCGTCATTGTTTTATTCACATATTGAACTTCAGTTGAAGTAATACTTTATATAAAGTAAATTCAACGTTCCTCAGCAAAGATATAGACTATTAATGTGTGTTAGCTTTAAAAGTAATGTACAAAATTACTAGACATCAGAAATCTGGAACATTATTTTCTTGGTGCAGATTCTGGTATACATCTTAATAGAAGAACGACTTTTATCAAGTTACTGAAATATTCTGTGTCATTTTATTTTAATCTGTATAGTATCAGATTTTCCTTTACCTTTTAAGGTTGAAATGATTTTAATTGTTTTAGTAATGAAAGATTCTTAGTACAATATCAAGTAAAAATTATACTAGCTGATTATCCTCACATCTAGTTAAGATATTGCTTTATTTACTTAGGATAGAAACAGCCAGAAATCTAGAAGGGGGGGGGGCAGATAGAGAGGAAGAGAGACAGAGACAGAAAAACAGCTGCAGCACTGCTTCACCACTCGAGAAGCTTTCTCCTCCCTGCAGGTGGAGACTGGGGACTTGAACCTGGGTCTTTGCACATTGCAGTATGTGCTTTCAACCAGGTGTGCCACCATCCAGCCTCTGATATTTAGGTTTTTATTACATTTTCAGTTTAATTCACAACAACTTGCAGATCACTACTATACCAATTTAATAATTTATCTTATTTAGATTGGGGATAATTATATGAAACTCATTAGACAAAACTACCATTTTCACTGACTTTTTAAGTTCAGTAGTATGCAAATATCCTACACAGAATATATATATATATATTAATATTAATATTTATTTATTTTCCCTTTTGTTGCCCTTGTTGTTGTGGTTATTGATGTTGTCGTTGTTGGACAGGACAGAGAGAACTGGAGAGAGGAGGGGAAGACAGAGAGGGGGAGAGAAAGACAGACTCCTGGAGACCTGCTTCACCGCCTGTGAAGCGACTCCACTGCAGGTGGGGAGCCAAGGGCTCGAATTTGGATCTTTATGCAGGTCCTTGTGTTTTGTGCCACATGCCTTAACCTGCTGCACCACCGCGCGACTCCCACAGAATATTTTAATGAGTTGTCACAGTGTATAGATTCAAAGATTTGTTTAAAAGTTTTTGTTAATATTGGTAAAAGAGATAGTTTTTTGTTTAAGTGTTGTCTACGTTTCATTGAATTTAAACATGCCATAGAAATGACATTAACACTCCAGATTCAAGAAATGGAATTATTTTGGACTAGATCCAAATTGGGTAGTATATTAGATCTTGGATAATTTCAGGTAATGATCTCATAATAAAACTTGACAATGTAACATAAAATAATATAACTCTTTATAGGGTAAAAGACATCATATTTCTTAAATCATATGAAGATTATATTTGCACCAGCTTCCAAATTAAATGGCATCCAATCACTAAGAATGATTTAAAAACTTTTTTTTTTTTTTTTAACCAGAGCACTGCCCAGCTCTGGCTTAGTGTGGGGGATTGAATCTGGGACACTGGAGCCTCAGGCATGAGAGTCTCTTTGCATAGCCATTATGCTATCTACCCCCTCCCTTAAAAGTTTTTGATTTTTTTTAAAAACTACTATTGCGGTGTGTGTGTGTGTGTGTGTGTGTGTGTGTGTGTGTGTGTGTGTGTGTGGTTTTTTTTTTTTTTTGTAGTCACCAGGGTTTTTGCTAGGGTTGAGTACCTGTTTGACAACTTCATTATTCTTGGTGTCCTTTCTTTTTAGTATTTTTTTTCATTTTATTAGAGGGTTATTATTTACAGCACAGTTGTCTATTCATGAACTCCATTTTCCAGCTCTGCATCATGGATGTCTTTAAAATACTCTTATGCCAAATCTAGGGCCACAGTTTTCTCTCTAAATCCTCCTTTTCCATTCCTTCCCAGAGTTCTTCACTTTAATATGGTACCCTGATGCCAGTCCCTATTCAGGGTGCCATTTGCCAGACTGGGCTAGCTTCACAGGAGGTAGAGAGAGACGACCAGGGACTCATGGCTGAGTGGTATGCAGTTCAGTCTTTATTCATGTGGAATGCAGCGCAATCTAAGATAAGCTATCCCTAATCACAATCCTGTCCTTATACATACTCACCAAGTAGGGTGGAAACAGGATGTGACATAGAGAGGGTGGAGAGAAAAAAGACTGGTGGAAATCAGGGTGTACTAGGAGAGGGGGCGGAGCAAAAAGACAGCATGAACCAATAGGGATTAAACCAATGCCCTGCAGGCAGGGAGGTGCTTAGTTAACAGTGGTTATGTAAATAGAATACAGTGTTAAGCAGGGGGGATTAAACCAATGAAACAGAAGGAGTTTTAGAAGCAGAATTAGAAGCATACCAACACCCTACCATCATTGTAAATTTTTTGTAGAGTTCTCCTTTTCTAACTCTGTCTCCTGAGTTTCACTTACATGTTCAATCAAGTGGCATTCTTCTTTCTCTTTCTCACTATTCCCACTCAACACTTTTCCTTCAAATTCCACCTATGGTGAGACAAAGATTGGGATTTTGTTTCTTTTCCTTTTTCTTTTTACTTTATAGGACAGAAAGAAATTGAGAGGGTAGGGAGTATAAAAGAGGGGAGAGGAAGAAAGACCTGAAGCTCTGTTTTACTACTCAGGGAACTTCCCCACTGCAGGTAGGGATTGGGGCCTTGAACTTGGTTCCTTACGTGTGGCAAAGTCATCATCAACCATATGAGCTACCACCTGGCCTCTGTGTGTATTTTAAACTCGGAAGGATTAAAAAAAAAGTTGAAGTTCCTTTCTATATGTGTATGTTCTTCAGGTTTCTCTTCAAATTACCTACACTTCCTCCTTTCTTCATTTACACACACACACACACACACACACACACACACACACACACACACCTCACTTTGAAAATGGATCTTACTAGTCTATTACCAAATGGTATTCTTATTGACATGTGGTCTACTTTTATAGCATACATTGTTTCCTGATATAAATTACCAAGATAATTCTTTCACATTTGCTCTAGAGCGTATTTCTTCTTCTTTTTTTATTATTAATTTATGTCTTTATTATTGGATAGACACACAAATTCAGAAGGGAAGGGAGATACTGAATGAAAGAGACAGAGAGACACCTGCAGCCCAGCCTCACCACTCATGAAGCTTTGCCCCTACAGGTGGGAACCAGGGACCCGAACCCAGATTTTTTGTTCACTGTGATGGGTACGTTTAACCAGGTGCAGCACACCCCCTGGTCCTGTCCCAGTTTTTCCTTACTCTGTAGTTATTCCAGTATAAACTAGGAGACTACAAATGTGCTTGATCATATACTGCAGAAAGACTTTACAAGCAAACAATAGTGAATTGTTTTTCTTGCTGGTGACCATTTAATTTACATAATCCAGTGGCTAGAGTTCTTGTCTAAATCAGGATTTTTCAACTGCCAAAATTCAGTAGAAACCACATTGCTTCATTGTAGGCATCTGTATAACAACAATTGTTTCAATTAATCTCCTGGAAAGAATCCAAATAGTATTATTTGCCTGCACTGCATCTCTATATTATATAATAATTTTTAGTATCTGAATGGACTTAATACACTAGCAGATAGCCTTAAGTCCCAGATTGCAGTTCTGCTATTCTTCTCTATCTACATTCCTTCTCTAGGATGATTTATCTGTATTATTTTCCAGCACTGCACTTGTAATTAGTAAGCTGTCGCTCTATTTAAATACTGCTTACTATTAAATTGTGTATATAAAATTCAATACATGACTGTTAAATATATGCTACAAACTCAACAGCCAACAGCATACAATTTTATCTGCTCTGTTTAGTTAAGTCTCTGTTTTACTATTTCACCTAGGTCAAGAACTTTCTCCCTTTATCTTCTAGTTACTTTATCCTCTAACTGAATTATTCTATTCCCAATGCCTCTAATAATAGCCCTAACTCCCTTGAGAGCCTCCTTAATATTATGAATTTTCATTCAAAGTTTTCTTTGTACATTTTGTAGTTCTTTGGTGAAATGTCCCTTAAGGTTGTGGATTTGTGCTTTTATGTTATGGTTGGAGACTTGAATTCCCATCATAAGAAGGATTTTGAAGTTAAATTCTGACAATTTGGCTAATTCTGAGTTTCCATATGTAGTATCTTTGTTAGGTCAGCAGGTGGTGTTGTGTCTTTTTTCTCCCATTTTGTTGCTTTTATTGTCCTTGTTATTATTGCTGTTGCTGTTGTTGTTGGACAGGACAAAGAGAAGTTGAGAGAGAAGAGGAAGAGAGAGAGACAGAGAGAAAGACACTTGCAGACCTGTTTGACTGCTTGCGAACCACACACAAAGCCAATGCAACCCACCCCCCCCACCCCCCCACCCACACACAGGTGGGGAGCCCAGGACTGGAAATGGGATCCTTAATCCAGTCCTTGAGTTTAGTGCATCCAGTGCACTCCACCCGCTGCCTGCACGCCCCCCCCCCCTTTTTTTGTTAATGTCCTTGTGGTGGTGGGTGGGAATGGAGAGGAGAGTTTTTTTTGTCTTCACTTGTGTGGCTTCTTATCGCCATGTTAGTTTTTATCCTGAACTCTGGCTGTTCACTTACATGCTTAGAGTGGAGAGCACAGGTTTTGATTCAGAAGACCGCTCTGCTGTCTCCACTTTCTGGAAATTGACTTGTGAGTTCTACCCTGTGCTGCAAAATAGTGTCAGCTGCCCAGTGTCAGCTCTAGGCAGCTTAGCTTTTTTTTTTTTTCTTCTTCTTCTTCTTCAAATTTTTTGGTTTCTATTCCTGTATTGTGTGGTTGTTAATGAGTGTGATTTTTCAATTGCTGATACTCCATGGTTACTCCCTTGGAAGACCATCGGTATATATTCTACTGTGTAACAAATCATACTCCAAAGTATTTCATTTTGAATCTTGATAATCAGAATAGTTTGTTTTGCCACAGATTGCTTTCATTCATTCAAAAGATGGCACAGTAGCTTCATGGGGAAAATAGTGTTAATATTGCGACAGAGCAAGCTTCAGAATTTATGATAATGTTTAGATTACAATGTACACGCCACTTCAGCAACTCTCAAAAATAAGCAAAAATTTCAGAAAATTACCCAACTGATTTATTTTATAGATTCCACCACATGATTTGTAAGAAATGATAGTTTAGTTGTTGCAAGATTTGTGTGACTAGATTTACATTTCTTTAAAATTTCCTAAGGCAAAGAGAAGGTGAAGCCAAAGGTTGCAAATGTTTCTACTCCTTCCTGTTTTATTCTGAAACAGGGAGAGATTTCCAGGGCTGACTGGCACTTCATTTAATATTAGTGACGCTCTCCTCTCAGAATATGATACTCTCTAAATTTATCCCCAACACAGGTGTGAGCATTCTCTTATATCAAGGAGCTCTTACAGATGGCTGTCAAAGACAGTAGTTTTTAGTGAATTTTCTGCCAAGAGAGTGTAGATGTAATGCAGTGAGAGTTAATCAACCTTTAATTCTTGCCCCATCTGGAAGCAGTTACCCATAATTCTATAGGTTTTGAGGAAGAAAATAGAATTTCCTTCTGAACCATAAAGAATTTTTTCCTAAGAATTAGCATGATATATATTCAAAACTAAAAATTTAGAAAAACAAGAAACACTGAACCTTAGAGACATAAAACTCATTACTTAACTAGAAAAATAAATGTATACTTGCATTTTTGCATAACTTGTGATTTTCCATTTTCAAAAGTGTATGGTTATGCTAAGCAATGTTAAGCCTCTTTATTCTTTTTTTTAAATTTTATAATATAGGAAATTCAACAAATATTTCTTTTTTTTTCTTTCCACATTTGACTGTTGAAAATGTTGTTCAGTGTGGTCCGGGAGGTGGTGCACTGGATGAGGCACAGGACTCCCAAGCATGAGGTCCTGACTTCGATCCCCATTCACATATGTACCAGAGTGAGGTCTGAGCCTCTCTCTCTCTTTTTCTTTCTCTCCATTCTTCTTCTTCTTCTCCTTTTTCTTCTTCTCCTTCTTCTTCTTCTTCTTCTTCTTCTTCTTCTTCTTCTTCTTCTTCTTCTTCTTCTTCTTCTTCTTCTTCTTCTTCTCCTTCTCTCTCTCTCTCTCTCACTCTCTCTCCCTCTCTCTCTCTCTCTGTGTGTGTCTGTCTCTCTCTCTCTTCTCTTTTTCCTCCTCCCCTTCTTCCTCCCATCTTGGACAGAGCTATAAGGAATTATGTTAAGTCAGCTAAGCCAGAAAGATAAAGATGAGTATGGGATGTTCTCACTCATTAACAGAAGTTCCACTTCCCCAGAGACCCACCCTACTAGGGAAAGAGAGAGGCAGACTGGGAGTATGGATCTACCAGTCAACGCCCATGATCAGCGGGGAAGAAATTACAGAAGCCATACCTTCCGCCCTCTGCAACCCACAACAACAACCCTGGGTCCATACTCCCAGAGGGATAGAGAATGGGAAAGCTATCAGGGTATGGGATGGGATATGGAGATCAGGAGGTGGGAATTATGTGGAACTGTACCCCTCTTATCCTATAGTTTTGTTAATGTCTCCTTTCTTAAATAAACAAAAATTAAAAATTAAAGAAAAGGAAAGAAAATGTCACTCATACTTGAAAAAAATTCTTAATGTATATATAAAAAGGCCATTGAAAAGTAAATGTTGGTTCTTTGAAAGAGTAAACAAAATTGACAAACCTTTAGCCAGACTCACAAAACAAAAATGGGGAAGACCCAAATAAATCAGATACTAAATGAAAGAGGAGATACCACAACAGACACCTCAGTAATTCAACATATCATGCGAGGATTGTTCACTCCTTCAAAGAACCAACATTTACTTTCTTTGATCCTTTGTATGGTTTCTTATTTTCAATGTTATTTATTTCTGCCCTAACTTTAGTGATTTCTGTCCTTCTGGTTGCTTTAGCATTCCTTTGTTCTTCTTCATCTAGGTCTTTAAGATGTGTAATGAGGCTGTTTATGTGTGATTTTTCTTGTTTCCTAATGTGTGCTTGTATGGCTATGAACTTCTCTTTCAGTACTGTCTTAGTTGTGTCCCAAATAGTTTGATAGCTTGTGTCTTCATTTTCATTGAACTCTTGAAACATTTTGGTTTCTTCCTTTATTTCCTCTTTGACCCAGTAGTTGTTATGTAGTGTGCTGTTGCCTTCCACATTTTAGGACTATTACTAATCTTTTGTTGATTATTAAGTGTTAGTTTAATTCCATGCGGACTTGAGTAAAATGTGTATTCCAGTTTCTTGGGATGAATGACTCTGAAAATGTCCAATAGTTCTAGTTTATCTATCTCCTCATTTAGCTCCCTTATGTCTTTATTGATTTTTGGCCTGGATGATCTGTCAAGTTGAGAGAGTGGGGTATTGAAGTCCCCTACTATGACTGTGTTGCTGTTAAGATATTGCTGTAGCTCTTTCAAGTAAATGTTTGGTGTAATTAGATGGCTTCTCATTGGGTGCATAGATGTTAATAATTGTTAAGTCCTCTTGATTGACTGATCCTCTGAGCATTAAGTAGTGCCCATCCCTATCTTTTTTCATTTTATTTATTTTAAAGTCTACCATTTCAGATATGAGAATAGGTGTTCCTGCCCTCTTTTGTGGGCCATTGTCCTGTATGATAGTATTCCATCCTTTTACTTTGAGTCTGTGTTTGTCTTGTTTAGTTAGGTGGGTTTCCTGTAGACAGCATATTGTTGGGCTGTGTTTTCTGATCCATCTTCCTACTCTATGCGTTTTAATAGGTGAATTCAGGCCTTCAAAATTTATTGATGTCAAAGATTGAAGATATTTTAATGCCATTCTTGTAGAGTTTTAGAGTGTTCTGATAAATGACCTATTTATGGTGGTCTGACTGTTTATAGGAGACTTTTCAGAACCTCTTTCAGGGCAGGCTTGGTGATAGCTGATTCTTTCAACTGTTGCTTGTCTGAGAAGGATTTTTATGTCTCCATCTAGCAGGATACAGTAGTATTGGTTGAAAGCCTTTCTCATTGGGTACTCCATAGATATCTTGCAATTCTCTTCTGGCCTGTAGTGTTTGTGTGGAGAAGTCTGTTGCAAATCTTGTGGGTTTTCCTTTGTAGGTGACTCTTTGTTTTTCTCTTGCAGCCTTCAGGATCCTTTCTTTTCCCTTATTCCTTTCCATTTTACATATGATGTCTTGTCTTTAAGTCTAGGTTAATTCTGTTTGGGACCCTCTGGGCTTCTTGAACCTTTATGTCTTTGATGTTTTCTAGACTAGAGCAGTTCTCAGCTATTATAGCCTGAAGAATGCTTTCTTCCTCTCCCTCTCTTTCTTCCTTTGGTAAGACAATAATGTGTATATTGTTTCTCTTGAAGACATCACATAGGTCTCTGTTGTTGTTTTCAGTATCTCTTAATCTTTTTTTGAGATTTCTTTATTAGTTTTTTCTAATTCACCCTCCATCTTTCTAATTTTGTCTTCCTCCTCATTATTATATTCTCTCACCCATCTGTTGTTTTCTGGAGTTCATCTATTTTGTTACCCTGTTATGATACTGTTTTAGTTTGTTCAGCTAGTTATGTTCTTAGCTCAGCTATTTCAGCTTTCAGCTCTCTAATAACATTGGGATAATTAGTGCTTTCTTCCAGAGTCTCATTTGTTGTTTCTGCAATTCTGATGACAATTCTTTCAAACTTTTTACTCAATCCTGTTATTATTTCTTTAACTAATGTTTGGATGTTGACCTAATTATTTTGTGCTTCAGCTTTTGGGGGGCTTTTAGCTGGACTCTTATCCAGGTTCATTTCTCCAATATCCCTTCTTGTTGCCTTAACCATTTTATATAGTCTGTTATGAAGTCCTTCTCTCAGTACTTTTCAAATTACTGATCACTCTTGCCTGGATTGACTTATGTCTAAGTAAGGTAATTAAAGCATTCATAGTTGTGGAAATTGACAGTTGTTTCAATATTATTTTAATCCCTGATTTGGAGCTCAGTGGCTTAAAAGCCTCTTTTGTTCTTTTTCTTCCCTGTAGGCTATGGGAGCCTGAAGGCTTTTAAACTATAAGTAGGCTTCTTAGCTTAATCACTGACTCCTGATCAAGAGATAAAGCAGGGTGTGGCAGATATAATCCAGTGGTTATGCAAAGTGACTTTCACAGCCCCACCACTATGCCACAGAGGTATAGATCTTCTCCTGAGTTTCCTTGTTATGTTAGCTCTCTGTCCCCTGCTCTCAACACAGAGTGTCCCCCCATCCCCCACCCCCACCCCACTGCTCTAGATTATGAGGGCAGCAGCAGTGGAGACTCATAGTTTCATTTGGTGGGTCTTAAGGGTGTCTTCTCCTCCCTTCAGCCTTCTTTTTGTTGGTGAAACAGATTGGCTGTGATGTCTCAACTGGTAAACCGCTGGACTGTTATCAGCCATTTAATCTCTCTCTAGGGTCCTCTCTTTCCATGAGCCACAGGTGTTTGCACTCACAGGTGATTTGGTGGGTTCCTGAAGTTGTTCTAGTCCTGTCTTGTTGCAGTCTGAGGTAGTGTCCTTTGGTATTCCTAGTTGACCCGGTATCAGAGAGGAGAAAAACACAGCTGCTGCCACTCTGTTGCCCCACCCCCTGAAGTCTCCAAATTACTCTGTGGTTGTCTTTCTATTGTAGTTTGGTATGTTCATTGTATATTTTGGTTTTCAATCCTGTTATATATGAGATGTAAAGATTTTCTTTCCATGGGAGGTTCTCTTGTTGGGGTGGTGGTGGTGATTCCCTTTGCCATGCAAAGCTTTTCAGTTTGATGTAGTTCCACTGGTCTGTTTTTGCTTTTGTTTCTTTCCAATTGGATTTAAATCAGTGAAGATGTTCCAAAAAGGTATATGGAAGAGAGTTCTTACTATATTTTCCTCTAAGTATTTGAGATTTTCTAGTCAGATTTCTAAATCTTCCATTCATTTGAAATTAAACTTTTGTATATGATGAAATTTGGTGCTACGATTTTATTTTCTTATACATTTCAACTCAATTTTTCTGACACTATTTGTTGAATAGGCTTTTGTTTTTCATTCGATATTTTGGGATCACATGTCAAAAATTAATTGACCATCAATGTGGTCTTAAGTTCTATAGCAAGATCAAGATATATTCTTTTTTATATATTAATTAAATAGTGATTTATGAGAATACAAGTTAATAGGATTGTAAATCAACACCTGTTGTTGTGGTGGTCTGGTGTCGGGCTGCACCGCGGAGAAGAGAGTGGACGTCCAGAACAAAGGGGTACACAAATCTTTATTATAGGATGGGGGGGGGTTGGTTCAGACCACGTGGAGCCAGCCAGCAATGGCCAACCATGGGGGGAGAGCAGGGAGCGAGACCTCAGAGAGGGAGATCTGAGAGCCCAGGGGGGGGGGTGAGGGGACTTTTTATTGGGCGACAACCAGAGGTGACGTGTAGGGCCAGGATTGGTTGAAGGGGGCAATGCTAGGGTTTCGCGCTGCGTAGTAAAACCTGGGGGCGGAGACTGCATCAGAATAACTCCTCAGCAACAAACACCCTTCCTACCACCAAAGAATTGTGACCCAATCCCCCCTGCCGCTGAACATCTACTCTCACCCTCCACCCATAGATTTTTACTTTGGTGCCCTACTCCAAACTCAGTCAGATCTTGTTTTGAGTTTCCCTTTCTATACAATAGTCAACATATACTAGCCTATAAAACAGGAAAATATAAGATCTTTAGCAAGTGAAATTACTTTGTACAATATTATAGCACTTGGCATATGTTATTATAAATTTGTCAAAGCCCATAGTATCTAGAGTGAACTTTTGGTGATACTGATATAGAGTCATGGATTGCAAGAACATATCACTCTGCCATTGATAAAAGAGTTTCATTGTATGAGCAGAAGATTTGGGAAAAATGTATGTACATCTGCTTAATATTGTTGTGATCTAAAAATCTCTAAATGATAATATTTATTTTAAAAATGAAGATAACATAAATGTTACTTGTCACCTTCAACCACTTTCCTCTTCTCAGAAGTCAGATGTAACTATGAGAAATTTATTAAATGTGGTCTTACTAACCTAATCATATATATATTAGAAAATATTAAATTCATGTTTTTGTCAGAAAGTAGAAGCTAGTGTATTTGTGGTTTTATTCATAATATACCATGAATAAAGTGCAGCTTAAAGTATCTTTTGGAAACAAATTACCAGTGGGGTGCAGGGCAGCATTCAACCTTCACTGAATATCCATTATACAATGTAGTAAATTAAATTTAGAAAATATTAAAAAGTGACAATTACATCTTGCTTCTAATGTATTTATTCAAAAGATAATATTTGAAAATTGAATTTTTAATTAAATACTTATAAGACTTTTTTTGTGTGCCTGTAAGGACCATTTAGTTTTAGCACTAATCCAACATTCTTCTACTGGGAATAAATAAAATGATTTGTTGGAGTCATTCCCTTTCAAAAATATGAAAACTCAAAACATCAATTTACTTTCTTCTAATTCTAGATTACTAGAAATGACCCTTGGCCTTCATTAAAATTGGCTATTTAAATAAGTATTGCAATTACATTCTAACCACTGAATGTCAATTACTTGCAGATTAAGGATGAATTTATTTAGATCACCAGGGAAATTGATCATGTATATCTTCTCAAATAAAGGAAGATTTCAATATTTATTTTGTTTGGATCAGATAAAGGTCTGACCAGGCACATTTTCTTTACTAATTTTCCTCTCTTGCCTTTAAAATTATACTTGTTGGCCAGGTGGTCCATTATATTTTATATATATGTGCACTATGTTAGTAGTTTAAGAGCAAATTAAAACATAATCACATTTCTTGACACTTCTTTACAACAACACTCTGATAATGCTTTATCCTTAGAAAGTACAATGACATTAAAGAGTTGTTTCATTTATGGCTCAGTAGATTTTTTTTTTTGAAAATAGCTTTAAAATGAGCTTTAATTGGTTGATACTTTCAGGAAGCAGTTACAATTTGAGTATTTCTTTAGCACAAATTTTTACAAGATCAAAATATGATTTCATAAAGCTAATTATTTCCAGGAAATGCTTTAGTATGTATTATGAATGTGCTATTAGATAGTGAACAAAATATAATTTCTTTTCTGCTGTTATAAATTGCTTACTTTATAAGAGGTTAATATTCAAGACTTTTCAGAAGATTAAAAAAGCATAGTATAAAATAGCAAAGTGTGAGATGGAAAATAGTATTCAAGAAAACAAAGAAAAAATAAAACTAGTTCACTTGGGGAATGACATTTCAATTAATACAACACAATGATAATTTAATATTTTATATACTTTAATCCAGTACTTGTTAGCTAAAATAATTTAGTTGCCTCCATAGGCATGTTTGTCATTTATTATTACATATAATTCTTGCTCGCAGATTTACATCCCAAAGTGTTCATCGGAGCCCATGTTCTTTTCATCTTTTTTTTCTCTCGTATTGACAGATATGTAAGTTTATATTTTTCAACTTCTTTTGCTACACTAGGTCCAGGCATCACAAGTATATGCACTGTTGTTCAGAGGAAAACGAATGAAACTTTTGTTGTTGTTGTTCTTAACAACTAAAATGTATTTCTTAGAATTCTAGAACATTCCTCTAATTCATTCCTTGGTAGGGATTACTTCGCATTAGCTACCTAGTTTAATCATTAGTAAGAGAGATTAGGATTGCTATTATTAATAGTAACTAGGATTCAATTACTATTAAACTTTTTCCTGAATTATGTATAAAGCCATGGTCATATTAAACAAATAAAGAGGTAGTAAGCAAGAGAGAAAAGGTTTAGTCACTGAATCAAGCAATGCCAGAGCTGACTCCCATTCAAGTATAAATCATGTAATTGAAGACAGTTATAAAACACAACTCAAAATAATATGTAAACGTTTAAAAATCTGTTACAAGGGGAGTCGGGCTGTAGCGCAGCGGGTTAAGTGCAGGTGGCGCAAAGCACAAGGACCGGCATAAGGATCCCGGTTCGAACCCCGGTTCGAACCCCGGCTCCCCACCTGCAGGGGAGTCGCTTCACAGGCGGTGAAGCAGGTCTGCAGGTGTCTATCTTTCTCTCCTCCTCTCTGTCTTCCCCTCCTCTCTCCATTTCTTTCTGTCCTATCCAACAACGACAACAACAATAATAACTACAACAATAAAACAACAAGGGCAACAAAAGGGAATAAATAAATAGAATAAATATTTTTTAAAAAATCTGTTACAAGAAACAGATTTCTTTTTTAAATTTTTATTTGTTTCTCTCTTTCCTATCCAACAACAACAACAGCTATATCAACAATAACAACTACAACAAGCCCAACAACAAGGGCAAAAAAGGAGCAGTGGATTCGTAGTGCAGGTACTGAGCTCCAGAGATAACCCTGGAGGCAAAAAAAAAAAAAAAAGATAGTTCATTGAATATGTTCTGAAAGTAAGATTCCACATAATAGAACATTTTCAATGCTAAAATTCAAATTATTCTGACGAAATAACAATTATTACAGTAATTAATCAGTTAGCTAATACGAGCAGGATAAAATTTTATGTATAATTATTTAATTTATTTTTATACTCAATATGTAAGCCAAAATGGCTATTTTCTTCATATTCAAGATTTTAAAAATAAAATCTACAAAAATTGAATCTTGGCAAAAATACAAATTATGAATTGTGAAATGGAAGCATTGCAAGTTCTAGACTCAGAGCCAACCTACAGAGTTAAAAAAGAGGAACTTTATCAGTGCCAGTGGACTGGGGTTGATCTCTCTGAACTGACCCAGAGTGGAAATTTAGTGTTCCAGGGTTCTTCAAGGATTTTGGCAGAATGCAAACAATTCAGACAAACAGGCAGTGGGTTATAAAAGCAAATATATGGAAGTTAGCTCTTTGTAATTATAGTTGTAGTCAGGCTCATTCTGATGTTCATATAAGCCAGTTGGTTTTTACAGATCTGCAGCCTAATCAGCTGAAATCCCATCTGACCTTCCTCTTCCGTATCTTTTGTCCTCACATTGTTTCTTGATCCCCAGCCCCAAGCTCCCCTCTTCAGAAGTCACATTCCATATGTGAAAAATCATAGAGCTTGCATATTAATTACTTGTCTATTATAACTTCTTATTTTGTAAAATATGTAATTTCCCCAATTGGCATCAGACTGTACACAGGAGTTCTTGGCTTATTATGATAAAACAGACACTGATAAGATCAGTAGACCTGGCCTCAGTTCTGCTTATCTACATCTCTCTCTCTTTTTTTTTTTGCCAACAAATTTAATTGCCTCCATTTGCTAATATTCTTCATAATCAATGTAGTTGTGGTATAGTTGTCTCATTTTTGGAAATAGCATTTCAAATACAAACACAGACGATTCAATTCACCACTGTATCTATTTGAAAGCCATAGCACACACATCAATCGTAATGTTACATTTTTTTAAAGCAGGTAAATTTCTTATAGAAAAAGGCAAAATAAGGAGTCAAGTGGTAGTGCAGTGGGTTCAGGTGGCGCAAAATGCAAGGACCTGTAGAAGGATCCCTGTTCAAGACCCCGGCTCCCAACCTGCAGAGGAATCGCTTCACAGGCGGTGAAGCAAGTCTGCAGGTGTCTTTCTCTCCTCTTCTCTGTCTTCCCCTCCTCTCTCCATTTTCTTCTGCCCTATCCAACGACAACGACAACAATAATAACTACAACACAAAATAACAAGGGCAACAAAAGGTAATAAATAAATAAATATTTAGAAAAAGAAAAAGGCAAAATAGGACATTTAATATTGTGTTGCCAAGATTTCATGGTTTAATTAAATATTATTTTGTAAAGTTTTGAGTGTACAACTGAGTTTTGTCAAACTTGTGAGATTTCATTTGCTACTAATCGACCTAAGTTCCTGCCGCTCTGAAAGGGGAGTGCTATCAACCTAGATTATCTTGTGTCATTCCACTCCAATATTTCCTCTTCCTCATCAATAGGCCTCAAAAGCTTCATTTTCTGAGATTTGAAATTGTAGTCCTGCAAAAACTGCAAACAACAACAACGACAAAACAAAACAAACAAACAAAAAATGACCAAAGTCAGCAAAGTAGCTCACTCAGACAGTGTGCTGCATTTCCATGTGTGACAGTCAGGTGGTAGCCCAGCCCAAACTGGATTAAATGGAATTCTGTGCTATGGTCTTTTGCATTCTCCCTGTTCTTATGTCTCCAAATAAATAAACGCATATAAATAAATCCAAATATTTTCCCCGTGTGTGTGTTTTGAAGAATTTGTGCATATAGAAAATATGACTTTTTTCAAGAAGGAAAAATAAAGGTGAACTTCTGTAAGCAGTGAAACCTTGTTTTACTTTACTTTTAAAGCAAATGGAAAGCAATCAATTTAAAATAACAATGTAACAAAGCTATATCAATGAATTTTAGTGTTATCAAAAGAGCTGTTTAGGTAGACATTTAACCCTGACAAAATATAAGTACTTCTGATATCAAAACTCTGCTTTAATAAGTGAAACATGGGATCCATACAAGTGGCACATAGGGTTGAGCACACATAGTATGAGGCTCAAGGACGCGTGCGAGGATCCAGGTTCCAGCCCCCAGTTCCTCACCTTGGGGAGGGGAGGTCACTTCACAAGTGGTGAAATTGGTCTGCAGGTGTCTTTCTCCCTCTCTAGTTTTCCCTCCCCTCTCAATTTCTCTTTGTCCTATTGAAAAAATGGTAACAGAAACAGTGGATACGTAGTGCAGGCACTGAGCCCCAGAAATAATCCTGGAGGCAAAAAATAAAATAAGTGAAATGTGAGTATTTTGTCATTCCACTTGTTTGTTGGAAAGGTATCTCCTTTTTTAAATTATTTATTTATTTATTAGCTAGAGGCATAAAGAAACTAAGAAGAGAGGTGGAGGGGGAGCAGGGGATATGAACTGCAGCCCTGCTTTACCACTCATGAAGCTTTTCCCCTGCACGTGGGGACCTGGGGCTTGAACCAGGGTCTTTGAGCACTGTAATGTGTACACCAAACCAGATGTAACACCTCTTGGCCCCTAGAAATCTCTTTTAAATTTACATTATTTGTAACTATACAAAAGTTTTTTCTTAAAATCATGTTATTTGATATTTGGAACTGTTTCCTAATCAAATCTCATCAGTAGGATTAATGTTTGTTTCAAATTACCTTTCTATTATGAATTATATGTAGCATATTTCTGTGACATTTGATCTGGTGATCACTAGTCACACTTGGCTTTTAAGTACTTGCAATATACCCAGTCAAAAATAGTGGGATATGATTAGTGACTTCTGTATTACAAAAGAAAGCTATAGACTATAAAAATGTACTTTTTTGTTTTACATGATTATATTTTTGAAACCTTCTTCTAAGATAATGTATATGTTTACTTTGAATAATTCACTGGAATTTTTACATTTGCTAGAGGCCTATGAAATTGATAGTTCAACCTACCAGCTAAATCCATTCAGCCATTTCAAATTCCAAAGCCACCTGGAGTTCTCCATGCTTGAAAAGTCATAAAAATCACATAATCTTAATCAAATATCAAAACTCTATTATTCTAATTTGTATCTCATTTTCATTACAAGGCTGGAAGATTCCTATCAGAAAAAAATTCTGCTTTAAAGGACAATACTTAAATAAAAATTTTTACTCAAGTTTCAGAATACTATCACTGACTAAAATTTAAATGGCAATAAGTCTAAAGTATTGAGTCCTTAACCCCCATTCTAAACATTTGTGCATATGTTGTATGCTGAGATATTTAATCCTTGCATTATGTTATAGTTAGGAATTAATATTATTCTCCTATGACAGGCAAAAAATATAAGTTCAAGTGGGTCAGAACTAGCTCATCGGGTAGAGCCAGGTGTATGTATGGCTTGGGTTAGGGTACTGACACCACAGGGGAGTGTGGAGTGTCACAGCATCAGAGTGCTCTGTACTGTTGTTTCCTCTCTCAAAATAATAATAATAAATAACAATAATTAACATCATCATCATCATTACTATTATTTTGTCGAAAGCATTGTGTTATCATACATGGATAAAGTTCCAGTACCACCAAAGAAATCATAATTCATTACAGTCAACAATATTTATACCTCTTTCCCGTATTTGGGAGCTACTCTCTTCCCTGATCCAGCTTTCTGGTCCTTTTTCCAGCCATGACATCATCTTCCCAGACAATAACTTGGGTCCACCTGCATATCTGATTTCAGGCTCACAGAAAAAACAACCAACCAATCAAACAAACAACCAAACAAAAACCTCAGTATAGCCCCAGGCCCTTTGGAATATAAATAAACTAGGCCTACTAGCTATCTATGAAAGGGAGATCCCCCACCCCAACTCTTCATCTGCACTATTCCAGCCTGTAGGTTCAGGATTAGTCAACAACTTGTTTGGTTTTATATGTTAACTCTCTTATCAGCCACCAGGTTCCAGATGCTAGCATGATGCCAACCAGACCTCCCTGGACAGACAACCTCACCAATGTGTCCTGGAGCCCCACTTCCCCAGAGCCCTGCCCCACTAAGGAAAGAGAGAGACAGGCTGGGGGTATGGATCAACCTGTCAATGACCACGTACAGCAGGGAAGCAATTACAGAAGCCAGACCTTCACCTTCTGCATCCCATAATGACCTTGGGTCCTTACTCCCAGAGGGATAAAGAATAGGAAAGCTATACTCTGGTTTCTCTTCAGATCGCATAAATCTTTCGCCTTTTACTAAAGATTTCCGTGGAGAGGAACAATTCTGAGTTTTGTCTCAATTTTTTGAGCCCCTGTCTTAGCAGGGGTACATACCATGGTTTAAAAAAGTAGATACTGTGGGCTGGATGGCTATAAACTTGAACTGACTCTATTTTATATTTCCCCACTTTCAACAAGAAAGCTTCACAGGATCTGAGTTCAAGCTCCCGGTCCCCACCTGCAAAAGGGGAGAGCTTTGCGAATGGTGAAACAGGGCTGTAGGTCTCTCTCTCTCCTTCTCCCTCTCCTCTCAATTTCTGGCTGTCTCTATCCAATAAATAAATAAAGATTAAAAAAAAAAAAAGAATAGGAAAGCTATCAGTGGAGGGGATGGGACACAGAAGTCTGGTGGTGGGAATTGTGTGGAGTTGTACCCCCCTTAACCTATGGTTTTGTCAATGTTTCCTTTTAATATATATATTTAAAAAGTTAAAAAAAAATAAATCACAGTTCAGTGTGTTTATGTTACTTAACAGGAATAGTGGGAAAGTAACTGACAACATTAGGATGTTCAGCTAAATTATGTATACTGTTCTAGAATCTTCACAATATTTGAAGTCCTTTACCACTGCAATATATGACCCTGCATTTTCAAAGAGCCTCCCAGTCACTATACATCTAATTTGTTTCTCCCTTTGTTCTATCTAAATTTTCCTATTGCACTATGGTAACTATTATTTTTATAGTCCCTCATCTGGATTAGAATCAACTTAGTGAAAGTAAATAAATAAATAATTTATCGCTAATTCATCAAACAGAGATTAAGTATTGATATCACATACCAATAATATTATATTATGCTGAAATGTTGCATTTTTCATAGCATTATACGTTTTATTTTCTAATTTATATCATATCTGCATTTTAAATAAACTAGTTTATTTATAATAAAATATCGATAGCCATAAGTGATTTCTATTTTTAATGAGGAATCCCACATGGAAAGTTTTCTACAAAAGTTTGCTTGTGTGTCACTCATTTAAAAAAAAAAGTTGAAAGAAAGTAATTATAATACTGCTACTCACTCTAATTTTCCATGTGAACTACATTTTCCAGGTGCAATCTTTTCAGAGATTAGCATACTTTTATGATGCTTTTATTTCTCAGTAGACCTCAAATATTCTAATAAAATTTCTAATGAAACAAAAAAAGTGGAAACCACAATGGTTAAATGCAGCTATTGATCAATTTTAGAGATGATGCATATTTATTTACTTTAATTTTATTTATTCATTTTCCCTTTTGTTGCCCTTGTTTTTTATTGTTGTTGTAGTTACTATTGTTGTTGTTACTGATGTCATCATTGTTGGATAGGACAGAGAGAAATGGAGATAGGAGGGGAGGACAGAGAGAGGGAGAGAAAGATAGACAGCTGCAGAACTGCTTCACTGCCTGTGAAGTGACTTCCCTGCAGGTGGGAAGTGGGGGGCTCAAATTGGAATCCTTACACTGGCCCTCACGCTTTTCGCCACAAGTGCTTAACCACTGCACTTTTGCCCAACTCCCAGAGATGATGTATATTTAGAAAATAAAGAAATTTTCACAGTTAAATGCAGTTGGTTTAATGAATTAACTAAATCATTTTTTAAATTTATTTTTATTTTTATTTTCTTGATTTATTTTTAGTGAAAGAGACATACACAGAGACTAGAACACTGCTCAACTCTGGTTTATGGTAGTGCTGGAGATTGAACCTGGGAGCTCAGAGCCTCAGGCATGAACATTTTTTCCATAGCCATTATACTGTCTCTTCTGCCCAATAATCAGTCTTAAAATAAAAGGATTTCTAAATAATTATTCACTGTTGTAGGAAAAGAACAATAAGATTTTTCAGAATTAAACTTAAAAAAATGAAGGGTTTTAAGTTTATGACAGTGTCTGTACAAACGGTATGTTTAAGGTCAAATAAGCTTCTTATAGAGAAATAATTTAGGTAATGTGTGTATTAGGAGATAAAAATTGAGAAGCAGTCAGGTTATATAATCAAATGATGATCAAGAGACAAATTACTTAGTTATACCTTGACTCAAAAATGTGCATTTTGTCGATTCAATACACATTTTTCTCTGAGTCCATAGACACAAGTAGAAGGGATAATACATTCTAATTAGTTATAAAATTTGAAAAGAAAGTTTTCCTCAATTGACTTGGTTGTTCTTCAAAGAAAATAAAATCTGTTGACTGATGAATAGTTTATAAACAATGATCAGTTAATGAGAAAGCTGTAGAGAAGATCATGCAATCAATCCATGCCTCAATTTAATACCTTCTACAAGTTGAGGGCAAAAGTAGATACTGGAAATACCATTTTTCCTGATGATAATAATACCAATCACATGTGTTCTATATGCCACCGAAAAGCTTAACATAAATTAAAATTAAGAGCAATAAAGAAAAACACTGAAATATTCTGAGATAAAATTAAATATAATTGGTGGTAAGATAGATAACTAAGCAGTAAAGCATAGGGCTTCCATGTGTTAGTTTTTATATGTTTAATGTGCAACATGAATAGATACATGTTAAAACATACATGAAATGCCGTACACACAAGAGTACTGATATAATTTTTTAAAGTGTGATATCTACATTAGAGGTCACATTCTACTTTTTATATGTTGATCTTTTTTAATTTTTAAAATTTATTCATAACTGGATAGAGCCAGAGAGAAATTGAGAGGGGAGAGGGAAATAGAGAGAGAAGAGAGATGGAAAGACACCCTGAAGCTTTCCCCCAGCAGGTTAGGAACAAGGGCTTGAATCTGAGTCCCTGTATACTTTAATGTGTGCGCTTAACCAGGTGCATCACTGCCTGACCCCTTCTATGTTGATCTTAACTGAAAACAGAATAGTCTATTGAGCTAGCAAAATAGGCCACTTGGGTAGGAAAACTGCATTGACTTGTGACTACAGCATTGGAGGATGCTTTGGTGCTTTACTATCTCTCTCTTTCCTTGTCTCTCTCTATCTGAAAAAGTTGACCTGAAGCAGTGAAGTCATGGTGATAACAGCAACAGTAAAAGTTGAATAATATTACTATAGTAAAACACAAATAGGACTGGTGCTGACACACTTGGCTCATGCACACTCAAACCCCAGCTTGTGGAAACTTCAGGAGTGGTGAAGCAGTGCTGCGTGCATTTCTTTCTCTCCTTCTTTCTCTCTCCCAGCCCCACTCAGTTTCTCTCTGTCCTATCAAAATAAATAAATAAATATTTACACAAGAACACTAATAGACATGATAATATTTTTTTAACTCTTTCATTAATGATTTAATAAAAGTTAGAATATTTACTTTTTGTTTTCTTTTTCTTTTTTTTTTTTACTTTTATTCTTTTACTTGATAAGAGATAGCAAAGTTGAGGGGTTGGGAGAATTAAAAAAGGAGAAAAAGAGAGACACCTGGAGGCTTGATTTACTGCTCAAAACCCCCCCACCCCATAGGAGGGATCAGTGAGTTTGCTCCCAGGCCCTTGCAGTTGGTAATGTGTGCATTCAACTGGGGACACCGCATCCAATCCCCTTATTTTTAAACATTTTTCATATGATATTGACATTTGAGAATGTGTTTTGTTGCTTGCCACTATTATCAGAATCACACTGCCCATATTTCAACTCAGAGTCAGGCCACTGGTTTGATTGGGGGAAGGAAGGAGAGGAATTCTGCAAATAGAATTTGTCTTGATCTAGGACAAATTTGGGCGTGAGGAATTTTTTTTTCCTCACTATGTTTATTGCATGGCTTGGTGCCTGCACTACGAATGCTCTGCTCCTGGAGGCCATTTTTTCCTCCTTTTTTTGTTGTTGCTCTTGTTGTTTTGTCATTGTTATGGTTATTATTATTGATAGGACAATTGATATTGATATTGTCGTTGGATAGGACAGAGATAAATGGAGAGAGGAGGGGCAGAGAGGGGGAGAGAAAGATAAACACCTGCAGACCTGCTTCATCCCCTGTGAAGCGACCCCCCTGTAGGTGGGGATCAGGGGTGCTGGAACCAGGATCCTTATGCTGGTCCTAGCACTTTGTATAACATGCACTTAACCCACTGAGCTACTGCCTGACCCCCAGGCATGAGGGATTTTTGAACTGGAAAAGTCACCTTACTAAGAAAATATGAAAGGATTATTTTCAGATGCTTTTTTCATCAAATAAAAAATCATTCTAATTTCCAATTGTCTTGGACATTGAAAGCATTTGTAAAATCTTCTTGTAACATAATAAAATCAAATTAAAAACATCACCATATTGAATGTGAGATGTTACATTAAACAGCCATATAAGCTGAATCATATTTTAGTTTGCTATTTTAAACTAAACAATTGAATTTTCTGAAATAATATTTATTTTATTTTATTTATTTATTCCTTTGGTTGCCCTTGTTGTTTGATTGTTGTAGTTATTATTGATGTCATCACTGTTGTATGGGACTGAGGGAAATAGAGAGAGGAGAGGAAGACAAAGACGGGGAGAGAAAGATAGACACCTGCAGACCTGCTTCACTGCCTATGAAGCGACTCCCCTGAAGGTGGGGAGCCTGGGGGCTAGAACTCATATCCTTATGCTGGTTCTGTGGTTTGCGCCACGTGCGATTAACCCGCTGCGCTACCACCTGACTCCCATAATTAAATATTTTATATTTAAAATTGGTACATTAGTTCTGGATATCTCATAAACTCCTCAGGTTCTAGAATTTCAAAATAAAATTTCATTATTTATCATAACAAAAAGTGCTGTTAGAAAGCATCAAGGCAGGGTTGGGTGGTGGCACACTGAGCCGAGCACACATGTTACCATGCACAAGGCCCCACATTTAAGATCTCAGTCCTATCTTGCAAGGGAGAAGCTTCATGAGCAATGAAACAATGCTGCAGGTGATTAATCTTCTGTGCCTGTGCCTGTGTCTCTCTCCTCCCTTTCTTTCTCTAGCATTCTATGGAGAGAGAGGGAGAAAGAGGGAAAGAGAGGGACAGAGAGGGAGACAAAGGGAGAGAGGGAGAAAGGAGAGAGAGACAGAGAGAGATAGAGAGGGAGAGAAAGAGAGACAGGGACAGAGGAGAGAGAGAGAGAGACAGAGAGAGAGACAGGTGTGGGAAAAAAGTGTCAGTGGAAGAGTAAATTCATGCAGACTCAAAGTCCTAGCTATAACCCTGATGGCATAAATAAATTAGTTTATTAATTCACTCATTCAATCACTTTTAAATAGATGAATGGTATCTTAGATGATGTTGAGGATGCTTACATTTTATGACAATTCACATATAAAGCATTTGAGAGAATAAAAGACTATTTTAGGGTTTTAAAATGTTTTTTAGGGCTTTAAGCCATGGTGCACCAGGCTGAGTGTACACATTAGCTTGCTCAATGGCCAGTTTTCAACCCCTCTCCCTACCTGCAGGGGAAGCTTCATGAGCAGCATAGCAAGTCATAAGGTATTTGCATTTCTCTCTATTCTCCCCTCCCCTCTCAACTTACATCTGCCTTTACAAATAAAATGGATGGGGGAAAAAATGAAAGAAAGAAAAATGGCCACCAGGAGTAGTGGATTTATAGTACCAGCACTGAGGCCCAGTGGTAACCGTGGTCACAATTAGATGAATAAACAAATAAATACTTAGTCAATTTCCCCTCGAGTTTAGTCTTGATTTTAATCATAATTCTAGATAAATCTTTTTACATTGTCCTGCTTTCAAATTTTTTCCCCTCTCCTCACACAGGCACACACATACACAAATCTGAAATCACCACAGGCCATCCATAAAGTCATCTGTGCAAGAGAGTTTGGGAAATTAAAAGAACAATTACTGCTGTTTAAATGTCTTTAAAAAGAATACATCTGCACATGAAAATCATAATTTTTGGATGTACTGAACATTTAGAGTTCAGCTAAAATGTTATGAGACAAGGAATTTTGTTTGATGAAACTGTAGAAATTCACATCCACTGAGTTTGACTGGTTGTCTTCCTTAGGGGACAAACTGTACCAGCTTTTTTCAGATTAAATGTGTACATTTATGATTAGTGACACATATTAAGACTTCATTTCATCCTTTGTTTTTAAATTGCTCATTGCCAGAGGCAGCCATTTATGAAATAATTCATTAAAAGAAATTAGTCTACCAAAATTTTATGTGGAAGAAAAAATAACCCACTTCTAGTAATTGAATATACCTGAAGATAATTTGTTTTAAAAGAGCATACCTTCCTAGATGTGAAAGGGTATATTTTATTTAAATTTCTATTTTCTTTTTTTATTTAAGAAAGGAGACATTCACAAAACCATAGAATAAGAGGCGTACAGTTCCGCACAATTCCCACAACCCGATCTCTGTATCCCATCCCCTCTCCTGATAGCCTTCCCATTCTCTATCTCTCTGGGAGTATGGATCCAGGGTCCTTGTGGACTGCAAAAGGTGGAAGGTCTGGTTCTGTAATTGCTTCCCCGCTGAACATGGGCATTGACTGGTCGATCAATATTCCCAGTCTGCCTCTCTCTTTCCCTAGTAGGGTGGGGCTCTGGGGAAGCAGAGCTCCAGGACACATTCATGGGGTCGTCTGTCCAGGGAAGTCTGGTCAGTATCTTGCTGGCATCCGGAACCTGGTGGCTGAAAAGAGAGTTAATATACAAAGCCAAACCAATTGTTGAACAATCCTGGACCTTAAGACTGGAATAGTGCAGATGAAGTGTTGGGAGGTACTCATTGCATGCTCTTGTGTATTTTGTGTATTTCTGCTTTCAGGTATATATTTTTCCCTAGTTTATGGGCACGTGTGAACATATGCTCTATCTCAGGGGACCAGGACTATATCTAGGTTTGGGGACTTTATTGGGGAGTGGACCACCTGGAATGGAATTAGAGAATACTATGAAAGGAAAGGTCTCACCCGAGTGATGAAACTGAAGGGTTGTCATTCCACACCTGAAGTCTCTGGACACAGTCTGAAGTGAAGCATGCTGGGGTGGCACTCATTGCATTGATTAGGTTGAGATCTGCGGATGCAATATTATCTGATTTGAATTGAGAGTAGCATGCAGAAAAGTGGGCACCACCCTAAGTTCCAGGACTGGGGGAAATATAGGCTCTATAGTGGAAATCTAAAAGCAGGATCTAATTAAATTGAGAGCAGGGCACCAATGTAAAAACCATGTGGTGAAGGGGAGGGTGGTCTTTGGGCTTCCCTGTGAGGGAGGGAGTGCGGGGGTTGGTGGTAGGGATGGGACACAGTCTTTTGGTGGTGGGAATGGTGTTTATGCAATTCCTAATAAAGTGTAAACATATAAACCACTATCTAATTAATAGTAGAGGGGAAAATTGATCATATGTCTAGAACTTCTTAAAACACAGACTGAGTCTTTTTAATACTTAGGCTGTCATTGATATGTTGACTCTCTCAAAAGCCTAGACCAGGGAGAACAGAAGCAACTGGTAGCACAGCTATATACAAGATGCTGGGTATTATACCCCAAACCCCAACAAAGGGACTTTCCAAAGTTTACCCAATCACCAAATAATGTGATGATAACAATAACTATCCATTGTCTTCTTGAACCCTAAGACAACAGGAATTTAAATTTCTATGAATGTTCATTTTTTTAACAGAACTTACAAAATACGCTCAAGATATTAAAAGTGTTTCAGTGTCTAAACTTGCCTACTTCATAAAATTTTGACATAGAAAATAACCACTAAGTAAAATTTTTTACGTTGCTGTTTTTCCCCAATTCTGATTTGTGAAATGTATGCTTAACTGGGTGTGTCACAGCCTAAGTCCCACATTTGTTTAATTTGTAACAAACTTCATTATATTTTGATTAGCCCAGAAAATATTTCTTAAAAATACAGAATAAGCATAATGGTGTTTTTATGAAGGTAACAAAAGATTTCACCTATAATATTTTTCAGATATATAAAACTAATATTTTGTATCTTAAGTCTTATGTTAAAGAAAGTTTCTGATCCCTGATTTCTTGATATTTTCTGTTAGTAGAGATTCCATTAATTTTGCCTAAAGCCTCCATGTTTACAGTATTCTTACCAGGTCCCCAGTCAGTAAGGTTGCAGGCACTCCTTTTTCTCACAACTCCCTCCCCCTTAAATCAGAAGTATGGAGAGTATAGGGAAGTTACAGCTGAAACCCACAGGCTTTGAGATTATGCAAAATGCAAATCTAGAACTCCAACTTCAGGCTACTCCCCTGGAGGGTTTGAGGTGTGTGCACAATAGAGTGACTTGAATATTTCTTGAGGCATCCGAAAATTGAGCCTGACTAAAAACACTTAGACAAAGACCACTGCAATCAAGGTTTAACACATTCTTGGTGTCTTCCATACCTTGAAAGCAATCTGTGCTTTGACAGTTGTTGTGTTACCTAGAAGCATCTGTGGACATCCTGTCATTTTTGATGCATTCATCAATAAGTTGAATTCTGATCAAGGGCTTACCCGACATTCTCCCATCTCAAAGTGTCTAGATGCTGTCCTGCCAGACTCTTGAAACAAACTGCAAAGTGACTGAAGTTTTTTTCTCTGTACCCTGGAAGCATCATATCTCAGGGTCCTGTCATCTGGCTAAGGTTCTCCTACCTGCATTTAAGCCATACTGTCACATTTATTAAAATAGGGATAATTCCAAAATAGTAATACATTTTTTTTAATTCTTACTCTTTGAATTCTCTTTTCCTCATAGATATCTATTTCCATAAAGTGTTTGAGGGGTAGGAGTTTGCTTATTCAGTGTAGCTCCTGTTCTGCAAAGCATGATATGTCTCAGATTTGAGCTCCAATAACACATGTGACTAACATCAAACCTGAAGAAGCTCCACACATGTTAGGATAGTGTGGTGCTTTTTCTCTTCTCCTGAAATGACAACAACAGTGATAACTACAACAATAAAAAACAACAAGGGCAACAAAAGGGAATAAATAAATAATTTTTAAAATGCTGTCCTCTGAGTAAATTGCACATGCCTGAGTCCCCAGCACCATTACCAACGACAATAACAAAATGATATTTGAAATTGCTTAATTTCTAAAAAATATATAATTTGTTGCATAACACTAAGAACACTATTATACATTACATAAAAGGCGTGATTTTAATATGTGTTTCTTTTGCAAATGGGCATACTTAAATTTGAGATGCAATATATTTAACCCATAGACAATCACTGGTAAAGTTGGTTACAAGGGTTTATGATGTACTGAGAAGCTATAGTTACAATTCAGCATACAATAAAATTTTGGAAATTAAGCACTCTAATTAAAGGAATTTTTGTTATTTAAATAATATGAGTAGAAGGAAGATAGCAAGAGATAAACCAGAGTGCTACTCCAGTACACTTGGCACTGAGAATTGATCAGGTCACCTCAGGCATGTAAGTTCATTATAATAACTAAAGTATTATATAAATTTTCAAGAATAATTTAATAGTGGCCAACTTTCCTCATCTACTCTTTATTAGTTAATATTACTTTATACATAGAACAGGGAGGGAATTCTATGTAAATTATAGGCTTCATATCTAAATGCATACTGAGGTACTCTTCAATATTCAATATATACATTACATTCTTTTTTTATTTATTAAAAGGAAACACTGACAAAACCATAGGATAAGAGGGGTATAACTCCACACAGTTCCCACCACCAGAACTCTGTATCCCATCCCCTCACTTGATAGGTTTCCTATTCTTTAACCTTCTGGGAGTATGGACCCAAGGTCATTGTGAGATGCAAAAGGTTGAAGGTCTGGCTTCTGTAATTGCTTCCCAGTTGAACATGGGTGTTGACAGGTGGATCCATACTCCCAGTCTGCCTCTCTCTTTCCCTAGTGAGGCTGGGCTCTGGGGAAGCAGAGCTCCAGGACACACTGGTAGGGTCCTCTGTCCAGGGAAGTCTGTTTGGCATCATGCTAGCATCTGGAACCTGGTGGCTGATAAGAGAGTTAACATATAAAGCCAAACAAATTGTTGATTAATCATGAACCTATAGGCTAGAATAGTGCAGATGAAGAGTTGGATCGGGAGGGGGGAGGTCCTCCATTTTGTACATAGCTAGTAGGCCTATTTTAGTTCTATTCCAAAGGACCTGGGGCTATACTAGGCTTTTTCTTTTCTTTTTTTTTTTTTTCCCTGAGCTTGAAATCTGATATGTAGGTGGACCCAAGTTATTGTCTGGGGAGATGATGTCATGGCTGGAAAAGAGACCAGAAAGCTAGATCAGGGAAGAAAGTCGCTCCCTAATATGAGAAAGGGGTATAAATACTGTTGACTGCAAACCCCATCGATTTGATGTGATCTGGGGCCCACATTCAGCTTAGGAGCCTATGTGACCTCTGCATCCCTGTAGATCAGAGTTCACATTCTTTGGTCATCAGTAGGAATGTCCAAAACTGCCCCAATATCGGGACCCATCTTTCACAGGTGAAGCATAGAGTATGTTGTTCAGCCTTCCTTTGGAGAATGGAACATTCTCTACCATTGTTGATCCAAGTTGAGGGCAAGGTCCTGCAACTGGTGGTACAACTATATACAAATAATGTCAAAGGACACAAATTATGGTGATGTTGTATATGATCCAGCAAATCCCAACAAAGGGATATTTCAAAGTTAACCCAATTGCCAAATAATGTGATTATAGCAATAGCTATCTATTGCCTACATTCCTTTTTTAACATAATTGAGAACTGAACTTCTGTGAGATAACTTTATTTACAAATATAAAATGACCAATAAGTAGTTTTAAAATATGGAACATTTTACTAGAATCTGATGGTGTAAGAATCACTATCACCAAAGTAAATTACTAGACAATAACTACTTCAAGTAAGCTGTCGGAAGTCTAGAAAAAAACATTGATTCTAACTAATCTGTCAGTAGTTACTTTAAGTAACTTTTGTTGAACTATTTCTCAAAGGTCACCTTCCATCAACATCCCTGAGCTACACATTCTTTCAGCTTTACAATGAGGACTCCTAAATAGGAGAAATTAAAATTAACACAGTGTCTTTGTCTTATTTCACAATAAAAATTAACATTATAGCAAGCTTTTGTTACACAACCGTATTGTCTTTCAAATAATGTTTTTTTTTTTCCTTTTAAAATGTTTACTTAACACACTCTGGCATATGGGCAATGCCGGGGGTTGAACTTGGGGCTTCTGGGACTCAACAGGCAAAATTATAGTGCTCTAAAATTCCTGAGCTATTTCTCTGACCCTCAAAATATTATTTTCCTGTAGTGAGGGAATAATTGTGCTCAGTCACTGGTGGTTTCAAAAATAGCTTTCGTTTATTTGGGTAAAGCATCTGAATAATAGTTGCAAATCTCACACAACAGATGGTTCCATGATATAAAAATAAACAGAGCAATGAAATTATTAAAACTTAAAATGATTCCTATGTGTGTCATTCCTTGAACTTTGAATGGTTTGTTCCACTTCACATAAGAACTGAATAGTTGATACAATGAATTGCAGTGATAAAATCAGGGTATCAGGGAAGCAAGATGCTTGTAATTTATTGCTTTCATTATTGCAAACTGCATGAACAACAATTTGACACCTGGATATCTTAAAATGGAAATATATTATTATCTCTCATGGGTCTTTGCAAAGACTCAACTCAGATAGCAATTCTTGCTCTAAAAGCTCATGAAGAACCTGTTGAAATTTAGTTGGGTTAGAAATTATTTGAGATTAACTCGAATTCAACATCTGGATTCTCAGATGAGAAGGATTAATCAAGTCAAAATAGTTGACCCTCTCTTATAACACTTCATTATCTTTCTTTTTTAATTGAGTTAATGTTTATTTATTATTTTGCTTATGTTTCATAGACACAGATGTCTATATCAGAATCTCAAGGTATATCTACATCTGCAAATACCTTGAGATCACCATCAAAAGTCTAGTAAGGTTGAGTATCCATAATGTTACCTCTTCTTCCTTCCATCTCCTATCTTCATTCTCTTTTGCCTCTGATAGCCATCATTTTTTTGTCAGCATTGAATAATTTTTTCTGTGTGTTGACATACAATTGTTTTGTTTCTTTATCCTCCACATGTGAATGAATAACATTTTAATGAACATAGCAATTTATATATATTTTAATTAGAGCTTTCATACTCTTTGAATAAATACAAATGGAATGAATAGAGCATATAGTGCTTCTCATTTTTTCAAGATTAAAATTAATTGTTTCAATTATCTTTATTTATTGGATAGAAGCAGTCAGAAATCGAGAGGGAAAGGGGTCATAGAAAGGGAGAAAGACATAGAGACACCTGAAATACTGCTTCACTACTCATGAAGCTTTCCCTCTGCAGATGGGGACCCTGGACTTGAACCCAGGTTTTTCATGTACCTCTTGGCATAAAGATGCTTTCTTAAAAGGTTGAGTGGTGGTTCCCCCAGTCCCCACTAGCAGGAAGAAAGCTTCAGAAGTGGTGAAGTAGTGTTGCAAGTGTCTCTCTGTCTCACCCTCCCCATTATCCCCTCATGATTATTTCTATTCAATAAACAAATAATGTAATAAGACAAATGTATTTTTTTAAAAAAGATATTTTCTTAACTGAAATATCTAACTGCCCATTTTTATATTGGGTTGTCTGCTTATTAAGTTGTTCGTATACTTTGAATTAAGTCCTTGCTGGACATATAACTTGAAAATACCTTTTGCTGCTCTATTTTTATGCTAATAGTTTGTTGTTAAAATTATGTCATTGTCTGAGTTAGATAGCAATTAATCCATTACTATAAATATGTATTATGCAATTGTGGCAGGGTTGGTCAACTTTTTCAGATAGAGACAGAGCAAGGAACAGAGCAAGAAATGGAAAAAAGGTTCAGTACTAGGGAAGCTTCCCTCAAGTCCAAAGGGGCTACTATCTTTTTAATTTTTTTATTATATTTATTTATTGGATAGAGTCAGCCATAAATAAAGAAGGGAAGAGGTGATAGGGGCAGAGAAAGAGAAACATCTGCAACACTGTTTCACAACTTGCAAAGCTTTTGCCCTGCAGGTGAGGACAGGGGGTTTGAACCCGGGTCCTTGCACACTGTGACATATGTGCTCAACCAGGTGTGCCACCACCCAAGGGGGCTATTTTATCATTTCTGAGGTATGCATGACTAAATATAGGCAGATAGTTTCCATACAGTGCCAGCCCCAAATTATTCTACTCTATATTCTGTTCAGTTTTTCCTTTAGCATTCAAAACTTGATTCCAAGAAATGACAGATACCATTTACACCGTATATAAAACAAGTATTACTTTTTCTCCTTCCTCCCTCCGTTCATCTTTCCCTCTCTCCCGCTATTTCTCTTTCCTCTTTCCTTCCTTCCTTTCTACCTTTCATCGACACCAAGGTTATCACTGAGTACCTGCATGAATTTATGCTTCTTACTGGACTTTTTTCTTTTCCTTACTTCATCTCCTCTTTCTTCTCCTCTTTTTCCTCTTTCTTTTCCCTCTTTCTTTTGGATAGGTAATGAGTGACATAAAGGGAATGAGCAGGAAAGATATCACAGCTCTGCTCATCACTTGTAAAGATGACCCTTGTTCTTGGTATTCTGCTGTGGTGACAGGGAACACAGGTCCTCAACCGTGGCATAATGGGTTATCTCCTGATGCCTAAATATAAATTTATAATTTCTCTTGTCACCAGTTAATACATCTAAAGAAATTATTTCACTTAAATATATCACAAAAACTAAAACAATCTTTGAATATTAAATAACAGGAATAAAAAATTGTCCATTACCTTAGTTCATGAATTCTTCACTTTTTTGAGATTGTCATATCAACTTGTTTATTTATTTTATTTTTTTGTATTATATTTATTTATTTATTGGATAGAGACAGCCACACATCGAAAGGAAAGGGGGTGATAGAGAGGGAGACAGAGAAACACCTGCAGCATTGCTTCACAACTTGCAAAGCTTTCCCCCTGCAGGTGGGGACCAGGGGCTCGAATCTGGGTCCTTGAGCACTGTAACATGTGTGCTCAACCATGTTTACCACCAACCGGTGCATTATATCAACTTATTAACTGGTATTCCTATCATTAATTTCTTCTATGTTCATCTTTGATAAGAATGTTAAACACATACACACACACTTTAGCAAGAATGCAGCAAAGTTGAGTCCAGGTTATTTTGATTCCATAATCTTCTGATTACTATACTTTCCTTTTGCTCATTTTGTCTTCACACAAAAGCAAAACCCTATCCCCTTCAAATGCTGAGGTCTTATCCTAGAAGTTAGAGCACAATTTTTACTCTGGGGAATATTTATCTAGTTAGTCCACTGAAATGGGAAAATCATCTTGATTTTTTTTTTTTTTGTAGCCATGTGGATACTAAGAGAATACTAGACTAGCACTGCAGAATTCATTAAACAATTTTCTTTAGTACTTGTATTGCTACTTCATTTGGTATTCTTAGGTGACATTTTGGAGTCAGTAAATAAAAATACAAAGAGATATGGATGGTCAAAAAATTATCTGTGACAATAGTGACTTCTTCATCAGTAAATTTATTTGGATAAAATACAGAATGATCCCTGGATCTAGTTACTATAGCACAGAAAAAAATAATGATGGTTAGACTATATACCAATTAAATCCGCCCTGTACACAGACATATATATTTTTTTCTATTTTGCTATGCAGTTGTGTCTATAAAATCACTTCTTGGCACAGACTTTACAAAGGTGACAACATAGAACACACATTAGATTGCACATCATAAAACATTTTCCATTTCCAGTATTAGTTTATACAATTTAATACTGTTTTATCTATGTACACAGGATTATAATGTTCAGGGTGAAGATGACAAAGATGCAAAGCTTTTGGGTTGACTATGTATATTTGTGCCACAGCTGCCAGTGATAAGAAGTCCTTGGGAGTCGGGCGGTAGTGCAGCGGGTTAAGTGCAGGTGGCGCAAAGCTCAAGGACCGGCGTAAGGATCCGGGTTCCAGCCCCCGGCTCCCCACCTGCAGGGGAGTCGCTTCACAGGCGGTGAAGCAGGTCTGCAGGTGTCTATCTTTCTCTCCCCCCTCTGTCTTCCCCTCCTCTCTCCATTTCTCTCTGTCCTATCCAATAACAACCACATCAATAACAACAACAATAATAACTACAACAACAATAAAAAGACAACAAGGGCAACAAAAGGGAAAATAAATAAATAAAATTTAAAAAAAAAGAAGTCCTGAAACAGTCTAATAACATAACAAATCAAAAATGACACAGTTAATTCAGGGAAAGGGGCCAACATACACTATCCAATGTTTTTTTCTTTTCTTTTTTTTTTTCTTTTTGTCTTTTGCTGACTTGCACAAGAGAAGGCAAGCATCAGTACATAATGATGCATTATGACACAAAATAGCAAGGGTGAGGGGCAAGTACAGACTGAAATCTTTTCTGCGGCATTTATGAAAGATTCAGAGTGCTTGCTGCCCATTTTTTTTTTTTGCTGGTCTAAGCATGAATCAGTTTAACAGCTTAATTTGCAGTGTTATTGCTCATGGAGGGAATAAAAAATATATCAGATGTTCTAAGAAATCTATGTGAGTGAAAAATTAGTAATTTTCAATTTTGCACAATGAGAATGTTTTTCCAAAAGCTATTTTCTATTCATGGGGAAAATGAACAAATGTTTATTGTTAATTAAAAATGGACACAAGTATTGGTAAGAGAATGTGTTTGGGCATAAAAATGAAGTCATTTCTCCTAGTTCCGAGTTAATTTCTTGCAGCTACAGAGTAAACTTGTGTTTATTTTCCCATTTTGTAACAGAAAACCTTATTTTTTGTTCTACAAGGTCAATGTGTGTAAAACACATGTATGGACATTTTAGGACAATCAGAGTAACAGGTCAAGGGATTATAATTAGTTATCAACTGACTAAAGAAAACACTCCATAAGTGTTTGGCATTGAAATCAACTCAATTCAATTTTCCAGTTGGTGAAAACAATGAAACTTCAATAACAATTTACTAACTTTTATTGAGAAACACACAGAGGCCAATTCAGCATTTCAGTTAAAATTCTCAAGATAGAAACAAATTAAAGTTGGCTCATTGTTTTAAGAAGTTTTATAGCTTAATTAAATTGAGCAGATACTATCAAACTTGTTTAAGAAGATATAGATGGGTAAAATAACTCTTTGATTTCAGGATTACTTATAATCATACAGAAAAAAGCTACCCATGTAAGTGCTATGAGACCTGGATTTTAATTCTGGTTCTTACACTAATTAGATCTGTGACTAGATCAAAACGTATGGTGGGAGAGTTATTTCTCCTTAGTGAGGCCTAGCTTCCAAATTCTTCACATATAAATTTACAGTTTCAGACTCAGTGATCTCTGAGGCCTCTTTCAATTTGAATATTCTGAAAATTTGTTATGCTGCCTTTTGATATAAAGTTATTCCTGAAAATAGCAGTTAAAGTTCATATTGATCATAAGCTCAGAACAAGGAGGAAATCAGGAGAGAAGTTTTGTATTCTAAGTTTGGAAGTTTTTAATGATGTAAAATCTTAATCAGAATGGTTAAGCAAAGCATAATGTAGGCCCACAGAGTGGAAAAACTCTCAACATTACTTATTATTAGGAAATCAAATCTACAATGAGATAACACCTCATACAGGTGATAAAGGCTTGTCAGAAAAAAAAAAAAAAGACAACATAGTGGATATGCAAATGAATTTCATGGCTCTGAGCTCTAGTGTCAATCCTCAGTACCATCATAAGACAGATCTCAACAGTGTTGTGGAAAATGAGAAGGGTGGTGGAGGTGGGGTGTTGAAAGTAAGTTCTGGTGACAGTGTGTGAAAAAAGAAACTATTATCACTGTGTTATGGCGAAATAGCTTACTTTGTGGGGCTAGATGGCATAATGATCATTCGAAGAGGCTGTCAGTTCTGAAGCTCTGAAATTCCAGGCTCAATTACCCACACCACCAGAAGCCAGAGCTGAGCAGAGCTCTACTAAAAAAAAAAAAAAGAAAAGAAAAGTGGCATAATAGTGCACTTGGATAGTGCATTGTTTTCTCCCTGTGCATGAATTAAACTTAAACTTAAGTGAGACAGGAAGGCACAGAAGACACCTCTACTATTTTTTTGCCTTGCTCCTTCCTTTACTTTATTTTTTAAAACATTTTTTTTCTTTATTGGGGGGATTAATGGTTTACAGTTAACAGTAAAATACAGTAGTTTGCACATTGTTTAGCATTGCTCCATTTCCCCAGCTAGATCCTTCTCTGCCATCCTTATCTAGGTAGGATCTGAACACCATCACCCCCTGCCCCAGTCTACCCCAGAGTCTTTTACTTTGGTACAATATACCAAACCCAGTCTAAGTTCTGCTTTGTGTTTTCTTATTTTTCAACTTCTTTTTTTTATTGTTAATGATTTAATAATGATTGATAAGATTGTGGGGTAAGAGGGGTACAGTTTCATACAATTCCCACCACCAGAATGCCTTATCCCATCCCTTCCATTGGAAACTTCCCAATTCTTTATCCCTCTGGGAGTATGAACCAGAAATCTGTATGGAATGTAAAGTGGGAGATCTGGCTTCTATAATTGCTTCTTTGCCAGACAGGGGCATTGACAGGTTGATCCATACCTCCAGCCTGATTCTCTTTCCCTAGTGGGGTAGTGCTCTAGGTAGCAGGGGTTCCAGGACACACTGGTGAGGTCCTCACTCCCACCATTTTTAAGGAGCTGTAGAGCTATGACTTCTTTCTCCCTGATTAGACATTAAAATAGAAACCCTTGGGGGCCAGGCGGTGGCGCAGTGGGTTAAGTGCTCATGGCGCAAATGGCAAGCACCAGAGTATGGATCCCTATTCCAGCTCCTGTCTCCCCACCTGCAGGGGAGTCGCTTCACAGGCTGTGAAGCAGGTCAGCAGGTGCCTGTCTTTTTCTCCCCTCCTCTGTCTTCCCCTTCTCTCTCGATTTCCCTCTGTCCCATCCAACAACAGCAGCAATAACAACAATAACAATAATAACAACAACAAGGGCAACAAGGACAACAAAAATGGGGAAAAAATGGTCTCCAGGAGCAGTGGAATGGTGGTGCATGGATTAAGCCCCACCATTGAGGCAAAAAAGAAAAAAGAAACCATTAAATCCCTGGCATCCAAAAGTATGTTAACTATTAATTTATCTTCCCTTTCATTCATTCAGCCTTTAGCTGTCCAATTGTACAGTTTTTGTTTGTTACCAACCCATGTATTTAGAAGTTGTTTGATGGGGACATTTTTCTATTCTAGAAACAAAAACAGCTATTTCTCCACTTTAATTCACCAAACCATTTACTTCATTTAGGTTCAGATAAAACTATATTTAAAAACTCAAAGGTGAGCGCACTGCTGACAGTACAGTGTTTTGAAAAAAAAAAAGGTGGAACATAATTGCTTTTAGAAAGTCTCTGAAACCGTACTTGGGTAGTTGTGCTAGAACTCAACTAAACATTGTTGGTAAAATAGTAAATGAACATAACTCTTAAAACTTTTCTACATTGGAACAATCAGATGCAATTTTAAACTAAGATGCAGTTCAAGTCTGCTGATCTTGTTAAAGGTCATTACTAGAGAAAAAAAACCACTGCAGTATGATAAGTTTCCTAGGAAGTGTAGAAAGTAATCATTACACTCAAATACATTGATAGTCATCTATAATTTTAATAAAGAAATAATGTTTATATCTTGATACTTTGAGGAATGCCTCTATCAAAATTCTTGTCTTCTTTATCCCACCTTTCATTTCTACATTGGATTTCTATTCTTCTCATAACAAAATAAATGTAGTTGATATAAAACATAAATTTGTGGGGTGGGAAGATACAGTTGGGACCTAGAATGAATCTTTTACATGAATTAGATTTATTATGGTTCAAATTGCAAGGACAGCAATTGCATACCTGAAGCCATAGGAGACTTAAGTTGAATCCTCAGTATAGGCACATGCTAGACCCAGCAGCACTTATTTGTCATTCGTTCTATCTTATTCTCAGTCATAAAAGTGAATAGGCAAGTTTTAAATGAGAGTAACCAATGTTTGCCTTAGTAACATTATTTAAGAATCCAATAATATTTACATACATATACATGTGATCTATGTAACCTTGCATTATACTTTTATAATCCAGAATTTGTTTGTGCCTTATACTTTTACACTTGGATATTTAAAATTTTTTAGTATTTATTTATTCCCTTTTTGTTTCTATTGTTGTAGTTATTGTTGTTATTGATGTCATCATTGTTTGATAGGACAGAGAGAAATGTAGAGAGGAGGGGAAGACAGAGAGGGGGAGAGAAAGATAGCACCTGCAGACCTCCTTCACTGCTTGTGAAGCGACTCCCTTGCAGGTGGGGAGCCGGGGTTCGAACCAGGATCCTTACGCCAGTCCTGTGCTTTGCACCACCTGCACTTTACCCACTGTGCTACCGCCTGACTCCCTACACTTTTTTTTTTTACACACTTTGCATTTTACTTTTAGCTTAGTTTTTATCTGACAACATGTCGAGTTGTTGTGACTGAGCATTGTATTGGAAGGAGCATTAACTCAGCAGTGCAGTGACCAAAGTTGGTGATGAACCAAAGTTAAGTTCTGGTCAGCATTCGGGTCAGTTTAATTTGTGTTATGCTGGTATCCTCTACTCATTTAAGAAGACATGTGTCAACATTGTTAAAAATAAAAGTAAGAACAAAATCATAAATTAAACATAGCCCTTAGATTCTCTTAAAGGGATGGTTCTCTTGTCACTGCCTCCATTAGCCCTGCTTCATATGGAAGTATTGTCTTTGACCTGAAGAAAGTTGCTCTCTAGACACATATAACTTAACTAGAGAACAGTTGAGGAAGCAAAAAATAATAGAAAATAAATTATTCCCAAGTGCTGAAGGGATGATGAATCACAATGTATGACAAATTGTAATGAGAAAACTAGGAACTGAGCTACAACCTCTTAAAAGTGAATCAATATAGGAACCAAAGTAAGGCAGGAAAACGCAGCCTGCTTTGATCCACAATACACAGACCACCAAGTTCAAAGTTACATATCATTCAATGACTCAGGAACACAATTTGTGGGTAGCTTCCGGCAGGCTGCATTGAACATTATTTCCTTTTAGAAAATTCATGGAGAATATTGTTGCATATTTCAATTTTTGACTCTATAGTTATACACAACACAATATGCTTCAAGTTTTAAAGATGAACATTATTTCAATTTAACTGTGATCAAAATTTCTAAATTCCATCTAAGCTTGCATCTAAATGTTTATACTATGCCTTACACATGAATTATGTCTGTTATTAGTGTAAGGATTTTAGCATTTTCTTTCTTTTTTTCACTTAACAGTAAAGAAGAGCGATTGGTGGAAGGGTAGTAATAAGTAGAAAAGGAATTTATATTTAACAGCTAAAAGCAAAAATTGACACTTTTATTTTAAATAGAAGAAACATTGTATTATAACATATAAGTGCCAAACATTTATCATTAGAAATTCAATGTAGGGCGGAGGAGATAGCATAATTATTATGCAAAAATAATTTCCTGCCTCAGGCTCCAAAGTCCCAGGTTCAATTCTAATATTATCATAAACTAAAGCTGAGCAGTGTCATGTAAAAAATTAAAAGTAAAGAAGTAAACACCATTGCAATTGCACATTTAGTTCACCAGTTTAATCTCTATTCTTTTCTTTAGCATACACATTGCTCATTTTGACTTAGGCAATTCTGCTCTTTTTCCTTACCTTATGGTAAAGACCAATTAACTATAGTCAAAGTTTATTTCATTTAACTCAATTATTTGTCTACAAACCAGTTACTCATACATTATAGTCTAGTTTCCATAGTGTAGTATTTATCACGTTCATCTCAAAATATGGTTTTTGAGGATATAATCTTGAAAAAGTGATAAACACCAAAAAGAAGCTCAAATGAACAATCTTACTACACACCTCAAGGACTTAGAGGAAGAGGAACAAAGGAACCCTAAAGCAACCAGAAGGACAGAAATCACTAAAGTTAAAGAAGAAATAAACAACATCGAAAATAAAAGAACCATACAGAAGATCAATGAAGCCAAATGTTGGTTCTTTGAAAGATTAAACAAAATTGACAAACCCCTAGCCAGACTCACCAAACAAAAAAGAGAGAAGACTCAAATTAATAGAATTGTAAACGATGCAGGAGATATCACAACTGACACCACAGAAATCCAGAGAATCCTGCAAAACTTCTATGAAGAACTATATGCCACCGAGCTGGAGAATCTGGAAGAAATGGATCAATTCCTAGAGCATATGCCCTTCCAAAACTGAACCAAGAAGAACTACAAAATCTAAATGCACCAATCACAGACAAAGAAATTGAAACCGTTATTAAGAATCTCCCCAACAACAAAAGTCCTAGACCAGATGGATTCAAAATAGAATTCTACAAAACTTTCAGGAAACAGTTAGTACCCATACTTCTTAAGCTTTTCCATAAGATTGAAGAAACAGGAATACTCCCTTCCACCTTCTATGAAGCCAACATCACCCTGATACCAAAAGCTGATAGGGACAGAACAAAAAAGGAAAACTACAGACCAATATCTCTGATGAACATAGATGCCAAAATATTAAACAAGATCTTGGCCAACCGGATACAGCAACATATCAAAAAGATTTTCATCTCGACCAAGTGGGATTCATCCCAGGAATGCAAGGCTGGTTCACCATCTGTAAGTCAATCAATGTCATTCACCACATCAATAAAAGCAAAGCCAAAACCACATGATTATCTCAATAGATGCAGAGAAAGCCTTTGACAAAATCCAACACCCATTCATGCTCAAAACTCTACAAAAAATGGGAATAGATAGGAAATTCCTCAAGATAGTGGAGTCTATATATAGCAAACCTACAGCCAACATAATAATCAATGGAAAGAAGCTGAAGCATTCCCCCTCAGATCGGGGACTAGACAGGGCTGTCCACTGTCACCGCTACTCTTCAACACAGTATTGGAAGTTCTTGCCATAGCAATCAGGTAAGAGAAAGGAATCAAAGGAATACAGATTGGAAGGGAAGAAGTCAAGTTCTCACTATTTGCAGATGATATGATAGTATACATAGAAAAATCTAAAGAATCCAGCAGAAAACTACTGGAAGTTATTAGGCAATATAGCAAGGTATCAGGCTACAAAATCAATGTACAAAAATCAGTGGCATTTCTTTATGCAAACACTAAATTTGAAGAAGAAGACATCCAGAAATCACTCCCATTTACTGTTTCAGCAAAATCAATCAAATACCTAGGAATAAAGTTGACCGAAGAGGTGAAAGACTTGGATGCTGAAAACTATGAGTCGTTACTCAAAGAAATAGAAACTGATACCAAGAAATGGAAATATGTCCCATGCTCATGGATTGGAAGAATAAATATCATCAAAATGAATATTCTCCCCAGAGCCATATACAAATTTAATGCAATACCCATCAAAGTTCCACTAAGCTTCTTTAAGAGAATAGAACAAACACTACAGTCATTTATCTGGAACCTGAAAACACCTAGAATTTCCAAAGCCATCTTGAGGAAAAGAAACAGAAATGGAGGCATCACACTCCCAGACCTTAAACTATATTATAAAGCCATCATCATCAAAACAGCATGGTACTGGAACAAAAATAGGCACACTGACCAGTGGAACAGAATTGAAAGCCCAGAAATAAATCCCCACACCTATGGACATCTAATCTTTGATAAGGGAGCCCAAAGGATTAAATGGAGAAGGGAGGCTCTCTTCAATAAATGGTGCTGGGAAAACTGGGTTGTAACATGCAGAAGAATGAAATTTAACCACTTTATCTCACCAGAAACAAAAATCAGCTCCAAATGGATCAAAGACCTGCATGTCAGACCAGAAACAATAAAATACTTAGAGGAAAACATTGGTAAAACCTTTCCCACCTACACCTCAAGAACATCTTTGATGAATCAAACCCAATTGCAAGGAAGACTAAAGCAGAAACAAACCAATGAGACTGAATCAAATTGAAAAGCTTCTGCACATCCAAAGAAACTATTAAACAAACAGAGAGACCCCTCACAGAATGGGAGAAGATCTTCACATGCCATACATCAGACAAGAAACTAATCACCAAAATATATAAAGAGCTCAGCAAACTTAGCACCAAAAAAGGAAATGACCCCATCCAAAAATGGGCAGAGGATATGAACAAAACGTTCACTACAGAGGAGATGCAAAAGGCTAACAATCATATGAAAAACTGCTCTAGGTCACTGATTGTCAGAGAAATGTAAATTAAGACAACACTAAGATACCACGTCACTCCTGTAAGAATGGCATACATCAAAAAGGACAGCAGCAACAAATGCTGGAGAGGTTGTGGGGACAGAGGAACCCTTTTACATTGCTGGTGGGAATGTAAATTGGTACAGCCTCTGTGGAGAGCAGTCTGGAAAACTCTCAGAAGGCTAGACATGGACCTTCCATATGATCCAGTAATTCCTCTCCTGGGGTTATACCCCAAGGACTCCATAACACCCAACCAAAAAGAGGTGTGTACTCCTATGTTCATAGCAGCACAATTCATAATAGCAAAAACCTGGAAGCAACCCAGGTGCCCAACAACAGATGAGTGGCTGAGAGAGCTGTGGTATATATACACAGTGGAATACTATGCAGCTATCAAGAACAATGAACCCACCTTCTCTGATCCATCTTGGACAGAGCTAGAAGGAACTATGTTAAGTGAGCTAAGTCATCAACAAGTGAGAACACTCATCAACAGAAGTTGAGGAAGAAGATCTGAAAGAGAAACTAAAAGCAGGACCTGACCAAATTGTAAGTAGGGCACCAAAGTAAAAACCCTGTGGTGAGGGGTAGACATGCAGCTTCCTGGGCCAGTTGGATGTGGGAGTGGGTGGGAGGGATGGGTCACAGTCTTTTGGTGGTGGGAATGGTGTTTATGTACACTCCTAGCAAAATGTAGACATATAAATCACTAGTTAATTAATTTGAGAGGGGGAAAATCAATTTTATGTCTCTAAGTTTTTCAAAACACAAACTGAATCTTTTTAGTATATAGGCTGTGTATTTGATATGTGGACTCTCTCAAAAGCCTAGACCAAGTAGATCAGAAGCATCCAATAGCACAGCTATATACAAGATACTGGGTACTGTACAGCAAACCATAACAAAAGGACTTTTCAAAGTTAACCCAATTACCAAATAATGTGATGATAACATTAACTATCGATTGTCTTTTGGAACCCTAAGACAGCATGAACCTCATATCTCCACTATAGAGCCTCTACTTCCCCCAGTCCTGGAACCCTTGGATAGGGCCCACTTTTTCCAGTATGCCTCTCCCAATCCATATCAAATAATATTGCATCTCCTGATCACAACCTAACCAACGTAATGATTGCCACCTCAACATGCTTCACCTCAGACTATGTCCAGAGACTTCACATGTGGAATGACAACCCTTCAGCTTCATTACTCAGGTGAGACCTTTCCTTTTATAGTACACTCTAATTTCATCTCAGGTGGTTCACTTTCTAACAAAGTCCCAAAACCTAGATATACACCAGTTTCTGTGAGAGAGAGCATATGTTCACACGTATCCATAAACTACTGCAAAATATATACCTGAAAGCAGAAGTACACTAGAGTTTGCAGTGAGTACCCCCCTAACACTTCCTCTCCACTATTCCAAGCTTTGGGTCCATGATTGCTCAACAACTTGTTTGACTTCATATGTTAATTCTCCTTTCAGTCACCAGGTTCCTGATGCCATCAGGATGCTGGCCAGGCTTCCCTGGATTGAAGACCCCACCAATGTGTTCTAGAGCTCAGCTTCCCCAGAGACACATCCTACTGGGAAAGAGAGAGGCAGACTGGGAGTATGGACCGACCAGTCAATGCCCACGTTCAGTGGGGAAGCAATTACAGAAGCCAGACCTTCTACCTTCTGCAATTCTCAATGACCCTGGGTCCATGCTCCCAGAGGGATAGAGAATGGGAAAGCTATCAGGGAAGGGGGTGGGATATGGAGATTGGGTGGTGGGAATGGTGTGGAATTGTACCCCTCCTACCCTATGGTTTTGTTAATTAATTATTTCTTAAATAAAAAAATAAAAATAAAAGAATAAAAATAAAGTTTAAAAAAAAAGAAAAAGTGAAACAGATAAAATTGTACTATTCTATAAATAGAAGCAGGAGCTCCTGGCCTTGTATGAAAATAAGCCTTCAAAACTGCTTAATGGGAAAATTCCATTGCACTGTGAACTTGCCAGCCTCATCTCATGGATCCATCAATACTACAACAAAAAGACAATGGAAATGACAACATAATTTATTGTTGACAACAGTTACTATACATTTCATTCGTATCATATACATAATTCTATGCTAACTGCTCTTAGCACCATCTTATATTACCTTTCCATGCACCTCCACGGCTTAAGTACTATTATAACTAGTTCAGAAATTAAGGAACAGTAACAGCCTTGGGATAGTTGGTCTCAGATTTGGAGGCATATTAGAAACACCTGAAGGTGTTTTAAGAGTTTGATTGGGACCTACATTTAGAATCTCTGGAAGGGGTGATAAGGCATGGGTTTTTATTAAAACTTCTCCAGGTGGTTCTAATATGACAAAAGTTGAGAAGCACAGAATTAATTCATTTCCCCAAGGTAACACAACAATTATGAAGTCAATATTGGCAAAGCAGGATAGACTCTTAATGACTCATTTGTCTGTCCTGTAATGTACATTTGGGGAGCAAAAAGATAACAGCAGACTTGTTCAAACCAGCTACAAAATTATGATGGTGCATGGTAAGACCTTGGCACCCTTGTCTTAGGCACTTCTTTAAAAATTTCCTGTTTTATCTGGGAGTATGGATCGACCTGCCAGTGCTCATGTCCAGTGGAGAAACAATTACAGAATCTAGACCTTCCATCTTCTACACTTCATAATGATCCTGGGTCTATATTCCTAGAGGGCTAAAGAATAAAAAAGCTATTGGGGAGGTGATGGTACATGGAGTTCTGGTGGTGAGAATTGTGTAGAATTGTACCCCTGTTACCCAATGAACTTGTCAAACATAATTAAAGCAATAAAACAAATAAATAAATAAAATCCAGTTGGATTTAATTTTTATTTAAAAAAAACTAATGCCCCCTTCTGTTACTTTTACCACAAATAAAAGGTATTTTAATTGGTCTAAAATACAATTTCCTCAGACCTGGCCCCTTGATGTCCCTCTGGTCATATCTCCCTTGGACCTGCTCCTGGCAATGGCCTTTCCCAGATTTTTTTATCTACTTCTTGACTGTGAGTTTTCCTAAAGAATTAGATTTACTTTCTCTCCCAAATATTACACCCTGTACTAGCTTCTAATTTTACTGGAAGAATCATTTCTCAGAGAAGTGTGATTTTCAAGAATAAGTCTGAATTTGTGTACTACAAACCACTCCAATCACTCAGTGAATTCTCAGAGCTTTGAGTCTGTTTATTCATGTTACAGTTCCATTTATTAGCTATGTGCAATCAATAGCTGAATTTAAGCTCCTAATTCATATCACTCTACTGATCCTAAAAGCAAGTTCTTACTGGTCAGCTCCATATCACTTTTTTAATACCATATTAAACTCTAGATAAATGTATCTTCATGCTTCAAAATGTGTCTACAAGTTTCTATTTCCACTGAGGACATTAGCAGTTCTTTTCATTGCTCTGAGTGGAGTTGTTAGAAGTACTTATGAGTTCTCTTTCATTTTTGTATTTACTGTATTACTAACAGCCATATTAGATACTTGAATATTCAACATGTCTTTTTAACAGTCACAGGAAATAGATCAACTGGTAAAGCAGAAGAATTAATTCATGCATGAAGCTAAATTTCCTGCCACTATCTGTGATTGAGTGTTGCTATGGCTTCTCGCTCTCTTTCTAGATAAAATTTATCTTTCTCATATGATTTAAATACTAAAGTAACTCTCTCTTAAAACCTGTATTTTTTCTTTACAAATTTTATTTATTTATTCCCTTTTGTTGTCCTTGTTGTTTTATTGTTGTAGTTATTATTGATGTCATTTTTGTTGGTTAGGACAGAGAGAAATGGAGAGAGGAGGGGAAGACAGAGAGGAGGAGAGAAAGAGAGACACCTTAAGACCTGCTTCACCACCTGTGAAGTGACTCCCCTGCATGTGAGGAGCCAGGGGCTCGAACCTGGATCCTTACACTGGTCCTTGCGCATTTTGCCACATGCGCTTAACCCGCTGCACTACCGCCCGTCTTTTTCTTTTCACTCCCAAGATAAAACTTTCATCATTCCTACTTTAAGATGCTTTAAGTTTCCTCAACATGAGTTGAACAATACACATTATGTTCAGTTGATCCACACATAGAACTTATTACCATTATGTTTGTGTCTTATCCCAGATCAAATAATTGTAAATACTTGGAGCTGAAGGTTTAGTAACTAAATTTTAGTTTACATATTCTAGAGCACATTAAACCTGAAAACTGAATCTCATGGCGTGACTCAGTCAAAATTATTCCTTACTTCAACTGAATGTAGACGTTTCCCCTATATTAATTGAAAATAATATATTAAGAAAATGTTCTCGCTAATAAAAAAGCAACAACAATTAAGAATATATTTAAAGTTTAGAAATTTCCACTTTCTCTGTGTAATTACAATTCCTTTCCCTACATCTAATTCTTTTTATTGAAAAATTGCTAGAAACATTTTTGGAGGTTTTCCCTCTTTATCAGGGTAACACTTGTATGCTCTTGGAGAAATTAGCATGCTTTTCTTTAACACCTAAAATATCTTCATTCTCCAGATCCCTAAATGGTGAACTTCTGTGACCACCTTAGATGAAATCTTTTAATTAATTTTGAATATTGTCAGCCAAGAATTTTATTAGGCAACTAAAATATTAACAACAGTTATTCTGTGATGTGTGCCATTCCATCTCACTTTTCTCCATTCCATCACACTTTTCAAAATAGCACAAGGACTCCTATAGTTTCTCTCTTTCTCTCTCTCTCTCTCACTCTCTCTCTCTCTCTCTCTCTCTCTCCATGTATCCTGTGTCTCCCAATCCAAACACAATATTTCTGAATATTTCTGGGTAGTTGATGCAATTACTGCTGCTAGCTATCCCCAGAAACCACTTCAGATGTTGGGAAAATTCAAATGCTGCTGTCTTGAGAACACAATGCAAATGTATACATGGAACCCAAGTGCATTTAGCAGGGAGTGAACCGAAATGGTCTTGTTGAATTTTCTTATCAGAAGAGAACTTTGATTATCTATTCCACATGGTATTTTATGGCTTCCTCCACTTTTGTTCATTCATGTTTTAACTGTGGTAAAATGAAAGTGATTATGGAATAGTACTTTCTTCCAATTTATAAGAATCTGAGAAACAAGTAATCAGGCTATTACCCAATAAAGAAATATTGCTGATATTAGAATTTTTTTTACTATATTTCTAATATTGTACTGTAAACTTGTTTCTGCTATAGTCTTGTCATATTTCAGTACATGCCTTTTTTCATTTCACTTGTACTTATTTTCAGTCTATTGAATCTTTTCAAACACTATTTGTATTGGGCATATATTTGTTTTACAAAATTTGTTAGTAAATGCCTATATGGGGAAAGTGTTGCAATATATAAAAAATCAGAACTATTAAATATTATATTTCAAATCTGATTTCACTTTATTGGTGGAATTTTGATTTAAATGATACTTTTTGTCACCAGAGTACATTTCCACACTTCCCCGTAAACAGGCATCAATACATTTCGCTCTCATTCAAATCCTCAACTTATTCTACCATAAGGACTTGGGTTCTTAACTGCAAAACCCTCATTAATCCTCACTACCCACCTTCTGAGACCTGATTCTGCTGAAATATACTATAGTCCATTGAGGATTCACCTGGAACTGTCCTTTGCCTTATTCTTTACAGCCCATCTGTGACTGAAATAATATAGTATTCACCCTTCTCTTATTACTTATTACATGATATATATCTTCGCAGAATCCATTTAACTTTATAACATTTGATGTATATGCAAAAAATAAATCCTTATCAGCTTTCTTTTATATAGTTATGGGTAGATATTACAATTACAGACTGCTAGTTAGAATGGTGGGACCAGAAGGGGCAGATTATACAGCATATGGTAGAGCAGTGATGCTCTGTGGCCTTTCTCCTTTTGCATTATTATTATTATTATTATTATTATTATTATTATTATTATTATTATTATTTATCTCCAGGGTCTTGGTGCCAGCACTATGAATCCACTGTTCCAGACTGCCATGTTTTTCCTTTTACTGTTTTCTTTTTCTTTTCTTTCTTTTTTTTTTTTTTTAATTTAAGAGAGGATTAATTAACACAGCCATAGGGTAGGAGGGGTACAATTCGAAACAATTCCCACACCCAATCTACACATCCCACCCCCTCCCCTGATAGTTTTCCCATTCTCTATCCATCTGGGAGCATGGACCCAGGGTCATTGTGGGTTGCAGAAGGTAGAAGGTCTGGCTTCTGTAATTGCTTCCCCGCTGAACATGGGCATTGACTGGTCGGTCCATACTCCAAGTCTGCCTCTCTCTTTCCCTATTAGGGTGGTTCTCTGGGGAAGCTGAGCTCTAGGACACATGGGTGGGGTCTTCAATCCAGGGAAGCCTGGCCGGCATCTTGATGACATCTGGAACCTGGTGACTGAAAAGAGAGTTAACATATGAAGCCAAACAAATTGTTGAGAAATCATGGACCCAAAGCTTGGAATAGTGGAAAGGAAGTGTTAGGGAGGTACTCACTGCAAACTCTAGTGTACTTCTGCTTTCAGGTATATATTTTGCAGTAGTTTACGGATATGTGTGAACATATGCTCTCTCTCACAGAAAGTGGTGTATATCTAGGTTTTGGGACTTTGTTAGAAAGTGAACCACCTTCATTTTTATTTGTTTCTAAGAACATTTGAATTTCCTGCGTTAGTGAATCTCTGACCCAGTGGTTCTTAAGGAGTATGTTGTTTAGTTTCCAAATTCTGTGACTTTTAATAATTGTCTGTCTGTTGTTAAATGTTAGTTTTACTCCACTGTGGTCTGATAAGATACTAGGGAAGATTTCAATGTTCTTGAATTTATTGATGCTGTCTTTGTGGCCTAAAATGTGGTCTATCCTTGATTATGTGTTATGTGGATTTGAAAAGAAGGTGTATTCTAGTTTTTTGGGGTGAAGAACTCTGAAAATGTCCAAGAGGTTTAGTCTGTCAATCTCTTTATTCAGTTCTCTTGTATCTTTGTTGGTTCTCTGCTTTGTTGATCTGTCTAAGTGTGAGAGTGGGGTATTGAAGTCTCCCACTATTACTGTATTACTATTGATGTGTTTTTGAAATTCTTTCAGTAAGTGCTTGACGTATTTAGATGGTCCCTCATTGGGTGCATAGATGTTAATGATTGTTAAGTCTTCTTGGCTGGTTGATCTTCTAATCATTATGTAATGGCCTTGCCTATCTTTTATTACTTTATTTAGTTTAAAATCTATCATGTCTGAGATGAGAATGGCTGTTCCTGCCCTTTTTTGTGGTCTGTTAGGTGTATGATAGTTTTCCATCCTTTCACTTTAAGTCTGTGTTTATCTTGTTGTGACAGATGGGATTCTTGCAAGCAGCATATGGTTGGATTATGTTTTCTGATCCATCCCCCGACTCTGTGGCTTTTGATGGGTGAGTTTAAGCCATTAACATTTATTGATATTATGTATTTAATGTATTGTAGTGCCATTGTTCAAAAAATTTCTTTGTATGTTTGCTCTGATATATTGCCAGTATTATATTGATGTTCTTGTTTCTAACCTTTTATAACCTCTTTCAAGGCCGGTTTGGTGATGGTTGCCTCCTTTAGCTGTTGTTTGTGTAAGAAGGTTTTGATCCCTCCATCTAGTTTGAATGAAAGTCTAGCAGGATATATTATCCTTGGTTGAAAGCCTTTTTCATTCAGGGCTCGATAGATATCTTGCCATTCTCTTCTGTCTTTTAGAGTTTGAGTGGAGAAGTCTGCAGATAATCTTATGGGTTTTCCCTTGTATGTGACTTTTTGTTTCTCTCTTGCAGCCTTTAGGATCCTTTCTTTATCCTTACTACTTTTCATTGTGGCTATGATGTGCCTTGGTGTCTTCAGGTCTGGGTTGATTCTGTTTGGTACTCTCTGGGCCTCTTGAACCTTGATGTCCTTTCTGTTATTCAGGTCTGGGAAGTTTTCTTCTATTATTTCTTCTAGAATGTTTGTTTCCCCTTCCTCTCTTTCTTTTTCTGGCTGGCCAATTATGCGAATGTTACTTCTGTTGAGATCATCCCATATGTCTCTGTTGTTGTTTTCAGTGTCTCTCAATCTCTTTTTGAGCTCTTTAACCTCTTTCTTTGTTTTCTCTAACTCATCCTCTGTCTGACTAATTCTGTTTTCTGCTTCTGTTAGTCTGCTTTCCCTTGCCTCAGCTTCTTTCCTCATTACAGCTATTTCAGCTTTCAGTTCTCTAATTGCCTCAGGATAATCAGTGTTTTCCTTGGGGATCTCAACTGTTGTTTTCCTAATACTGCCATTCCTTTCCTCCAATGTTGTTTTCATTTCTGTGATTAATAAGTTTATTATTGCTTGCATACTTTTCTTATCTATGGTTACTTCTGGCTGATTTGTAGTTTCTTCTGGGCTCTTGTCTTCATTCATTGGAGTAGCAGTTTTATTTGGTTTTGATCTACCCATTTTTTGATTTATGTGTTTCTTTTTTTTTAATGCTCTGTTGTTCATCAGTTGTTGTGTCTTGAGCACATGTAACACTGTACTAAATATCTTTATGACAATTGCACTCACCAACCTCAGGAATTACAGTAGCGACTGAAGCAAGTATTGAAGTAGTTTAATCACTACCAGTTAGCCAAACAATGTCTCCAGTCTTTGAAAAAATAGTAACCAAATCCCAGTGAAGAAGAAAGAGAAAAGAAAGAAGTGATAGCAAGAATAGACAGTTATGCACACCTACTATCCACTGTACATTCTATGGGTAACAAGAGGGGAAAGGAAAGTAGAGCAGAGATACACACATAGAGAGTCCACTCTGAGTCAGATTTCTTCCCCAAAATAATTCAAAAATTCAGAAAGGCAAAGAAGAAGGAAGGAAGAAGTGTATGACATGATTAAAAAAAAAGGAGACTAGAGAGAGAAAAGATAAGAAAAAGAGCTGTAATTAAAAAGCAGTGAAAGGAAAGGGTTTTTTTATTACTTTATTTTTAATTTAATTTAATTTAATTTTTTTAATTAGCTAGGAGGAGGAGGGAGGGCAGAGTCTGTAGAGGAGGTAGGAGTAATGAGACAAGTTCCTCCCACAATAGATAAGATGCCCACTACCCTAGCAATGAAAGATACCCTAAGAGTTAATTCTGATCAACATAAAGGGGGGGGAAGATATATGCCTTTATGTAATATTTATAATAAAATAGAGCAGGGTAAAAAAAAAAACCTGTCCCAGATTACCTCAAACCTCGTTATCAGAGGCAGCTGATTGCTAGAAAGAGAAAAAAAAAAAAAAAAACCTCAGGACTAGACAAGGTAGCTGAAATAGACAGTTATGCAAATCTATTATCCACTGTATATTCTAGGGGTAACTAAAGGAGGAAGGAAAGTTGAGCAGAGATACTCTCAGTGAGAGTCCAACTCTGTGTCAGAATTCTTCCCCAAAATAATTCCCAAATGTGTATCATTGAATTCAAAAAAGCACAGTGTTTGGTGGTGTGGGTGATGGGGCCTGTGGCTTTGGAAGCTGTAGGATTAAGGAAGAAAGGATGACAAGAATGAGAAAAAGAAAAAAAGAGAGAGAAAAAAGAAAAAGATAAGAAAAAGAACAGTCATGAAAGAGCGGTGAAAGGAAAGAGTTTTTTTAATTTATTTATTTTTAATTATTTAATTAGCTATGTGGGGTGAGGTGGGGGGGTTGGCTACTTAGAAAGAAAAAAAGCCAGAGGTTTCAGAAGGGTATAGAGTTAGAATGAATGATACTCCCTGGTGGGACAGGAATCTTGGTAAAGAAAGAGGCTCAGCAGGGGAGCTTGCTAGGAGCTGGTCCCCAGGGACTGGTTATGGGGGGGGATAGGGAGGAGGTGTGCTTAATAATTTAAAAGAAAGAAAAATTGTTTTCCCCTTTTTTTCTATTCTTTTTTAACCCAAATTAAGTTATAGTCACCTCCTTGGTGTCACCACTAGAACCCCTTATTGACTAGCCTACTAAAGGCAGAAAATCCTACCGTTTCCAGAAGATGTGGTCAGAGCTCAAGCCACTAGCAGCTTCTCAGTCCGCCATCTTCCAGGAACCCTTTTTTTTCTTTTCTATCTAATTTTTACTAGATAGGATAGAGAGAAATTGAGAGGACAGAGAGATAGAGGGAAAGAAAGATATCTCTAGATCTGCTTCACCATTAGTGAAGCAGATAACCTGCAGGTGGGGAGCAGGGGCATGAACCTGGGTCCTTGTACTTGATAATAAGTGTGTTTAACCAGGTATGCTTCTGCGCAGCCCCTTACACATTTTTTATTGATTTAATAAAAATCTACAAGTCTGTAGGTTAAGAGGGGTTCAATTACAAACAATTCCCACTACCAGATTTCTTCATCCCATCCCCTCCATTGGAAGATTTCCTATCCTTTAACCCTTTAGGAGAAAGGACCCAGGATCATGATGCAGTGCAGAATGTGGAAGATCTGGCTTCTGTAAGTGCTTCTCCATTGCACATGGGTGTTGGCGGGTCTATCCATACTCCCAGCCTATTTATAGCTTTCCTTAATGGTTCAGTGTCGTATGCTTTACATTGGTTTGTTCTATCCCTCCCCCGCCAAGAGAATTGGATGAGTCCAGTTAATTTCGCGGCCCGCTTGGCCCCGCCCCAAGGAACCCCGGGAGAGGGTTCCTGAGTTCGAGAGTGCCAGAGTTTTCAGAGGGTTCCCCAGTATGAGAGTTCCAAAGTTCCAGAGTTAGAGGGTTCCTGAGTTCCAGAGTAAGGGAGAGTGCTTGTGCCGCCGCATAGAGACAGCGGAGTTCTGTTTGGTGATTAGTTTGTCTTAGTTTATGAATCGTTGTTCCTGAATAAAGAAATACAGCTTCCCTGCCCAGACGTGTGTCTGGTCGTCTCTGTTACCCGCCCGTGAAGCTAGCCGGCCTGGCAAGAGCCTCCAAATTTTAACAACAGTTCAGGGCTCTGTAAAGTGGTTCCAGGGTATAATGGTGAGGTCATCTGTCCAGTAAAGTCAGGTTGGCATCACGGTAGCATCTGCAACTTGGTGGCTGAACAAGTATTAAGGGGGGGGAAGGAAGAGGTGGGAAGTGGTGTACCCAGTTAAGTGCACATAGTTCTGTGTACAAGTACCTGGGTTCAAGGCCCTGATCCCCATCTGTAACAGGTATGCTTTGTGAGTAGTGAAGCAGGCCTGCATGTGTCTTTCTCTTTCCCCCTTTTTTTCCCCTCCCCTCTCAATGTCTATGTGTCAAATAAAATAGAAAAAAAGAAAAGAGAAGAAAAGGTAGCTGCCAGGAGTGATGGGTTTGTAGAGTCAGTCCCATTGATAACCCTGATGGCAAAAAAAAAAAAAAAAAGAAAGAAAAAGAAAAGAAAGAAGAGAAAAGAAAAGAAACAAACATTTAAAAAAAGTGATTAGTGGCAGATAGCATCATAGTTATGCAGAGACTCTCATGACTGGGGATCCAAAATCCCAGGTTCAGTCATTTGTACCACCATAAACTGGAGCTGAGCAGTGCTCTAGTAAATAAATAAACAAATGAATAAATAAATGTTTTAAAAGAAAAAAAAACATTAAGATATAAATCAGACAATTTAATAATCAGTAATCTGTTTTAAATTTTTATTTATAAAGAGGAGACACTGACAAAAACCATTGGATAAGAGTGGTATAATTCCCAACACCAGAACTCTCCATCCCATCCCATCCCATCCCCCAATATAAAGGTAAGACTATAACAGATGAGATTTGGTGGTCTCCATTTTGTAAAAGCCAGTATGACTATTCTAGCTATATTTCAAGGGGCTCATGACTTTACTAATTTTTGCTTGAGTTTGGCAGTTAACATACAAGTGGGATAAAGGTATTTTCTGGGGGAAGATTATGTCAGAGTTGGAAACAGGTTTAGAAAGCTGGATCAGGGAAGAGAATAGTTCCAAATATGGGAAAAGTATATGTAAATACTGTTAACTGTAGACCCCATGAATTTGATCTGGGGCCTGTATTCAGTACAGGAGCCTGTGTATTCTCTGCAACCTTGTTGGTCTGAAGTCACATTCTGTAGTCAGACAGAAAGAACTATGATCTCCTTATGAAGTCTCAGCTCTTCAAGGAAATGAATAAGAAAAATGTTTGAAAAGTAAAATTCTGGGGATTGCAACATAGATCACTGTGCATTGCTATGTATACTATCCAATTTCTTATTTATTTATTTATTTATAAAAAGGAAACACTGACAAAACCATAGGATAAGAGGGTTACGACTCCACACAGTTCTCACCATCAGAACTATGTATCCCACCCCCTCCCTTTCACCCTCTGGGAGTATGTACTCAAGTTCCTTTTTCCTGCCATGATATCTTCTCCCCAGACCATAACTTGGATCCACCTGCATATCAGATTTCAGGCTCAGGGGAAAAAAAAACTGGTATAGCCACAGGCCCTTTGGAATAGAACTAAAATAGGCCTACTAGCTATGTACAAAATGGAGACTCCCCTCCAACTCTTCATCTGTACTATTCCAACCTTTAGGTTCATGATTGATCAACAATTTGTTTGGCCTTTTATGTTAACTCTCTTTTCAGCCACCAGGTTCCAGATGCTAGCAGGATGCCAACCAGACTTCCCTGGACAGACAACACCACCAATGTGTCCTAGAGCTCTGCTTCCCCAGAGCCCTTCCCCACTAGGGAAAGAGAGAGGCAGGCTGGGAGTATGGATTGACCTGTTCAGCGGGGAAGCAATTACAGAAGCCAGATCTTCAACCTTCTGCATCACTGATGAAAACTTCAGTTTGGTGGTATCTTTTACTCTCTCACTCTATTTCTGTCCTAGTCTTTCAATCCTGAAAAAAGGAAAAGAAAAGAAAACATAATCAGTCCAGAGTGGTAAAGCCCAGTGATGAAAAAGAAAGAAGGAAAGAGGGAGTCGGGCGGTAGTGCAGCAGGTTAAGCTCATGTAGTGGAAAACATTAATGGACTGGCTTAAGGATACCGGTTCCAGCCCCCAACTCCCCACCTGCAGGGGAGTTGCTTCATAGGAGGTGAAGCAGGTCAGCAGGTGTCTGTCTTTCTCTCCCCCTCACTGTCTTTCCCTTCTCTCTCCATTTCTCTCTCTCCTATCCAACAATGACGACATCAAGAACAACAACAATAATGTTGTTTTCGATGGGTTATGTTGTTTTCTCCGGGCTGGCTTCACGGGCAGGTAACAGATGACCAGGGACTCATAGTTGAGCTGTAGGCAGTATCTCTTTATTGATGCAGGACGCAGCACAATCTAAGACGAGCTAAGCTAAACTCAAGGTAAAGTACAGTACAGTACTCTAAAACTCACAATGCTGTCTTTATATATACTTCCCAAGTAGGGTGGAAACAAGATGTGACGACGTAGAGAGGGTGGAGAGAAAAGTGACTGGTGAAAATCAGAGTGTGACAAAGAGGGGATCAGGGTGTGACAAGGAGGGGGGGTGGAGCAAAAACATATCATGAAACAGTGGGGATTGAACCAATGCCCTGGAGGGAGGTGCTTGTTAACAGCGGTTATATAAATAGAATAGTGTTAAGCAGGGGGGATTTAAACCAAAAGAAACAGAAGGGGTCTCATGCATACCAACACAATAATAACTACAACAATAAAACAAGGGCAACAAAAGGGAATAAATAAATAAAACAAATATTTAAAAAAAAAAAGAAAGAGAGGGATTGAGGGAAGGAGGGAGGAAGGAAGCAAGGAAAGAAAGGAGGAAGGAAGAAGAAAAAACTGTGTTCCCAGAAAATATTTTTCATATTTTTCCCAATGGAAATTGTGAGCAGTCTGACCCTTTCAGTTAAAGGGTTACTTAAATTCTTTTTCTCTCATTCCAGTGAAAAGATTTTTTTTTTTCTCATAGCTTAAGCCCATCTTCTTTTTGGTCAAAGAATAAACTACTTTTTTATTCTAAATTATTTTCATTCTGTTTTGTGACAATCTGTCACTTCATGGACTGTACTGCAATGATGATAATCTCAGATATCTTGGCAGTTTTCCAGAGGACTAGAAAGAACTACTAGAAAGTGGTTCTCTTGGAACAACTGTTAGCAAGACCACTGGTGGATTCATAGGTTAGGAAACAGTTAAGTCTTTTAACATGACACCAACTGTTTCTATTACTACTATCACTTCCACAAAACTATACTTATGAATTTCTTTCCTTTTACATATTCTGCTTTAATCCTCCTGGAGAATTGTGGGCTTGCAAAGTGAATTTCTTTTTTTCACTTCAAGTTTAATACTTCACAGATCAGATTGCAAATTTCTGCAATTCCTACTTTCTCTACCCAGTTTTTATTTTTCCCTCTTCTAAGTCTTTTATTCTTTCCAATATTGCTTGGCTGTTTTTATCTGATGATTTCTCTTCTTAAGCCGAAAAGACCCTGTTTTGTACCAATAAATTTAAAAACAGAATTCCCTTAAGGAATTCATCAACTTCTTGAGGAGACTCAGTGATAAACAAGGAAAGGTAATATATGTTGCCTACTGATGTCACCCAAAGGGGAAGTTGTCACATATCCAGGAAATCTGATTGCTTTTGGGGTGAGAATGTGACAACTTGTTTTCTCTGGGCTATCTGTCTTGATGTCCTGTCTGACATTTTCAGCATTCTGGGAAATGAAAGAAGTATACAAATATTGTCCAGATTACAGAGAAGGAAAAACCGAGCAAAGTTATATTTGAGAAAAAAAAATCAAATGCTGAAAGAACTATAGTAGAGAATTATCTAATGACTGTTCAAATTAAAAGCTAATATTAGTAGTTTGTTGCATGCCAGGTATAGACCTAACTCTTCTTAGATTTTTTTATATTAACTAAAAGTTACTTATATATGAGGAAATAAATTCAGTAAGATAAAGATGAAGATGTCCTGTACTCTCCCAATTTTTAAAACAGTTGGGACCAGGAGCTTGAATCTGAATCCTTATAAATGGTAACATGTGTGCTCAAACAGGCATGCCACTGCCTACCTCCTCTCAGTTTTAATGGGTTTGGTTTATTGCTGGGCTTACTGTGTTTATTTTGGTGATTACTATTATTTATTGAGTTTATTTTGGTGATGATTTCTTTTTCTGTGCAGTTTTTTTTTAGCTTGACGTATTTTCATTAGTCTATTTATGTTTCTTGCTTTTGTTTTCCTTGCTATTGGACTTCAATCTTTGAAGCCTTCTATTTATTTATTTTTACTGGAGGCTTAATGTTTTATAGTATAGTCTTTAAAACACAGGTCTCTTATCTCTCCTGAATCTAGAAGATACACAAAAGCAGAGATCATGAATTGTTCTGCCAATATTTTCTTCAATGTGTTTGATGCTGTATGACCTAATGTTTATATCTGATCCAAATAAAATTGACTTTTGTACATTGTGTCAAATGGTGGTCTTGTTTGATTCTCCATGTTTCAATCCAAGTTGCCCAAAACCATTTGTTGAAAAAAAAATGCCCCCAACCATAACATTATTTGAAAGGAAAAAAATATATATATACTTTGTTTATAGCTGGAAAATTAATTTTAAAGGAAATTAATTATTTAAATGAAATAAATGGATATATTACAAATGTAGTATGAAAAATAAAAGACAAAAAATGTCACCTAGGGTCATGTGGAAAGCTATCTTCTTTTTGTTAATTTTCTTTATTATTTACTTTCCCCTTTTGTTGCCCTTTTTTATAGTTATTAATATTGTTGTTGTCATCATTGTTGGATAGGACAGAGAGAAATGGAGAGAGGAGGGGAAGACAGAGAGGGGGAGATAAAGACAGACACCTGCAGACATGCTTCACTACTTGTGAAGCGACTCCCCTGAAGGTATGGAGCCAGGGGTTTGAACCGGGATCCTCACACTGGTCCTTGTGCTTTGTGCCACCTGAGCTTAACCTGCTGTGCTACCGCCAGACCCCCGGCAAGCTATCTTCTATCTATCAATCACTCAAACAATATGAAAACATTTCTGACATTCTTTGAAATTGAATTGAGTATGTACTCATGTGTAAGACATATGTGTATATGGGTAGAATACATATGTATATTCAAACATGCATACATGTAATGTTAGGATAGCATATTTATAAAGTGCTATCACATGCAGAAGTCATCTATTAAATTTAGTCTAAATACAGAAAAATGTATGAGGTTTCTCAGTAGTTTAAATTCATATATTTTATGAAATTTACCTCTAAGTCTTCTTGGTTGCATGACCAGGACTTTCCCCTGGCTTCATTAATATTCATATGAAAACCTAACATAAACCCCTATAAAAAGATTTGGCTGGGTACTGCTGGTACTGATCTAGTTTATGGATTTTTTTTTTATGTCTTAAGATTCACGATATATGTCAATGTCATCTGAACAGTGAAAATTGATTATATTAACTTATCTTAATTGAAACCAATTACATTTTCAAAGCTATTGGGGTTGAATTTTTGACCACCGTGTGATTCAAAAATTGAAAAGTCATCTCAACTTTTATCTAACACAGCCTAGACTTAGAAAGCTTATAATAAATATGGACATGTTTGATCTAGTTTTCCCCCAAAGAACTCATATTGAGTAGTTAGAAATTTTTTTTATATATAAAATGTTTCTGTTTAAAGCATGGTTCAGTAACCATTATATCTGAACTAGTCAAGATATTTTGTGGTGGTAGACATCGAATGTAACTGTACATTTACAGGTCTTTTTGAAAGGAAAAAGTAAGCTTGTATCTGTAAGAATGATAGCTTTTGAGGGTTGACATGTTTTTTTTTTACAGGAACCTTCATTTTTTTCAAGTTTTTAAAAAGATTTCTTCTATTTACTTCATATTACACATGCATATAGAATGCTTGTTTACATATTTGTTATATATGCTTATAAGTACATATGAAATCACATGAGAAAGAGTTTTACATGGGAGAAAGAGGGAATAAGAAGTACCAGTCTGGTACGCGGAGCACTAAAGATTAACTGGGAGCCTTTCACATGTAATTAATGTGGTCTACCAGCTGATCAATTGCACTGGTCATGTCAAAACACAATTCAACTTTTCCCCATATTGTTTTATCCATCAAGAAGACAGTGAAGTCTTACCTATTACAAATCGTCCTTATGAGCCTTGTAGCTACAAATCTCTGTTCTATTAGCTTCAGAATTTTTAATGAAAAAAATATATTTTCTTCATAATAAAGTACTTTGAAACTCTAGTTACAATTCTGACCAGGTTAAAAAAAAAAAAAGGAGCCAGAAACAGGTGTTTATCTTTCCCTCTCTTTATCTCCTAGTTTTCTTTCAATTTCTCTTCCCTATCTTACAACAAAATTAGAAAGAAAAAAAAAAAGGAAAAAAATAGCTGCTGGGAACAATGTATGCATAGTTGCAGCAGTAAGCCCCAGCAATAACTTTGGCGGCAATAAATAAATAAATTCCTTATTTTGTGTTTCTATCCCACTGCATACACAACCTAAAGAAATAAATATCTGCCACATATCCCAGAGGTCCATAAATGTTAAAAAGATTTTGGAAGAAAAAATGAGAGAGATTTTAGTAGTAGAATGCCCATTTGGAAGAAGCAGCATAACTTTCAATAGAGTGGTCTTTGGAGGGCTCTTGAATTCAGCGGCCCTCTGCAGGTGAGAAACTGGTGTCCTTCCTTGGTCCTTGCACTTGCTAATATGTGCTTTTAATTGGCTGTGCCACCACCGGCCTCCTTATTATTGTTTGGTGCACTACTTTGTCAGAGGCAATGGTCAGAAACATAGTAAGTATCCTGCATGCCTGCCTGTCTGTCTGCCTGTCTGCCTGTCTGCCTGCCTGTCTTGTCTGTCTGCCTTTCTATCTACATCTATCTATCGATCTATTATGCATTCACTTATTTAATAATCCACCTATCCACTGAAAAATTATCTACCTATTTTGACTCAGTAAATCAAAGACAATGCACATTATATTCTAAACTATATGGTAAATTATAGATATAAATGTAGAAACAGTTTAAATAATTTTTACTAGTTTGGTGTGTTGCAAAATTTTTAGGATCAAGAAGTCTGAATTCATTACCTGGACTGAAGAACAAATCACGTTTATCTCACAAGAATTACAATGTTAGAGGGCCAGTTGTTGGCACTCCTGGTTGAGTGCACAATACACACAATGCAAGGTCTCAGGTTCCAGTCCTAGATTCCCACCAACAGGGGAAAACTTCAAGAGCAGTTAAACATTATTGATAGTGGCTCTCTTCTATCTACCCTTCTCTTCTCAATTTCTCTCCATCTCCACCCAGTACATTAATTGTTAAACATTAAAAATGCAATACTAAAGGCTATTTTAAAATTACAATTATATTTGCACTTTAATATACATATAATGATGTATATAATAATTGAGTATTAAATATTCATGAGTGAAATATTTAATACTTCGAATGTTTATATAACATTAAAATACTTAAAGAAATATTCTTTACAACCAGCCTTTGAGATTGAACTATTATACTACATCCATGTAGAATGTTAAAAATGAGATTCATATAACCGATGATATATTACTTAGCTGATTATTATTTTGAATGGCTGTTTCACATACTTTTGGTGAAATCTGCAATGTAATGATGTAGCAATTATGTATTATTTAGTAACTGTTGCATTTTTAAATCAATTAATTCTTTATACTAAACACTCTATAATGTTTCCTCAATTTAAAAAAAGTGGCATTAACACTGCTGTTGATTAGAACACTGGTGCCACTTAGATGAACAAATAAAATTTTTTCTTACACTTGAAAATATTTGTGTTGCAGTTATGAAAATGACTTTCAAATAAATGTTGAACAAAAAGAGTTATGCTAAACTAGCAAGAAAGAGAAAATTAGGCACCATTCATTTTAGATAAATAGCACAAATTTCTATTAAGTATTTTCAGCTAGATTGCAAATGCTTTTTATGAGAAAATTAATCTTATTCAGAACATACATTAAAAACATAAGCATGAGATTTCAAATACATGGAGAGTTATTGATGTACTCTATGCTTCATAAAGTTTATTCCCCATATCTGCTCTGCTATTAATATAAGAGAATTATACATTAAAAATACAGAGAGGGTTTTTAGATCATTTAAAATCCATTACTAACAAAGATACTCTTATAATTAATTTTCCACTGAGATGAGAATTCAGAACCTTGAAATAACTTGTAGACGGTCATTGTCATAGTGAGTAGAACCTTTATCATCTAAGAATCATTTTGCCCCTTAGTATGAATTCAAGGTATAGTTTATATCTCTTGATTAGGCACTGTTTCTCAGAATTAGAGTAGGCAATTTCCAATGGCATTTGATCCCAGTGACATTTGTTTTTCTATGTACTTTTGAAAAATCTTTTTTATTAGTGATTTAATAATAACTGACAAGACTGTGGTATAAGAGGGATACAATTCCTTACAATTTCCACCACTAGAGTTCTATATTCCCTTTCCTCCACTGGAAGTTTTCCTATTCTTTATCACTCTGGGAGTACGGACCAAAGATCTTTATGGGAGCAAAAGGTGGAACGTTTGGTTTCTGTAATTGCTTCTCCACCTGTTTCTATTTTTCCCTAGTGAGGAAGGGCTCTTGGGGCTGGGGTTCCAAAAAACATTGGTGGAGTCATCTGCCCAGGGAGTCAGCTTAGCATCATGGTAGCATCTGCAACTTGGTGGCAGAGCATTTGAGCTGGAGGGTTGACATCCCAGCCCTGGCATTTCTGGACACCAAAGTGAAACATGTCGAGGTAGAGCTGGTTGCATTGATCTAGTTGAGATCAGCAGGAGCAGTATCAAATGGTATGGATCAAGAAAAGCATGAAGGAAAATGAGCAAAGCCCCAGAGGTTTCAGGACTGGGAGAAATATGGATTTGTAGAGAATGAGGAAGGTTCCTTGCTTTCTTAGGGTTTAAGAAGGCAATATTATTTCTTGACCTTAACATATTTTTCAGTTAGGTTATTTAATATTTTACTACCAGTATTATGTTTGAGACTCAATGCCTGTGTGACTCTGACATACCTGGAAGTCATATATACATATACATATACATATATATATGTTTTTTTTCATAAAGAGTGAAAGATAAAGGGAGGGATGGAAAGAGAGAAGGGAAGACACTACAGAAATGCTCCATCACTCCTAAAACTCCCCTCTTGCAGGTGGGGACCAAGGACTTGAACACAGGCCCTCCTCACACAGGACAATGTGTGTACTCTAGCAGGTGAGCTACAACCCAGAACTTACTTTTTTCTTTTTAAATGTAAATATTCCTTGGGAAATAGTTGCTAACCATTTTGTTTAATGTTTTAGTTCTGATCCATACTTTTGACATTGTTACTTGGATTTGCTTTTACTCTGTGGTGATAACAGTTGGGAGATGTGGTGAGTTTTATGGTATATCATGATGAACATTGTCAAAAGGTAATTATTTTTAATCCTACAGCTACATGCTTTGGGTTTATCACCACAAATGTATTACCTCACATGTTCTCTCAGTCAAGATTCTGTTTAGGAACATAATTCAATATTATCAAATCAAGATCCCAGCTTCCTCACCTATTAACTAAATTTCACTCCTCCCATTGGTTTGTGTCCAGATCTCAATTCCTCAGAAGCTGTTTTCTGGAAATTGTCCTCATTTTTTTGACACACAGACCTGTCCATAAAGCAATTTAAAACATGACAGCCTGTTATATCAGACTAAGCAAGAAGACAAACAAGCAAAAGTCACAGTCCTTTGTAATCTAATTTTGGAAGCAGTATCATATCACATTTGGCATATTCTTCTCATTAAAAATAAGTCAGAAAATATAATATGCACTAACAAGACTACTAGTATAAAGAAGAGAAACATTTTTATGTTGTATATAAGATATGACCTAACTCATTTTGAATACTTTCTGTTCTGACACATGGTTTATTTGATTTTTCACAATGTAATAAATATATTGTCTTTGACAAAAAAAATAACACTGCCAGAAATGACTTTATCACCAAATGTTGATTTTAGTGTTACTGCCAAACTCACCACTTGTAAAACTGCACACATTGTACTAACTGCTATTTTGAGACCATATTATTTGAAACAGATGATTACTAAAGGTGTTGTGATTTTTCTAGCATATTGTTTACTCAATATTTGATAAGTGTTACTGGTACCTATTTGGAATAGAAACATTGAAGACAGGTATGTGATATTTGGATAAGATTTTGATTGCATGCAAAATATTTTGACAGTAGCTATTTATGTGGAGAAAGTCAAAGAGACAAAATTCAGGATTTTCTAATGGGAAGCAAATGTAATGAATCATATCAATTTATTTCTTAAAAAAAAAAAATCAGATACTTTGGGAGTCTGGTGGTAGCCCAGGGGGTTAAGTACACATGGCTTAAAGTGCAAAAACCAGCATAAGAATCCTGGTTCCAGCACCCGGCTCGCCACCTGCAGGGTAGTTGCTTCAGTGGCTGTGAAGCAGGTCTGCAGGTGCCTTTCTCTCCTCCTCTCTGTCTTACCCTCCTCTCTGTCCAATCCAACAATAATGGCATCAATAAAACAACAAGGGCAGCAACAAAAAGGAATAAATAAATAAAATAAATATTTTTAAAAAATAGATACTTCAACTACTGGTCAGCAACTTGATCTCTCTATCCTCAAAGAGGTAACTTTTAGTAGTAAAGTAGTCATTTCAAAATTAGATAAAAATAGATTTTGAATTACTTTGCACACAATGAGCTTTATGAACACATGGTATTCTATCCATACTTTCTGGACATATATAATACTATATTTATGCACCACAAATTTTTTCTTATATTTTTGCTCTTTTTTCTTTAAAAAATAGCATTATAGGGGGTGCGGGTGGTGGCGTACCTGGTTGAGCACACATTACAAAGCACAAGGACCCAGGTTCAAGCCCAGGGTCCCATCTGCAGTGGAAAAGATTTGTAAGTGGTGAAGCAGTGCTTCAGATGTCTCTCTGTCTCTCTCCCTTCTTATCTTCCCCTTCTTTCTCCATTTCTGGCTGTCTCTCTCCAATAAATAATGACAATAAAAATTAGCATTTTCTATATAGGTGATGAGTATTTCTGTAATGAATTCTCCAGTATTTTCCTTCATAGTCTATGAATGGGGAAATTCAGTGATGTACGACATATTCACCAAGTATATCGTTCTGTAATCCTGTTAGCCTTAGTTCTTTCAGAAAAACATCTAAGATCAATGGTAAAATAGAGGTAGCTCTCCAAACCCGATTACTGAGGCTTCAGAAGTTCTAGGTTCAACATCTAGGATCACTGCATGACTGAACTTAGTATAGTAACTCTCATTCTCATAAAAACAAGTAAATAAATCTTAGTAACAAGAGAAAAAGATTTCTATCACTTTTTTGTTTATCCTGTAGTAGTATGTTGTATGTACTAGTCTGTTGGTATGCTTCTAATTCTGCCTTTAAAACCCCTTCTGTTTCATTGATTTATTCCCCCTGCTTAACACTGTATTCTATTTACATAACCACTGTTAACTAAGCACCACCATGCCTCCAGTGCATTGGTTTAATCCCTATTGGTTCAGGATGTCTTTTTTCTCCGCCCCCTCTCCTACTACACCCTGATTTCCACCAGTCTTTTTTTGCTCCACCCTCTGTACGCCACATCCTGTTTCCACCCTACTTGGTGAGTACATATAAGGAAAGGATTGTGATTAGAGATAGCTTAGCTTAGATTGCACTGATTTCCACATGAATAAAAAGACACTGTGTCCCAGCTCAGCCATGAGTCTCTGGTCGCCTCTCTCTCCCACCCGCGAAGCTAGCTCTGCATAATGGCACCCTGAAACAGGGACAGGAATCTTGGATCCACACACATGCAGCAGACCAAAGGAGACCAGATAAGTAAAGCCTCCATGGCCTGCCTTTCTACTTATGAAAAGGTTTCCCAAAGCTTCTACTCATTCTTCATGAGACAGTTTCTCTGTGTCTGGAACATTTTGCTCTGGGCCACACTTTTGTTCCCTGACCGGGAACTTTGGTTTCTTATGACTGTGATTGTAGAGCTTGGGAGATGCACGAAAATTTCCCCTTGGACTTTTTGGACTTCTTATCGCATGTTTCCCGGAGAGAAGGACTACTCTAACTTGAAGAGCATTCTCCAGTACCCTGGAATTCCCCAAGAATGGAGACATGTAGTTAGTTCTACCCTCCTGATTCAATTCTTTCTTCAATGGGAAGACATTTTTAAAGATGGGTGCCTGCAACAATCCAGCAGAAATCATCAGAAGCACCCTAAATGGAATTGCGAGGAGCTTTTTGGACTAGGACTCCCTCTGGGGACTCATGATGCTATATGGTGAGATCTGGATAATCTGGTTCAAGGTGAAAAAAGAAAAAGCTGCCTACGGCTTTTCTCTCAATTTCCCCCTTCATTGTTCTCTCTGAATATCTTAAGTTTGCTGTTTGCTTTCAGTTGCATTTCGCAAGAGAGTGATTTGAATGACCGAATTTTTGTATGACATAGACTTTACAAAAAAAAAATGCTGGACCAGCCATGATTTTTAGTGACATCCAGAAACAATGCAAAAAATTGTTTTTTCCTCCTTTGATTTTTTTTTTTTTTACGTCTTGGCATAAATCTGAAATGTTTAATCCTGAAAACTGTATGAGTTATGGGTGGGGTAGATAGTAAAATGATTATGTTAATGATTCTCATGCCTAGGCTTCTAACCATGGTTCTTTTATTGAGTTTAAACTGCTTAAATAACCTTAAAATCATACTAGAAAGGACTTCCAATTATAATGGAGTTATCAATTTTAGTAAACTTCTAATCTGCTACAAGTTTTGTTTGACAAGTAAGTGAATCACAGCTGTCAGATCTTCACATGAAAAAGCATCTACTCAAATGGAATCCCTGGAAATCCATTTGAACCCCTGTTCTCTGACATTTGCCCATGAGATGGCATGACTACAAGGCATCCCCGGAAACCAATGATGTGACCTGGCACAACCTGAAGAAACAGATTCACAGACTCCAAAGCTCACTCTCTACAGAAAAGTGGAATTCCGGTGGCTTACATTCCCCATCAAGACAGATGTGCATTGTTTCATCCCCTGGCACTTCTTCCATGGTCTTCTCCTTTGGACTGACACTTCTGTCGGACTTGCTGGTACACCTCTTGGACACTTTACACAACTTTACAGCAGTTTCCCTTTACGCTGCTGTGTTCGTCAAAGACTGACCTCAGCAGTGCATGGACTTTGCAACCAGAGCTTTGGGACTCTATAGGACATGCCCCCTCACCTGCAGGCCCTTCCCCCAGAGAAAAAACTCCCCTCCTTACTAGGTCATGCCCACAGAGGCAGGAAACACCCTTTGAAGCATTAAATGCCCCCAGAGGCAAGAGATGTCCACAGAGGCAGGAAATTCCCTTTGAGGCAATAGATGCCCCCAGAGGCAAGAAATGCCCTTTCACCTGTTAGACACTGCCCTTTAAGGCAGGAAACACCCCCTCATGCCTCCACTTGGCATCACACTGGTTCTTGCTGCTCTCCTATTTTGTTCCTCCATGTCTTGTGCCAGTTCTTTTGAAAATGCCTGTACAATATAGGTTTCTTTTCACTCCACACTCCTGATACTATGACCATTAGTTAAAAAGAAAGGGGGAAATGTTGGTATGCTTCTAATTCTGCTTCTAAAACACCTTCTGTTTAATCCCCCCTGCTTAACACTGTATTCTATTTACATAACCAATGTTGACTAAACACCACCCTGCCTCCAGGGCATTGGTTTAATCCCCACTGGTTTACAATGTCTTTTTGCTCTGCACCTCTCCTAGTACACCCTGATTTCCACTAGTCTTTTTTCACTCTACCTTCTCTACATCACATCCTGTTTCCACCCTACTTGGCGAATATATATATAAGGACAGGATTGTGATTAGAGATAGCTTAGATTGTGCTGCGTTCCACATGAATAAAAAGTTACTGCATCCCAGCTCAGCCATGTGTCCCTGGTCGTCTGTCTCCCACCTGTGAAGCTATCCCGACACTAGTCAACTACTCCTGAGATAATGCTTTCATTAGTATATTTAAATATTATTTTCATTTTTGTCATACTCTGCTTTCTATTCATCTATTTAATTATATTTCATACAGAGAAGACTTTTTCTATATGAATGTTTACCTTCTATATTACTTTGGCTTGCATTTACTTGATTTCAAGTGATTTTAATGAAGAAAGTATATAACTACTTTTTATAACTTGTATTCCCAGATTTCACAGTTACAGCTCAATCTGTGTTTTACAGAAATATTTCATTTTAGCATTGTTTATACCCTGCTTCAAGAATTTGAATTTTATATGTGCCAAAATGACACTTCAGTGTTGATGGCTAGTTGCCATTTCTTTAGAACCAACATTTTCATAGGTGCCAGTAACCAGCAAAGTTTCAAATTCACAATTCTCAGACATATTCCCAATCAATAAGTAAAATATCAGCTACATAAACAAGTTTCTACACAAGTATATGGTAAAATTCATGTTGTTTTAACCTGTTGTTAAAACAGAATTTAAAATTATAAAATAATAAAAATAATTCACCTGTGATAAATGTTTTGAAGTGCCTTGAAAAATTTTAACTAGTGCTCATTGCATATTTAATTAAAAATGTATTTATTGCTAAAATAATGTGAAAACCATACCTTTTATCAATCATAAAGATGCAGGATTGACAGCATTATCTGGAAATGTTACTTAAGCATGTAGTTCCAGCTCTGACATATAAAAATCTTTGAAGCCATCATCTCTACTTTTCAATTTTGTGACTTTTCAGTCAAATGTATGGAAAGTCAGAGACATTGTTATGACCAAGGGGAGTGTAATCCTCTACTAGAAGTAGAGAATAAACATATTTCAACCCTAGTCTCTTCTTGCCAGAAGAACATCCACCACAGAAATATGTCAATACCTAGGTATTGATAACAATAATATAATTACTGTCCCGTAAAATTTTTATATTACCTTCTATTATTTTTCCTCAATTTTTCTTTTATAAAATAATTTTTGTGGGGTTAATCACTTCATTTTTATAGATTTAGGAAGCTGGATTGATAGTTATAAATTTATAAGGTGTACATTTTCTTTATTGCTTTGCTTTTGTAATTGAGGAGAAAGTCTGGGTCAAAGAACTTGTTTGAATTAAGGAATCAATTTAATTTAATTCCATTGTAGCCATATAAACTGAATATTTTTCTTGCCTAGCACTCTCTTAAACCCTCTGAATGAAGTAGCACTGTTTGAACCTCTGTCCCCATTCCTCAGAAAACTACAACTCATTTTCCAACAACTAAACATCAATACATAAAACAATTCAAGTTGACCATGGAGCTGCTTTTAATCAGCCTAACACAGTTGCTTGAAGCATCTACTGAATTAGTTTTGTTCAGTCACAAGTTCAATCCCAAAGTAACATTATTGCCCTTGCTGATGTGGCTCTGGGCCAGGGTAAGCAAGAGGCTAACAAAATTTGTGCAATTTACTCTAAGCAATTTGATTTAACTGGCAGTTGTTACCTTTGTGTCCCATCTCCTGACAGGCAGATTTAGAAGCCTGCAATACTACTCAGGCTTGATGCCAGGGTGTCAGGACCTAACTGTAAGTGTCCTGGCTCTTCCTGCTGTAAACTCTATCAACAGCAAACAGATTAACATTTCACAGTCAACACAGGGCAGTGGTAAAAACTTTGAAGTACCCTTTTGTGTGTTTCAAAGAAGCTATTCGCTCATTTGGGCAACAAACTAAAAATAAACAAACAAACAAACAAAAAACACCCTTGTGTCCCTAACATAGCACTGAGTGGTGACTAGCTTCTTATTCAAGAGGAGGTAATAAGCAACTTATAAATCCAAATGATTAGTTATTTTAAATGAGTAATGTGCATGCATTCAAACAAAAAAATCAAGTATCAGAATCCCCAGATGTGATAGATCCGAAGCCATTTATGTTTACCAGAAGGCATTTAGCTACTAATTGTAGGCATAAAAATGTATTTGAGAATGTGATATGATGCATGCATGGTTGGTTCTCTTTTTGTCCAAGTGTGTAGTGCTAATTCGTGTTTTCAGGAAAAGTGGGGATGTTTTGTTGCATTGTGAAAGTATACATCGTTTTTTAATGCATAACTATGTTCCGCATAATTACTGATAAAAAGGTGACAAACTGATACATGCTTTCTGGAATCATACTTCTTTTCCAAAATTGGAATTGGCTTTCTAAGCATATGATTATCATATGAATATGGAGTATAAAGATCTATGAAACAAGAATATACTCATATAAATCATTGAATCAAGACTTTTGCAAATAGATTTTATATCATGAACTATAAGAGAGTACTCTGTTCTACCTGAGTCTTTTTTACACAACTTGGAATTTATATAATTTAAATTTTTCCATAAATATGCATATACTTACTATTATAAAAATCTCTTTGTTCTATCAAAGTAACATTAAAATATTTTAATAAAATAAATACCCATAAAAATAATGTACAATATTATTATTAATTAAGTTCTCAGTAAATTAAGTATTACTTTAATTTCATAATTTGAGTTAAATTTACATCTCTTTAAATGACTTTATGAAAATAAAACAGGTGGTTTGGGAGGTGGCATAGTGGTTAAGAAACTAGACTCTCAAGCATGAAGTCTTGAGTTCAGTCACCGACAGCACATGTACCAGAGTTTGTCTGGTTCTTTCTCCCTCTCTTTCTATCTCATTCATTAATAAATAAATAATAAAATCTTTAAAAAAAAAAAGAAAACAGGTTTAGTTTTACTACTCAATTTATTTGAGAGAGCAAATGCTTGAGTGAGATTTGTGTGTGTGTGTATGTGTGTGCTGAAAATTACCTTTAATAATGAGAACAAAATGCATCCCAGGTACAACTTTCTGTAATCAAAATAAATGCATTAGTTTATATATATATATATATATACACATATAAATTATGAAATCCTTATCTATAGGCATGATTTCAGTTTCTACTGTTTATAAGGACATTGCATTAAAGCAAAGGATAATGGAAATAAGAATTTGTATAAATCATCTCCTAAATGAATATTCTGGTGATTGTACCCCTTTGGGAGACTAATAAATAAAGTGATATATTTATTATAGTGAATATGATGGTGTTAAAGCATATCAAATGCAAAATATGATGGTTGGTTTCCAAAAATTTCTCAGAAAATATGAAAAAAACCTCTTTTGAGTTATGATGTTTTCCAACATCCTGTTATTCAGTAAAACTATTGATACTATTCCATACTTGAGTTTGGTTTTTAAAAAAACAGTGTAACTTATTTGGCCAATGTTATAAAGACAGTATATGGAATTACAAAAACAGGAGTTGCAAAAACAGAGAAACAACACATTGATTACGTGCAGTGGAATAGAAGACATACATCTTCCCAGTCATTAAGTGAAAAATAATAGCTAAATTTTAGCATTTTATAGATATTTATCTTCATTCTCTTTATTTTAAAATTTTAGCCCAGCAAAATCAAATGTCATAAATGTCATTTTTAAATTTATATCCATATCGTATTTTCAGTATAACATTTTTTAATTGAAATGATGAATTCACCTTCTTCATTTCATCTTGGATGGAGCTTGAAAGAGTCAATGGTAAATGAGAAAATCCAGAAAAAGGTAGATGAATATGGAACTTCTGGACAGAAGTTGAAAAATAAGAATTAAAAACAGAATTTGGACTGGGTTTGTTGTATTTCCCCCAAGTAGAGGACTCAAGATAGAGGTGAGATGGGACAAGGCAACAGGCTTTCAAGCCCTGGTATATAATCGTGGAGGAGGAAGCAGACTGGGGTTAAGAGTGTTTTGCAGAAAACTGAGAAACTATACACATGTAGCAATAACTGTATTTACTGTAAACTATTACCCCCCCAAAATGTTGTATGTGTATCTATTTTCAATAATTATATGCAAATACTTACAAAAGAAATCAGTAGGATGGTTAATTATGATTTGGGATGTAAGAAATCATTCTGAGGGCATTAGCCTTGATAAGCGGAGTATTAAGTGAAATGAAAAGCTAAACTATTTTTAAAATATAAGTGAAAATAAAAAACACTTTCTGAATTTATTTGACTCTGAAAATAATAATGTTTGGTAAGATAATTTATTTGCTATGTATAATATGTAGACTTAGAAAAACACAGGATCATAAAATGTAGTCATAGTATTTGCACAAATATGCATGTCCAGATATTAAGTCCAGTACTATCAAAACGTCACAAAAACAGTTATATCATTGTTCTGACATTCTGTGTCTTTAAATTTTCTAACATGCTAGTGCCTAAATAATTCACCAAGCAGTTTAAGATTATATTTCAGATGTCGTAGATGTGAATTCCTCCCCTTCCACATGTAATGAAGAACAGATTAAAGATTTCACTAATGCAAATGATTAAGATTAATCCAGAAAAGCTGGGACAGACCTTCCTAATAAATAAACCGGCTTTAAACACTGCTAATCTGATGAAGCAAGGTAGAGTTTAATTAAAATTCTATCTCCCATTAATCTAATATTGAAGAACAAAATGTCTACTAAAATGGCTTTCTCTTGAACATTACCCCCACCTCTTTAATACTGAATGAAAAAAATACAATTAAATCAGACAAAAAACTGTTTCTCAATCTATTTTCTGGTAAGAGTCAGAGCTGTAAGTAATGAAAGAGAAAGAAACTTCTCATTGTCTTTGTTAAGTTTCTCTTACAAAAATCAAGGTAATATTGCATGAGTAATCTATACATATTTCTTCCTGGAGGTGGCTCTTCAATATTAGCAGATACTTTAAAGGATTTTTAAAGTAACAACATCAATTTGTTACTTGATTCTCAAGTCAGTGACACCAGTAGGTGACATATAACAAGGAAAATACTTATGCTGCTTGCATCCAAATGCACATTATTATGACAGAAACAGAGATATAATATATAACTAACTAATCCAAGTCTGCAACAACAATACATTTTTACCAAAATAACAACACACACCTTTTCATTGACTAAACTTCTTAGCTGCCAAACACTGTACAACTACTAACAACAGCATAATAATTTACATCTATTGGGTTTTTAAAGTAAAAGCGTTGATTCATGATAATGACTTTTTAAATTCAGGAATTGCAGCTATTTTCTGGGAAAAATATAAACTTGGTGACTATTTACATTTACTGAAAGGGAGACAAAATATGTTTGCCTTTGATGAATTTGGCGTGTTGGTGTGATGCATCCCACAATAAAGAAAATGTATCTACATTAATTACCAATTTATTGTAGCCACTGACAGTTCAGTCATGCAATTTAAAAAAAATTACACTTTTAATCTTTCTGATGGAAACGTTCCATTCCCTCTATTCAAACACTATTATTTTCATCACATTGATGCAGATCAATACCCCTCCTCATTTTTCTATTTTGTTACTTGAACAATGTCTTTATCCGATCTTCTAAACCAGTGCATATGTTTAAAGGAACTTAATTTACAAACAAAACAAATAAAAGAGAAGTCCAACATAAAACTTTCCTTGATTTATAGTTCCTCCAATTTACTTAAACCTGTATATTCCCTAATTTATGTGATTTTGTTGTCTTTTTTTGCTTGTTTGTTTTGTTCTTTTTAAAAATATAACATGTTGTCTTGTAATTCAATGATACTTTATATTTCTTTTTCTTTGCTTATTACTGTGGCTTCACTCAGCTTATATATTTATTTATTTATTTAGTTATTTAGTTATTCAGATATATACAGAGAGAGGCAAAGGGAGAGGGGGAAAGTACCATAGTACTGGAGTATTCTCTAATGTAATGGTACCATAAATTTAGACCTGGCTCTCACACATAGAAAAACTGGAATACTAAGCTCAAGGACTGGTGGAGGATCCCGGTTCAAGCCCCCGGCTCCCCACCTGCAGGGGAGTCGTTTACAGGCAGTGAAGCAGGTCTGCAGGTATCTATCTTTCTCTGGCCCTCTCTGTCTTCCCCTCCTCTCTCCATTGCTCTCTGTCCTATCCCACAATGACAACATCAGTAACAACAACAATAATAACTACAACAACAATAAAAACAAGGGCACCAAAAAGGAAATGAAAAAATAAATATTAAAAAAATAAAATAAAATCTAAAAAAAAACCAGGAATACTACCCAAATTAGTTCTTTTGCTGACTCTTATTTTTTTTCTACTCTAATTTTTTAAATGTTTTTATTATTTATTGATTTTTATATTACGGAATCACATGTTGACAGAGGTTTGAATCCGCACCATTCCCACAACCAGAGTCCTGAATCTTCACTCTCCCCATTGTAATCCACCAAAGTTCCCTTAAGATTGTAGACATGGACCAACCATCATCTGTACAACTATCTGTCCACATTTGTACATAGTTGCCCCCCCTTTTTTTTCTGATTCAATACTTCCTCTCCAAGAACACTCATGACAACACTCATGACACTCATGACAACATAACTACCTTTATATATTCTTCTACTTTTCCTTCTGTGTTTTTGGGTGCTGACAGAGCTGGAGTTCAGAAACCTCTTTTCTTATCACTTCTCCCCTGCTGGGAGTATGGGTCAAGGTTGTTTTTAGGGAGCAGATGGGAGTTCCGACTTCTTTAATTGCTTCTCCCTTGAGTGTGGGCATTGACAGATCGTTCCATACCCCCAGCCTATTTCTATCCCTCCCTAGTGGATTTTTTGTTTTTCTTAATTCACTTCTGACCAACATCTTCCTCCACCAAACCACTGAAATTCTTCTATCAAGAGTCATCAAAAAACTCCTTATTAGCAGCTGGAACAAAAATTTTAGAAACACTATAGATTTTATTCATTCCTTTTATGAGAAAAACAAGAACACTGTCTAATGCTGGTATATGAAGTACACCTGAAATGTACATCATACAATCTTTCAATATGTGTAGAAAACTCAAGGTCTTTTGTATGTGCTTTCCCTGGATCCGAGCATGGATCACAGCTGAGAAAGTATTGTCTGGGAAGATGGTGTCAGAGCTGAAAATAGGACTAGAAAGCTAGTTCAAAGCAATGAATATCTTATAAATAAGGGAAAAGAATATAAATACTGTTAACTGTAAACCACTTTGATCTGACCTAGAGCCTAAGTCTATTCGTATATAGCACAGAAGCCTGTGTAACCTCTGCATTCCTGTCATTATAAGCTTGCTTTCCATGGTCACAAGTAGGAACATTCTAGACTGCACTCATTTCAGGACCCGTCTTCCTCAAGTGGCAGAGTATGTTGACCCAGCTTCCCTTCAGAGAGTGGGACACTTTCTACCATTGCTGTTCTACATTGAAGGCAAAGTCCTGTGAAGACACACAAGAGGGCTTAAGATGATATTCCTTATGGAGATGACTAGTGATGGTGGAGAGAGGGGTCTGTTAGAGGTCTAGGTCCATCATCTGTATGTGGGAATCCCAGGATTTCCTGAGTAAGGCCCCGAGTGATGGGGTGGCCGGGTAGTGATCAAAAGGGCCATCATTAAGTGTGCTAATTTGTCTCTTTCCTTTAATCAGATTTTATAGTTTTTATTTTATCTGACACAGTGGGCTTAAAATGCTTCAGGGAAGTGAAATAGGAAATAAGTGAGGAGAGTATCTAGGTCTAAGTTGAAACTATTTGATTTAGTACTTTATGGTGTCTTTTTTAGGTTTTTCTACTTGCTTCTTATTCTTATTGAGTCACTGTAGAAGTGTAATCATTGTAAAAATGCACAATAGAACATTTTTACTTTAAGATATATATTTTTCCCCTGTCATGGAGATACATGTGGACATGTGTCCTATCTCATGGCTAGGTCTTCCTCTGCCAGCATGTTCCAGGACCTGAAAACTCCTTCTACCTCCCCAGAGTCATTTACTTTGGTGCAATACACCAAATACAGTCCAAGTTTTGTGTTTTTCCTTTTGGTTATTTTTCCACATCTGCCGTTGAGTAAGATTATCCTGCATTCATTTGTCTCTTTTTGGCTCAATGCACTTAAAATTACTCAAGCTCCATCCAAGGTGAGATGAAGAAGGTAGATTCATCATTTTTAATAGTTGAGTGGTATTCTATTGTAAAACACATTTTATTTTTAACTGCAGGAATATTTTTTTTTGTCTCCAGGGTTATCTCCAAAGCTCCCTGTATGTACCACTCCACTGTTCTTGGAAATCTTTTTTTTTTTAATTAGAGGGTAAGAGACAGAAATAGAAAAAGAAGGAGAGAAGGAGAAACACCAGCAGCACTGCTTTGAAATTGTGAAGTTTAACCTCTGCAGGTGGTGACAGGGGTCCTGAACACCAAATCCTCACACATAGTGTTATGGTGCTTTACTGGGTGAATCATCACCTGGTCCCAGAAGTTGTTCTTATGTATATTCACAAAGAACCAGAATTTCCACAAAAGGGTACAAGGGGGAAAATATTTTTGAAAGTGGGAAGAGGAGAAATTATCAAAACAAGTCAGTTCTTACTTCACTGACTGTTGCCTTATACTTAAAATATCTATCTCTTTAAACAGCTTCACAGAAATACAACATCTGTAGCTAATGATTCATCCAATTCCCAAAATAGACAGGGTTGTTTAAAGCAGGTAAAGCATTGTTGACTGGAAAACATAAGGAAGAAATGATGTCAAGACAGACATAGCCGTGCCTCCAAATCACACCCCCCCAAAATAGACTATTCAAACTTTCTGAGCTTCAGTTTTCTTCACAATAATGCATCAATACATCATATCTGCACACCCCCCCACACACACAAATAGAAACTTTGCACTCTTTAATTTTTAAAATAATCTTTATTGATTTGATGCAAACAGTCAGAAATTGAGGGTGCAAAGACAGAGAGGAAGAGAGACAGAGAAACAACTGCAGCCCTGTTTCTCAGCTCGCAAAGCTTTTCCCCTGCAGATGCGGGTCTGGGGACTTGAACCTGGGTCCTTATGCATTGTAACTTGCACTCAACCAGGTGTGTCGCCACCTGGCACAGAATCCTTGTTCTTACTCCCTTTCCATCATTACGATATATGATACTTGTCAAAGTCTGTTTTACCATCTAGTCAGAGAAAATGTCTAACAAAAAATGATTGCTAAATAATGCTTTGACAAATAAATATACATATCAGTGAGCAAAGGGTGTTCTATAAGGACTTTAGGTCAAAATAAAACTACAAAAGTGACCATTTTTTAATTTTGATTATATGACTGTTATATTTTTCTATAGTGAAGTATCACTGTGCCAATTTTTCAAAGAGTAGCATGAAAACTGTTCTAATGAAAGCTTTGGGATTGGCATTTTATTAGCTTTTGCAGTTTAACTAACTAAAGCCAAAAATTAGCTTGGTTAATGTTTGAGTCAATTTACAGCAAAATGTTGGTTATGGAGAAAATAATGCCTCTTAGGATAACAGTGCAAAATTTTGATTAAATTGAATATAAATGTACAGACTTTTGTTATATTTTCCTGGGACTTAAAAATAATTATAATAATTTCCTGGTATGTCTTTATAAAAACTTATTATGAGGGAGTCAGGCGGCAGCGCAGCGGGTTAAGTGCAGGTGGCGCGAAGAGCAAGGACCAGCATAAGGATCCTTATTTGAGCCCCCGGCTGGCTCCACACCTGCAGAGGAATCACTTCACTAGCAGTGAAGCAGGTCTGCAGGTGTCTATCTTTCTCTCCCCTTCTCTGTCTTCCCCTCCTCTCTCCATTTCTCTCTGTCCTATCCAATACCGAGGACATCAATAACAACAACAATAATAACTACAACATTAAAAAAGAAAGGGCAACAAAAGGGAATAAATAAATAATATTTTAAAAAGACATTATGAAGGTCTTCTTACATGAGTTTTTTGCAGCTGAAAGTATTTTATTAATTTCAGATGCAATTTAATATCATTCTGATATATAAGTTCTCAAACCTTTTTATAGAGTATAAATGGAAGGTGGCTTTAACATTTAAATGATTTTTGACCTTATATAGTAATATTTATTAATGTACTGACTATTGTAGTTGGATTATAACTACTGAAATTTTCATTTTGTCTAATAACCTTAGTTATTTAATTTACACAATTTATGTTTTAAAGTAGAAAAAATGACAGAAATCATCCTTTCATTTAAAAAATTGTTATCTTTATTTATTGGATAGAGACAGTCAGAAATCAATAGGGTAGGGGGAGAGAGAGAGAGAGAGAGAGAGAGAGAGAGAGAGAGAGGGAGACCTGCAGTCCTGCTTCACCACTTGCAAATCTTTTTCCCTGCAGGTGGGGACAAAGGGCTGGAACCTGGGTCCTTGTGCACTGTAACATGTGTGCTCAACCAGGTGTGCCACCACCTGGCCCCCATCATTTCATTTTTTTAAAGATTTTATTTTTTATCTATAAGAAAGATAGGAGAGAGAAAAAGAACCAGACATCACTCTGGTACATGTGCTACTAGGGATTGAACTCAGGACCTAATACTTGAGAGTCCAGTATCTTATCCATTGAGCCACCTCCCAGAAAACAAGTAATTATTTCTTTATTCAATATTTTTAATTTTATGAGTCAACTTTTTTTTATCAAATTCAATATGCCACTTAGTTTTTCAATATAATATAATATACAATCTATCCTGAAATCTTAACTATTTATACTCTTCCTAGTAACCAACAGAATTATTTATTCACTTAGTCATTTATTATTGACTGATAAATAAATCATCATAGAGTCACCCCTCCTTTATTGCAGTTAATCAGTTCCAGACTCTACCTGCAGTACCTGGCGTTGAAGGATTTGTGGAAGTGCTGGAATACATAAGCCTACAGTCCATATGTACAGTTATTTTAATTGTAATACATGGGAGTATAATTGACTCAGACAACTGAGAGCACGCTGTGTCATTTTCACTGTCTTGATCAGCTTTTTAATGAATCTATTTGAAAAAAAATCACAGTAGAGTGAAGCTGCGAAAGTCAAAGTGAGAAGTGGAGAGGGAGGACTATATATGTCAGTGTATAAATAACTCCTGGTCAATCTGACAATATTTTATCTCCTTACTTCCAGACAAGAAATTATTTGCAAGTCTTGTGGTTTACCAGTTGAACTTCTTCTCTAGTTTACATAAGAAAGTATTTGTCATAAGTGTCAAGTCAAGTTTCCAACACAGTAGAGTGCATATGTTACCATACATAAGGACTTGGATTCAAAGTCCTGCTCCACACCTGCATCAGGAGTGGTGAAGAAGTGCTTCAGGTCTCTCTTATTTTTTATTTCTTCTTTTCAATTTCCCACTTCCTTCTCAGTTTATGTCTGGCTTTATACAATAAAGGATAAAAAATGGTCCCTGGGAGTGTTAGATTTGTTGTGCAGACACTGAGCTCTATCAATAAACTTGGTGTCAATTAAAAAAAGAGAAGAGGAATCAGAACTCAAAGGTATCATGTTTAATGAGACAAGCTAGAAAGAGAAAGACCAGTATCAAATGATCTCACTTATAGGTGGAACTTAAAAACAAAGAAAAATAAAGGGAAACATATGGTAAAATTTGAATGGGTATGGCATATTCAACCAAAGCAAAGGATTCTGGGGAAGAAGGAAGGGGGATAGGATGAAGGGACAGTGGGATCCTGTTGTATCTCCTAGACACTAATCAAGGGAATATGAGAGGTTGTTTCTCTGTGTTAAAAATTATACTCCAAATCATTAACTCTCCAATAATATATATATATTTTACCAGAGCACTGTTTAGCTCTGGCTTATGGTGGTGCGGGGAATTGAACCTGGGACTTTGGAGCCTCAGGCATGAGATTCTGTTTGCATAACCATTATGCTGTCTCCCCTCTGCCCAATAAATATTTTCTTATGGATACTTATGGATACATGTGAACATGAACCTTATCCTTTGGGTCCAGGTTAACATCACAGTCTTGGCATCTCTAGATACAAACTCAAGTGAAAAATGGCGAGGTGGCACTAGTCATATTGATTTGGTTGAGGTCAGCAGATGCAGTATCAAATGGTATAGATCAAGAGAAGGATGAGGAAAAACAAGCAAAACCCTAGATTTTCCTGGACTGGAAGAAATAAAGATTTTAAAAAGAATGAGGAAGTCTCTTTGATGTCTTAGCATTTAAGAAGGCAATAGATTATTATCATTATAACCAAGTTATTTGCTTACTTTGAAAATCCTGTAGTTAGGATTTACTGTACTATACAACACCTCACCATGATTTATATCATTTAATGCTATTTAAAAATAATATCTTAGATACTGACAAGTTGCTTCTGGTCTCTCTAGTCTAAGTTTATAGGTGGTTTAATATTTCTTTTAAAAAAAGTTACTATTAGAAATGCATTAACAAAGGAGTCGGGCGGTAGCGCAGCGGGTTAAGTGCAGGTGGCACAAAGCACAAGGACCTACATAAGGATTCTAGTTCAAGCCCCCACTCCCCACCAGCAGGGGAGTCGCTTCACAGGTGGTGAAGCAGGTCTTTCTCTCCCCTCTTTGTCTTCCCCTCCTCTCTCCATTTCTCTCTGTCCTATCCAACAATGATGACACTAAAAACAACAACAATAATAACTACTACAACAACACAACAAGGACAACAAAAGGGAATAAATAAATATTTAAAAAAGAAATGCATTAACACTTTAAGCAGCCCAGAGTCAGAATTCAGTCAGTTTACAACTTTGAAACATTAAGTGCTTAGACTAAAGAAATATATGCTCAGAACTGAAATATATGCATTTAAAGAGATACAGACATTGAATCTATTTTCCCCCTTATGGTATACATAGGCTAAGGATAAATGTGATCCTTAAAGTAAAAGTGATCAATAGTCCTCAGTGAGTAGACTTAGACTCAGCAAGCAAGTAGAAAAACCTAAAAAAGATATCATAAAGTACTTAAGTATTTTCTTAGACCTAGATATCCTCCTCTCCCACCCCACTTCACTTTCCTTAATTACTTTACGTCTCACCTTGCCAGATAAAGTAAGGCCTACCTAAGCTGGATAAGGGCAATAGATTGACACACTATAATGTTGGCCTTTTTGGTCACTATCATTCTAAGCCATCATCTGGGACTCTAGTCAAGAAATTCTTGAATTTCCACATAGATATGATGGACCTAGACCTCTAGCGGATCCCTGTCTTCCAGAACCCTGCTCACCTAGGGAAAGATAGAAAGTATGGACGTACAGACCGACCTGCCAATATCCATTCTCAGCAGAGAGGCAATTACAGAAGTAATTCCACCAACTGCATCCCATAAAGATCTTTGATCCATACTCCCAGAGGGATAAGGAGTAGGGAATATTCTAATTGGGGGAAGGGTATATGGAACTCTGGTATTGGGAATTGTGTGGAATTGTACACCTCCTGTTCTACAATCTTGTTAATCAATATTAAATAAATAATAAAATATATATAAATAAATAAGTAAATATAATTTGTCATTAATGCAGACTAAGGTATGCAAAGAAACTTCATTATTGACAAACAGTAAAGTTGTTTCAAAAGGTAAAACATTTATAATGAGATGTTATTATAACTTCCTAAGGAACTTTTACAATCTGTTGTATCTTTTCTTGTGAAAGAAAGATTTCTTTTTTTTAAAATTTTATTTAAGACAGGATAAATTAACAAAACCATAGGGTAGAAGGGGTACAATTCCCAGCACCCAATCTCCATATCCCACCCCCTCCCCTGACAGCTTTCCCACTCTCTATCCCTCTGGGAGCATGGACACAGGGTCATTGTGGGTTGTAGAAGGTGGAAGGTATGGCTTCTGTAATTGCTTCCCCGCTGAACATGGGTGTTGACTGGTCGGTCCATACTCCCAGTCTGCCTCTCTCTTTCCCTAGTAGGGTGGTTCTCTGGGGAAGCGGAGCTCCAGGCCACATTGGTGGGGTCTTCAGTCCAGGGAAGCGTGGCTGGCATCCGGATGACATCTAGAACCTGGTGTCTGAAAAGAGAGTTAACATACAAAGCCAAATAAATTGTTGAGCAATCATGGACCCACTTGGAATAGTGGAGAGGAAGTGTTAGGGGGGTACTTACTGCAAACTCTAGTGTACTTCTGCTTTCAGGTATATATTTTGCAGTAGTTTATGGATACGTGTGAACATATGCTCTCTCTCACAGAAACTGGTATATATCTAGGTTTTGGGACTTTGTTAGAAAGTGAACCACCTGAGATGGAATTAGAGTATACTATGAAAGGAAAGGTCTCACCTGAGTAATGAAGCTGAAGGGTTGTCATTGCACACGTGAAGTCTCTGGACACAGTCTGAAGTGAAGCATGTTGAGGTGGCTATCATTGCATTGATTAAGTTGTGATCGGAAGATGCAGTATTATTTGATAAAGATTGGGAAAGGCATATGGGAAAGTGGGCCCTATCCAAGGGTTCCAGGACTGGGGGAAGTAGAGGCTCTATAGTGGAGATGTGAGGTTCCTGCTGTCTTAGGGTTTCAAAAGACAATCGATAGTTAATGTTATCATCACATTATTTGGTAATTGGGTTAACTTTGAAGAGTCCTTTTGTCATGGTTTGCTGTACAGTACCCAGTATCTTGTATATAGCTGTGCTATTGGTTGCTTCTGAACTACTTGGTCTAGGCTTTTGAGAGAGTCCGCCTATCAAATACACAGCCTATATCTTAAAAAGATTCAGTTTGTGTTTTGAAAAACTTCGAGACATACAATTAATTTCCCCCTCTCATATTAGTTAACTAGTGATTTACATGACTACATTTTACTAGGAGTTTACATAAACACCATTCCCACAACCAAAAGACTGTGACCCATCCCTCCCACCCACTCCACCCCCCACTGGCCCAGGAAGCTGCATATCTACCTCTCACCACAGGGCTTTTACTTTAGTGCCCTACTTATAATTTGGTCATGTCCTGCTTTTAGTTTCCCTTTCAGATCTTCTTACTCAACTTCTGTTGATGAGTGGGATCATCCCATACTCATCTTTATCTTTCTGACTTAGCTCACTTAACATAATTCCTTCTAGCTCTGTCCAAGATGGGTCAGAGAAGGTGGGTTCATTGTTCTTGATAGCTGCATAGTATTCCATTGTGTATATATATCACAGTTTTCTCAGCCACTCATCTGTTGTTGGGCACCTGGGTTGCTTCCAGGTTTTAGCTATTATGAATTGTGCTGCTATGAACATAGGAGTACACACCTCTTTTTGGTTGGGTGTTATGGAGTCCTTGGGGTATAACCCCAGGAGAGGAATTACTGGATCATATGGAAGGTCCATGTCTAGCCTTCTGAGAGTTTTCGAAACTGCTCTCCACAGAGGCTGTACCAATTTACATTCCCACCAGCAATGTAAAAGGGTTCCTCTGTCCCCACAACCTCGCCAGCATTTGTTGCTGCTGTCCTTTTTGATGTATGCCATTCTCACAGGAGTGAGGTGGTATCTTAGTGTTGTCTTAATTTGCATTTCTCTGACAATCAGTGACCTAGAGCAGTTTTTCATATGTTTGTTACCCTTTTGGATCTCCTCTGCGGTGAATGTTTTATTCATATCCTCTGCCCATTTTTGGATGGGGTCATTTCCTTTTTTGGTGCTAAGTTTGCTGAGCTCTTTATATATTTTGGTGATTAGTTTCTTCTCTGATGTATAGCATGTGAAGATCTTCTCCCATTCTGTGAGGGGTCTCTTTGTTTGTTTAATAGTTTCTTTGGCTGTGCAGAAGCTTTTCAATTTGATGTAGTCCCATTGATTTGTTTCTGCTTTAGTCTTCCTTGCAATTGGGTTTGATTCATCAAAGATAACCTTGAGGTGTAGGTGAGAAAGTGTTTTACCAGTGTTTTTCTCTAAGTATTTGATTGTTTCTGGTCTGACATGCAGGTCTTTGATCCACTTGGAGTTGATTTTTGTTTCTGGTGAGATAAAGTGATTCAATTTCACTCTTCTTATTGTTACATCCCAGTTTTCCCAGCACCATTTATTGAAGACAGACTTCTTTTTCCTTTTAATCTTTTGGGTCCCCTTATCAAAGATTAGATATCCATAGGTGTGGGGATTTATTTCTGGGCTTTCAATTCTGTTCCACTGGTCTGTGTGCCTATTTTTGTTCCAGTTCTTCTTCTTCTAGTGTTTGCCCTTCTTCCATAGCCAGTCAACAGCATCAGGTTGAGCATCAGGTTGTTCCAGTACCATGCTGTTTTGAAGATGATGGCTTTATAATCTAGTTTAAGGTCTGGGAGTGTGATGCCTCCATTTCTGTTTCTTTTCCTCAAGATGGCTTTGGCAATTCTAGGTGTCTTCAGGTTCGAGATAAATGACTGTAGTGTTTGTTCTATTCTCTTAAAGAAGCTTGGTGGAACTTTGATGGGTATTGCATTAAATTTGTATATGGCTCTGGGGAGAATATTCATTTTGATGATATTCATTCTTCCAATCCATGAGCATGGGATATCTTTCCATTTCTTGGTATCAGTTTCTATTTCCTTGAGTAGCGACTCATAGTTTTCAGTATACAAGTCTTTCACTTCTTTGATCAACTTTATTCCTAGGTATTTGATTGATTTTGCTGAAACAGTAAATGGGAGTGATTTCTGGATGTCTTCTTCTTCAAATTTAGTGTTTGCATAAAGAAATGCCACTGATTTTTGTACATTGATTTTGTGGCCTGATACCTTGCTATATTGCCTAATAACTTCCAGTAGTTTTCTGCTGGATTCTTTAGATTTTTCTATGTATACTATCATATCATCTGCAAATAGTGAGAGCTTGACTTCTTCCCTTCCTATCTGTATTCCTTTGATTCCTTTCTCTTGCCTGATTGCCATGGCAAGAACTTCCAATACTATGTTGAAGAGTAACGGTGACAGTGGACAGCCCTTTCTAGTCCCTGATCTGAGGGGGAATGCTTTCAGCTTCTGTCCATTGAGTATGATGTTGGCTTTAGGTTTGCCATATATAGACTCCACTATCTTGAGGAATTTCCCATCTATTCCCATTTTTTGTAGAGTTTTGAGCATGAATGGGTATTGGATTTTGTCAAAGCCTTTCTCTGCATCTATTGAGATAATCATGTGGTTTTTGGCTTTGCTTTTATTGATGTGGTGAATGACATTGACTGACTTATGGATGGTAAACCAGCCTTGCATTCCTGGGATGAATCCCACTTACTCATGATGAACAATGTTTTTGATATGTTGCTGTATCTGGTTGGCCAAGATCTTGTTTAATATTTTGGCATCTATGTTCATCAGAGATATCGGTCTGTAGTTTTCCTTTTTTGTTCTGTCCCTATCAGCTTTTGGTATCAGGGTGATGTTGGCTTCATAGAAGGTGGAAGGGAGTATTCCTGTTTCTTCAATCTTATGGAAAAGCTTAAGAAGTATGGGTATTAACTGTTTCCTGAAAGTTTTGTAGAATTCGTTTGTGAAGCCATCTGGTCCAGGACTTTTGTTGTTGGGGAGATTATTAATAATGGTTTCAATTTCTTTGTCTGTGATTGATGCATTTAGATTTTGTAGTTCATCTTTGTTCATTTTTGGAAGGGCATATGCTTGTAGGAATTGTTCCATTTCTTCCAGATTCTCTAGCTTGGTGGCGTATAGTTCTTCATAGAAGTTTCGCAAGATTCTCTGGATTTCTGTGGTGTCAGTTGTGATATCTCCTGCATCATTTACAATTCTATTAATTTGAATCTTCTCTCTTTTTTGTTTGGTGAGTCTGGCTAGGGGGTTGTCAATTTTGTTTAATCTTTCAAAGACCCAAAATTTGGCTTCATTGATCTTTTGTATGTTTCTTTTATTTTCGATGTTGTTTATTTCTGCTCTAAATTTAGTGATTTCTGTCCTTCTGGTTGCTTTAGGGTTCCTTTGTTTCTCTTCCTCTAAGTCCAGTAAGTGCAGTAAGGTCGTTCATTTGAGCTTCTTCTTGGTGCTTAATATGTGATTGTATGGCTATAAGTTTCCCTCTCAGTACTGCTTTAGCTGTGTCCCAAATATTTTGATAGGTTGTGTCTTCATTTTCATTTGTTTACAGGAAAATTTGAATTTCCTGTTTGAGTGAATCTCTGACCAGTGGTTCTTAAGGAGTACGTTGTTCAGTTTCCAAATTCTGTGACTTTTAATAATTTTCTGTTTGTTGGTAAATGTTAGTTTTACTCCACTGTGGTCTGAGAAGATACTTGGGATGATTTTGATGCTCTTGAATTTATTGATGCTGTCTTTGTGGCCTAACATGTGGTCTATCCTTGAGTATGTGTTATGTGGATTTAAACAGAAGGTGTACTCCAGTTTTTTTTGGGTTGAAGGACTCTGAAAATGTCCAAGAGGTCTAGTCTGTCAATCTCTTCTTTCAATTATCTTGTATTTTGTTGGTTCTCTGCTTTATTGATCTGTCTAAGTTTGTGAGTTGGGTATTAAAGTCTCCCACTATTATTGTATTACTATTGCTGTATTTTTGAAATTCTTTCAGTACATGCTTGACATACTGAAAGAGAGAGAGAAAAAAGAAAAAGATAAGAAAAAGAACAGTCATAAAAGAGCGGTATAAATAAATATTTATTTATTTATTTATTTTTAATTATTTAATTAGCTATGTGGGGTGAGTTGGGGGTGTTGGCTACTTAGAAAGAAAAAAGGCCAGAGGTTTCAGAAGGGTATAGACTTAGAATGAATGATACTCCCTGGTGGGACAGGAATCTTGGTAAATAAAGAAGCTCAGCAGGGGAGCCTGCTAGGAGCTGGTCCCCAGGGACTGGCTATGGGGGGGCAAGGGGTGGAGGTGTGCTTAATAATTTAAAAGAAAGAAAAATTGTTTTTTCCTTTTTTTCTACTCTTTTTAACCCAAAGTAAGTTATAGTCACCTCCTCGGTGTCACTGCTAGGACCACTTATTGACTGGTCTACTAAAGGCAGAAAAATCCTACCATTTCCATAAGATGTGGTCAGAGCTCGAGCCACTAGCAGCTTCTCAGTCCGCCATCTTCCCGCGGATCGAAAGAAAGATTTCTTAAAATAACTGTATATCTTATTTCTTAAGTATGATTCAAGAAATAACAAGCAAATTAGTCATAGAATAGGCCAATAACTGTGCTCATCACTCCTAACGTTATAATGAGAAATAAATGTAGATGTTGTATATTTTTGTTTTAGTTTTTTTCTTTTTTTCTTTTCTTTTTCTTTTACTTCTTTCTTTCTTTTTCTTTTCTGCCTCCAGGGTTATTGCTGAGACTCAGTGCCAACACTACAAATCCAGTTCCTAGCAGCCATTTTTTTTTTCATTTTTACTGATTAGGATAGAGAGAAATTGAGAGGGGAGGGATAGAGACAGGGAGAGAAAAACACCTGTAGTCCTGCTTTGCCACTTGTATAGCAACCAACACTCCCTCGTGCCCCAAGGAGGATGCCTGGGGCTAAAACTGGGATCTTTGTAGGTCCTTGAGCTTAGTGCTTAGTACTATGTGTGCTTAACCTGATAAACTATTACCCAGCTCCCTAATTCTTGATTCTTCCATGTAGATATTAACATTTATTTCTCTACTGAGATTTTTTACCTCTTTCTTTACATATTTCTTCTTTACCTGACTTAACAAAGTTATAATAGATTTTTTAAAAAGAAAAACTGTTCTAGAAAAATCAACATCTGTGTCATCATAATCCACCCCTTCTCCTAGTACCTCAATGTCGCTTCATACCTTTACTGTTTTTTTTTTTTTTTTTTAACTTTAGTTTGTATCTATCACTTTTCCATTGTCCAAATAATGGTGATTTTCTTTAGGGATTTATAGCTTTTTTAATATAATTTTCTGACTATTTAGTTTTAATTTTTATTTACTTGTTATCGGATACAGACAGAAAGAAATCTAGAGGGGAGAAGGAGATAAAGAGGGAGAGAGACAGCGAAACACCTTCAACCCTGCTTCACCACTTGTGAAGCTTTCCCACTGTAGGTGGGGACCAGGGGTTGAACCTGGGTCCTTGCATGTTGTGATGTGTGCTCTTATCCAGGTGCACTGCCACTTGGCCCATCTTAAAACTTTATCATTTCTATTAACTGTCTACTTTTTCTCACTAATCCATGCTTTCCAGTAGTTTATTTACTTAGCTTGGTATTCTATTCAAAGATGATAATACTACTTATAGGATGCTTGCTCTAGATGGAGTTTTATAAGTATTTTGAGCAGATACTGTAGCTAGGACAATTTAGGAGAAATATCTATGTATATATGAGAAAATACCCAAACAAAACCAAAAATCATCATGGTAGAGAGGATTTACAAGTCTGCTCTGTTGAAATAAAACAAACAAAAATGTGTTTTTAATAAATGAAGAAAATATGAAAAAGTAAAACTATATGTCACAATTAAAAAGGATATGTAAATATATATATGTGTTGAGAAGTAAAATAGCTGAGTATGTTGCTCATCTAATTTGAAAAAAAAATTGACATTTAAATGTTTAATACTTTTAAAAAAATTTATCATTTTGAATGTTGGTTTGGTGTGTTCTTTCCTTTGGGAACACAAGTTTGTTCCTTGGAAACAAATCAAGAATTTCAAAGCTCCCTTTTAATCCAGGAATAGATAGGCACATGTCTTAGTTGGGGGATAAGCTTTTTGAGTACTCTTACCACCAACATATTTTTTTATAAGATTTTTATAACCTTTCAAGTGGGAACACAGACTGTTTCCTGTTTCTTTGAGCCCTGGTGATTATTCCAACCTCTCTTTGTGTATGTCTCCTCTTAATACTCCCTCTCCAGCCTTGGGCAGTTTGTTCACAGATATGCTGATCAATACTCGCTTGAAGTCTATAAGACAAAGTTCTGTACATCTGTGGAGAGTCTGCTCTCTGTGTAGCTCTCAACACTCACCACGTAGCTGTCTCTTTTCATAGTTCACAAAAAGCTGTCCTGTGAATCTGATGCCTTTGCACCACAAAATCTCACAACTCTCTTCAACTCCGGGAGACTTCTAAACTCTGTTAGAATTACCTCACCCAGTTCTGTAGCTTGGAATTTTCTCTTTAGGCAGTATAAGTGAAACTGTAGGACTTACATTATTTCTATTCTTTCATAGTCACTGTCTGGTGTTTCCTGTCACTCACTGAGGATGTTTATGTCCTTACATATTCTATCCGTGTGCTGTTATGTTTTAAGGCAGGAGATGAAATCTTCTTTAATCTTCATCTTGCCTTGAGAGGAGTTTGAAATGATCAAATTCAAATTTCTAGTGGAATAGATTCTGAGACAATTGTTAAGTTTAGCTGTTATTTTATTTTATTTTTTTTGCAGTTGAAAGTGAAAATCTCATATATACTAAGGGAACTGGTGTTTGTGGAAGGAAGAAAGTCGTCAGCCTCAGACACCTAAGAGATACTACACTTTCTACCCAAAGCAAATGTTCTTAGCTCACATAGATAGGACAGAATTTGGAAATGTCCTGAGGGAAGTTGAGAATGTTGAATCAAAGCAGTCTTCAATTTTAATAGAAAATGTGCAGATAGTGGTCCAGGAGGTGGCACAGTCATAAAGCTTTGGACTCCCAAGCATGAGGTCACAAGTTTGATCCCCAGCAGCACATGTGCCAGAGTGATGTCTAGTTCTTTCTGTCTCCTGCTATCTTTCTCATAAATAAATAAAATCTTAAAAAAAAAGAGAATCTGCAGATAAGTAAGGACATCTTATACTTTTTTATGTTAACTAGCTGCTAGTTGAGACATTTTATACTAGTCTACAATAACATCAGTCTATTAACATATCTTCCAAATTCAAGTTGCTTCTCTAATAATTCAGTTTCTGAGAAGCTAACAGAAAGTATATAGTCTTTCAGGAAATCATCACATGCTTTTTTTTCTTTGTTTTGTAGAATAAGTCATATTTTACTACCTCTCTGTTGAAAACCATTCTGTATTTCCTAACTCACTCTGAATGAAGTCCAAAATGAAGATAAAGATATTCTATAATATCAGTCTGCTTCTATATCTTTCTTACTACACTTTCTTTCAAGTTAGCAGTGTTTTGGAGGATTCCAATGTATTTTCTTGTTTGTTACTTGTCCTTATTTCTCTCATAAAGTTATAATTATTTGAGTTTTATATCTTCAATATGTTGAGTATTATACTGCTTTAAAAAATAATTCCAGGTCCCACACATAATTTTTGCATTTCTCCTCTAAGTATAGTAATAGCCCTAAAAATTAATTTAGGAAAAAAAATATTAATATATACCCATCCAGAGACTTCAGGTTTGGAATGACAACCCTTCAGCTTCATTACTCAGGAGAGATTTTTCTAACCTTAAAAAAGCTAACCTTAGCAAAGCAAGGACTGCAAAAGCTGAATAAGGGCAAGACACTGGCATACTTTAATGATGTCTCTTTAGTCACTATCAGGCCACCCTATCAGCTGATAGGGAGCTACTCTCTTTCTGTCCCTTTTTCTGCCATGACATCGCCTCCCCAGAAAATAACTGGGATCAACCTGCATATCAGATTTCAGGCTCAGGGGAAAAAAAAAAATCCTAGTATAGCTAGAGGCCCTTTGGAGTATAACTAGAATATGCCTACTAGCTATCTCCAAAATGGAGGACCCCCCAACACTGAAGTTCATCTCCACTATTCCAACCTTTGGGTCCATAATTGTTCAACAGTTTGTTTGGCTTTGTATGTTAACTCTCTTTTCAGTCACCAGGTTCCAGATGCTAGCATGATGCCAACCAGATTTCCCTGGACAGACCACCCTACCAATGTGTCCTGGAGCTCTGCTTCCCCAGAGCTCCACCCTACTAGGAAAAGAGAGAGGCAGACTGGGATTATGGACCAACCAGTCAATATCCATGTTCAGCGCGGAAGCAATTACAGAAGCCAGACCTTCCATCTTTTGCATCACACAATGACCTTGGGTTCATAGTCCCAGAGGGATCTTCTTCTTCTTCTAGCATTTGCCCTTCTTCCATAGCCAGTCAACAGCGTCAGGTTGAGCCTGATGTAAAGTTTCGAGACCTCCTTTGAATCTGGAGAGGTGGCAGTCGTTGACTATGTGGGTCATAGTCTGTCTGTAGCCGCAGGGGCAGTTCGGGTCGTCTCTGGCTCCCCAGCGATGGAACATAGCAGCGCACCGGCCATAGCCTGTTCAATAGCGATTGAGGAGGGCCCAATCATAACGTGCTAGGTCAAAGCCGGGTTGACACTTGCAGGGGTCTGTGATGAGGTGTTTGTTCTTTACCTCAGCTGACTGCCAACTCTGTTTCCAAGAGACTGTTCAGTGTAGGCGTAGGGGACCAGAATGGGTGATGAGATGTCAAGCGTTGGACAGGGTGGGCGAAGATATCTGCGTATATTGGCAGGTCCGGTCCAGCGTAGACGTGGGAAATGAACTTAGATGATGCCGCATCCCGACGAGTATCTGGTGGGGCGATGTTGCTAAGAACTGGCAGCCATGGAACCAGGGTGGAACAGATGGTTCCAGAAATTATCCTCATGGAGGAATATAATTTGGAATCGACCAAGTGGACATGGGGGCTACGGAACCATACTGGGGCACAGTATTCTGCAGTGGAATAGCATAATGCCAGAGATGATGATTGTAGTGTGGAAGCACTCGCACCCCATGAGGAGCTGGCCAGTCTTGCAATGATGTTATTCCTCGCGCCCACCTTTGCTGCAGTTTTTATGAGATGTTCGTGAAATGACAGGGTGAGATCGAGAGTAACGCCAAGATAGACTGGCTGGGCTTCATGCCGGATTCTCATATCGTCAAGCTGCACATTAAGCTCATGGGAGGCCGAGACATGGTGTAGATGGAAAACAGATGATACCGTTTTTGCAGTGCTAGGGATTAGTTGCCATTTTTGCAGTAATCAGATATCAGAGACATGTCTTTCGTGAGTGTTTCCTCGAAGATGTCAAACTTGGATGCCTGAGTTGCACAGCAGATGTCATCGGCGTAGATGAACTTCCTTGAAGAAGTTTCTGGAAGGTCATTGATGTAAATATTAAATAGCGTAGTAGCCAGAACAGAGCCCTGGGGGAGGCCACTTGAGACAAGTCTCCATCTGCTAGACTTGTCACCCAGATGCACCCAGAATCTTCTGTTTTGGAGATGAAACGATATAGTGTTGGCCACCCATGGAGGCAGGCATCTTGAGATCTTGACTAGGAGACCACGGTGCCAGACAGTGTCATAGGCTGCTGTGAGATCAACAAAGACAGCACCCATCTTTAAATTCTTCTGGAAACCATTTTCAATGTAAGTTGAGAGGGCCAGGGCTTGTTCGCAGGTAGATCTTCCTGGGCGGAAACCAGCTTGGGCGGGTGATAGGAATTTCTCTGTAAGAGGAGAAATACGTGACAGAAGCAGCCTCTCAAGGAGTTTGTAACACACGGAGAGGAGAGAGGGATCCTTATCCAGGGATAAAGAATAGGAAAGCTTTCAGGGAAGGGGATGAGATAAGGAGATATGGTGGTAGAAATTGTCTGGAGTTGTACCCCTCTTACCCTATGGTTTTGTTAATGTCTCCTCTTTTAAATAAATAAAAAAATAATAATAAATAAAAATCATTAATTCACCTTCTCTACCTCATCTTGGGATGGAGCTTGAATGAATCATGTTAATGAGATAAGACAGAAGGAGAAGAAAGAATATTGGATGATCTCACTCATAGAGAGAACTAGAAAAATAAGAACAGAAGGGAAAACAAAGATAAGAACTTAGACTGGAGTTGACCTATTGGACCACAGTAAAAGACTCTGGGGTAGGAGTGGAAGGTTCAGGTCCTGGAACATGATGGCAGAGAAGGACCTAGTGGGGGTTGAATGGAAAAGTGGACAACTTAAAAATGTTATACATGTATACCCTACTGAATTTTACTATTGACTGTAAACCATTAATGCCCCAATGAATAAATTAAAAAATAATAGGATAAATAAAATAAAAAATCACTCCAAATAGGAGGCCAAATCTACACAATAAAATGGAGTATTGGAACTGGTAAGTTATAAAGTATTTTTTTAATTAATGCTTAGGTGTAATTACCTATTTAAGATAAAAGTAATATCCTCCTACTCTTGTTTATTGATACTTTACATTGAATTTATACTGTCTTCAACTCAGTTATTGAAACCTCTGAAGTATTTCCCAATTTTGGCTTTCATTTAAGCCTGAAAGATCAACATCAACACCAACTACACAAACACTGGTTCACCATTGCCCTAGTTCTTTTAGTTTTGTTTGTTTGTAAACTCTCAGCTTCCTTTTCATTTAAAAAAATTTTTAAAAGAAAGAGAAGAAAACTGCTTGACATAATATTCTTTTCTACCACATATTCCTCATCCCCACTTTCCATAATTTTAAATTATTTTATTTTCTTTGATGCATACATTTTTAGTATGCTATTAATTTTATAAACTACTTGGGTATAAGAAATAAGTCTATATTGCCATGTTTCTGAACTCAGAACAATGCATGTCATTTAAGAAAGCCGATAGAAAGCTTTATAATGTCTGTAGAATATTTATAAAATATATAAAATTGACATGCATTTTCCTATTAAAATAATCTTTCAAATGTCCCAAATTGTTCAATTTGTTCAATTATTAATGATAAATCATTGGTGTTTCTGTCATGTGAATATAGATTCTCCTTACTTGACATTGTTGTGGTTTATCTACAAAATAGCACTGTAACACAAGCCAGTGAATTTTATTTTTAACATGTTTTCAGAACTTAGAAGAAAAATTATCATTTTTTAATCCCTTGTGCTTTGAAGTGACCCTGTCAATGTGTCTCAGTATTTCAGCACTTAAAAGTTGTTTCTTCATCTGTTGCCAAAGTAAACACCACAGGGACTTATACTGGCAAATTCTTTAACACATATTCAGAACATTTTAAAAATATATACCTCTGAACAAATCAAATAATTGTGTTACTTGTGATAAAAAGGCTATGTGTGAATATGTCATTTTTCTTACGGGTGCTAATTCTTAAAAGGTTTGACATTCAGCTGATTAACTGACCTCCAGAAAGACATGTCAACAGACATTACAACAGACAGTGCATTTCCTATAGCTTTCAATATGTGAATGACCACACTCAAATATATACAGTGTGAAACCCACAGGATAGAAAAAAAGAATAGAAAAATTACATAGGTAGTTAATTTTAAAGCAACTTTTGAGTCTGTTTTACAATATGTTTTTAAGGCCATCATAAACTTTACTTGTATGTGTTTGTAAGTGTAGTCTCTGCACAGGCACACAGTTCACTTTATATTTTATAACATAATTAGACTTAGCATTTTAAGTTTATACTGTAATAATTCTAAAGTAATTGTTTGACTTCATTTATTAAGTATTTCAATAAATTTGTATTTCCTGATGAAATCATGACCCCTATGAGGAAAAAAATCAGAAAAATATGAATCTTTTTTGCTGATCCAGCACTCAATCTTGCATTATTTATATATATATGCATATAGTGCAAAAACAATTTCCATTTGAGAACATTTCACTTCTTAAAAAAAAATACACTCAGAAGGAAAACTGTGAATCAGTATAAAACTGATACTCTGGTAAAACACGTTTGATCAAAAATATTTTTTGAGTATATTTGTTAATCTATAGCATAAGCTATTACTAGAATTTAATCTAGAGCATGACAAAATTTAGGATCAAATACAAGCTTTCACAAAGAAGAAAAAGTCAGAGTATATCTTAGTAATATAAAATACTATCTGCATATTTTGGAATGCTATTGAAAATGTGCCAAAGCAACCAAAAGAGTGTGTGAACATTTACAGAATTATTAATAATGTGAATATTCTCTGATATCCTCACACTAAAAATTTATATTGAGATTTATCATGGAGAACAAGTAGAGGCCAGCAATTCCCAATATAACAAATAGATTTGTTAACTTTTCAAATGGAAATAAAAGTGTTATGTGCTGAAAATCAAATCACTATTGGCCTATATATCTTATAAAATTCTGGTACAGGTGTAACTACAGAATACTTTTGAAAACAGAGCTTTTACAGATTTCCTATTTTTGGCTACATATTACAGTAGTTATCAAGATTGTCATGGTTGCTAAGCATTTCAAAAGGTGGGAGTCAGGCGGTATAGCACAGTGTGTTAAGCGCATGTGGCGCAAAGTGCAAGGACCAGAGTAAGTATCATGGTTCAAGGCCCCTGCTCCCCACCTGCAGAGGAGCCGTTTCACAGCCTGTGAAGTAAGTCTACAGGTATCTATCTTTCTCTCTCCTTCTCTGTCTTCCCCTCCTCTCTTCATTTCTCTCTGTCCTATCCAACAATGACAACAACAATTAAACAACAAGGGAATAAATAAATAAATACATATTTTTAAAAAAAGAATTTCAGAAAGCAGGCATTGGCAAATCCTCTTTTCTCCTTGGAGAGACCACAGAGGAAAAAACATTTATCATCTTCTTTATTGTTATTTAAATTTTTTAAAAAAAATATTTATTTATTATCCCTTTTGTTGCCCTTGTTTTTTTTTTTCCCCCCTTGTTGTTGTAGTTATTGATGTCATCTTTGTTAGATAGGACAGAGAGAAATGGAGAGAGGAGGGGAAGACAGAGAGGGGGAGAGAAAGTTACACATCCCTCTCTCTTTTTAAAAATTTTTATTTATAAAAAGGAAATACTGACAAAACCATAGGTTAAGGAGTACAACTCCACACAGTATCCACCACCAGAACTCCATATCTCCACACCTCCCCTGATAGCTTTCCTATTCTTTAAGCCTCTGGGAGTTTGAACCCAGGGTCATTATGAGGTGTAGAAGGTGGAAGGTCTGGCTTCCTTAATTGCTTCTCCACTGAACATAGGCGTTGGGCAGGTCGATTTATACTGCCAGCCTGTTTCTCTGTCACTAGTGGGGCAGGGCTCTGAGGAAGTGGGGCTCAAGGACACCTTGGTGGGGTCGTCTGCCCAGGGAAAGCCAGTTGGCATCTGGAACCTGGTGGCCAGTATTGAGGCTGAAGGGTTGACATTCCATGCCTGATGTCTCTGGACGCAGTCTGAAGTGAAGCATGCTGAGATGGTACGCATTGCTTTGACTAGGTTGCGTTCAGCAGATGCAGTATCATTTAATGTGAATTGAGAGAAGAATGCAGGAAAGTGAGCCCCACCCTAGACATTCCAGGACTGGGGAAAATATGGGCTTTATAGAGGAGTTGGGAGGTTCCTGATGTCTTAGGGTTTAAGAATGCAACAGAGAGTTATTGCTATAATCAAATTATTTGGCAACTGGATTAACTTTTGTCTAATGTATAGCATATAAATTTCTTCTGCTATTCTGTAAAGACTTTCCTTGTTTGGGTAGTTTTTTTTTTTTTTTTCTGTACTTAAGCTTTTTAATTTGATGTAGTCCTGTTGGCTTATTTTGGTTTAAATCTTCCTTGCAATTGGATTTCTACCATTGAAGATGACTATACATTTTTGATGGAAAAGAGTGCTGCCAATATTTTCCTGTATTTAGTTGTTTCTGGTCTGACATCCAAGGTCTTCTTCCATTTAAAGTTTACTTTTGTGTCTGGTGAAATGTAGTGATTCAATTTCTTTATTCTGTATGGTTTTACACAATTTTCCCAATATATTTTCTTTGGAGACTGTCCTCTCTGTATTTAATTGTTAGTGGCCCTTGTAAAAAATTAGATGTCCTTAAGTGTGGAGGCTTATGTATGGGCTCTCAATTCCATCTCACTGGTCAGTGTCTATTTGTGCTCCAGTACTTGGCAGTTCTGATTACATTTACACTGTAATTGTAACTGAGATCTGTTTTTTTTTAAATATTTATTTATTCCCTTTTGTTGCCCTTGTTTCATTGTTGTAGTTATTGTTGATGTTGTTGTTGGATAGAACAGAGTGAAATGGAGAGAGGAGGGGGAAGACAGAGAGGTGGAGAGAAAGACAGACACCTGCAGACCTGCTTCACCACCTGTGAAGCGACTCGCCTGCAGGTGGGGAGCCAGGGGCTCGAACTGGGATCCTTACTTAGGTCCTTGCGCTTTGTGCCACCTGCGCTTAATCTGCCGCGCTACCGCCCAACTCCCTAGATCTGAGGTTTTGATGCATCCAGTTCTGTCCTTTGTCCTCAAGGTTTTTTTTCTGGTTTTTTTTCAGATTCCAGATAAGCTTTTGTAGTTTTTGTTCTATTTTCATAAAACAATTGAGTGGGACCTTGATGGGGATGTGCTTCTGAATAGAATATTCACTTTGATGATGTTAATTTTTCCAATCCATAAACATGAACTATCTCTCCACTTCCTTGTGTCTGTATTATTTGCTTGGCTAATGATTCATAATTTTCAATATACAAGTCTTCCATTCCTCTTGTTAGATTTACTCCTAAATATTGCATTTGATTTCTTCTCTTCCAATCTGTATCACATTAATTCCTTGCTCTTAACTGATTGCTAGGGCAGAACTTCCAGCACAGCGTTGAATAGTAAGGGTGATAATATGCAGCCCTCTCTTGTACCTAATCTGAGTGACTACGCTTCCAGTTTCTCACCATTGATATGATGTTGGCTGAAGGTTTGCTCTGTATGAACTCTGCTATGTTAAGGAATGTTCCATAGTTCCCATTTTAGTGTTTTCATCATGAAATGATGTTGGATTTGGCAAAAACTTTCTATGCGTCTATTGATATAATCATGCCATCATTGTGTACAGGGACTAGTGTTCAAGTCCTAGGTCCCCACTTTCTTTTATTTTATTTTATTTTATTTTTTATATATTTTTTAAAAATATTTATTTTATTTATTTATTCCCTTTTGTTGCCCTTGTTGTTTTATTGTTGTAGTTATTATTGTTGTTGTCGTTGTTGGATAGGACAGAGAGAAATGGAGAGAGGAGGGGAAGACAGAGAGGAGGAGAGAAAGACAGACACCTGCAGACCTGCTTCACCGCCTGTGAAGCGACTCCCCTGCAGGTGGGGAGCCAGGGTTCGAACCGGGATCCTATGCCGGTCCTTGTGCTTTGCGCCACCTGTGCTTAACCCGCTGCGCTACAGCCCGACTCCCAGGTCCCCACTTTCTATGCATCTATTGATATAATCATGCCATCATTGTGTACAAGGACTAGTGTTCAAGTCCTAGGTCCCCACTTGCAGGAGGGGTGAAGCAGTGCTGCAGTTATCTGTCCCTTTTTTCCTTTTCTATCATCCCCTCCTGAGTCCTAGGTTCAATCACAATCACTACCATAAGTCCATACACCAAAGGTAAGCAGTGCTCTGGTAAATTAATAGTAACAAATATAATTATAATCATAATCAAGAAGTTAATTCTCCAAGGAGAAGCAACCCTTAGTGATTATGTGTCTAACAATAGCCACTCAAGCTATGAGGGGAAGTGGGATGCCAATGTTACAAATAGAAATAGTTGAACGCATTAAGGTTCTTGGAGACTAAAAATAACCCATCTCTACCAGAAAAAGTAAAATCTCAAAGGCAAAAATTAATAATGTATTTGAACTAAACAACCACCATTGATCAGCTGGATATACTTGGCATTCACACTGCATTTTAGCTGCTAAATATTTTTTTAAGAAAGAAGAATTTTATTTTATTTTATTTACAAGCTCACATGATCTACTCTTTAAAACAGACCATAATGTGGTCCATAAAGCAACTTTCACAAATGTCAAACTAGAAATCATATGTACTCTCAGACCAAAATAAAATGAAGTTGTTTATCAGTAAAAAACAGATAACAGAAGATTTCAAAATAACTGGGGATTAAACACAAATTATCAAATAATATCTAGAAGACATCTCAGGAGAAATAAAAGCAATTGGAACTACAGGAAAATCAAAGTACTATATCTATAATAGGACACAAAAAGAAAAAAAGATCAACTAAACCAAAAGCTGACACTTTGAAAGGATCAGTAAAAGTTTAAAGTTCATAGACAGACTAACAAGGGAAAAAAATCAGATTCACAATATCAGAAAGGAAAACAATGCTACAGTTTTTATGGACTTTTAAAGGGAGTAAAATAAAAACTATAAAGAATTACCTAAAAATCTGATGACCGAGGTGAACTGGATACATATTTGAAAGACACAGTCTATTCTTCACAATTGGAAGAATAGACAAGATTAGTATGGGGTGTCCCCACTCATCAACAGAAGTTGAGAAAGGAGAACAGAAAGGGAAACTAAAAGCAGGATCTGATTAAATCAAGGGCAGGACAACAATGTAAAAACACTGTGGTGAAGGGGAGGGTGGCCATTGGGCTTTCCGGCATGGCGGAGGATGGGGGGGCGGGGTGGATGGTGGGGATGGGACACAGTCTTTTGGTGGTGGGAGTGGTGTTTATGTACAATTATTGAAGTGTAAACTTTATATAAACCACTATTTAATTAATATGAGAGGCGAAAAACTGATGATATGTCTAGAACTTCTTAAAACACAAACTGAGTCTTTTTAATACATAGGCTGAGTCTTTGATATGTGGACTCTCTCAAAAGCCTAGACCAGGGAGAACAGAAGCAACTGGCAGCACAGCTATATACAAGATGCTAGGTACTATACCCCAAACCCTATCAAAGGGACTTTCCAAAGTTAACCCTATCACCAAATAATGTGATGATAACATTAACTATCCATTGTTGTTTTGAACCCTAAGACAACAGGAACCTCACATTTCCACTATAGAGCCTATATTTCTCCCAGTCCCAGAACCTTAGGGTGGGGCCCACTTTTCTGCATACTGCTCTCAATTCAAATCAAATAATATTGCATCCGTGGATCACAACCCAATCAACACAACGAGTGCCACCTCAGCATGCTTCACTTCAGACTGTGACCAGAGACTTCAGGTGTGGAATGACAACCCTTCAGTTTCATCGCTCGAGTGAGACCTTTCCTTTCATAGTATTCTCTAATTCCATTCCAGGTGTTCCACTCCCCAATAAAGTCCCCAAACCTAGTTATAGTCCAGGTCCCCTGAGATAGAGCATAGGTTCACCTGTGCCCATAAATTAGGGGAAAAATATATACCTGAAAGCAGAAGTACACAAGAGCATGCAGGGACTACCCCCAACACTTCATCTGCACTATTACAGACTTTAGGTCCATGATTGTTCAACAATTTGTTTGGCTTTGTATGTTAACTCTCTTTTCAGCCACCAGGTTCCGGATGCCAGCAAGATGCTGACCAGACTTCCCTGGACAGACGACCCCATCAATGTGTACTGGAGCTCCACTTCCTCAGAGCCCCACCCTATAGGGAAAGAGAGAGACAGACTGGGAGTATGGATCGACCAGTCAATGCCCATGTTCAGGGGGGAGGCAATTACAGAAGCCAGACCTTCCACCCTCTGCAACCCACAACGACCCTGGCTCCATACTCCCAGAGAGATAGAGAATGGGAAGGATATCAGGGGAGGGGGTGGGATGTGGAGATCGGGTTATGGTAATTGTGCGGAATTGTACCCCTCTTATTCTATGGTTTTGTTAATGTCTCCTTTCTTAAATAAAAAGTAAAAAAAAAAGAATAGACAACCTGAGTAGTCATATATCTATTTATAATATTGAATCAGTAATTAATAATCTTCAAAAACAAGCTCCAAATGCACTGATGACTTTATAAATATTAAAAGGAAAAATAGCAATTATCTACAAAATATTTCAGAGGATAAATTCAGTGAGGACATTTCTTGCTTAAAAAAATAACACTCGATAGAAGATCAGCAAGACCACTCACCTGTTTAGTGCACCTGCTTTGCCATGCACACAACAAGAGATGGAAACCTTAATCTATGAATATTGGGCTTAAATTAAGCTTTTAATTTTTTCCCGATTCACATGAAAAAATCAATCAGGTTGAGGAATGATTCCAACTCAGTTTCTGATGGTAGAAACTGTCCCACTCTTCAAAGGGAGGCTGTCAAATTATTCTGACACTCAAGGAAGACTGTTCTTGAAGTGAGTACAATGCAGAATGTTCTAGCTCTGACCATGGAAAGCAACCTCAGAATGACAAGAATGCAGAGGTTACACAGGCTGCTGTCATAATACAGATAGACATGGTTTAAAGGACTTAACCACACTACCGGATAAGTAATAAGATCATTTGTTTGTTTGTTTTTAGCAGAGCACTTCTCAGCTCTGGCTTATTGATTTTGCATCCATTTTGTAAGTCAGGCATGAAAGTATTTTTGCTTAGCCATGATGATATCTCCCTACCCCACCACAGTTTCTTTTTCATAGTCTTCAGGTGAGATAATTCTGATGTGTGTCCTTTGGTCTGTATCTTACTGTTTTCCTACAAGAAGTTTCAGTAGCCTGCTCTGTTGCTGGCTTCAGTGAGTGCTCTTTATTGATCATTTTCCCTTTATTGTGTCAGCTTTCACCCAGTCAGTTGCTCTTCAGCTTACCAAATTAAGAACACTTTAAATCCTTATCTCAAAGTGCATATACACATTTAAGGAAACATAAAGTAAGGTACAGAAGTTGTTGGGAGTATTTTTTTTTCTATCTTTAGTCATTGTGTTCAGTATACAGTGCATACTTATCTTTCATCAAGGTTTTTGTCCTTTCAATCCTTTCAATGAGTCACTCAGTCAGTATTTGTATTTTAGAGGGAGAGAGAGAGAGAGAGAGAATATTAAATTTTACAGCTTGAAAATAACAAAGCTAATATTTAAAAAAAAAAACTAACTCTTGGGTGGGGGTAGATGGCATAATGGTTATGCAAAGAGACTCTTGTGCCTAGGGCTCTGAAGTCCCAGGTTCAATCCCCTGCACCACAATACCACAGTAAGCCAGAGCTATGCAGTGCTCTGGTGTTTCTCTCTGTGTCTTTCTCTTTCTGTATCTCTCTAAAAAATAAATACTTTAAAAAATTATAAAAAAGACTAACTCTTAAAACAATAGAATAAAGATTTATTTATTTACATGATCTTCTTTCTCAAAGATACAGATCTGAAATTATATATATATTCTTTTAAAAAGATTAAATTGATCTAAATTAATTTTTGAGTTATTTATGCAGGACATTGGGTGGCCTTGACTTCTGGTATAGTATCATATGCGTTATATATTTCACACATCTACTTTATTTATTATGTCACATTTTATTTTATTTACTAGCACAATGACTATTCATTAACTACATAAACAAAAAGTAAAACTAATAACAGCAACTGACTCATTTTTAGAGTCAGGTTCCCCATCTAGAGGACAGATGACACACACTTTAAGCATCTGTAATCATATATTTGATGGAAGTTTGTTTCTTTCTCTCATTAAATAAAACAAACTTTAAAAATAATGCGGAAACAATAGTTTAAACACGGTGCTATATTGTAATCAGGTATTTGGAAATGTTCATTTACTTCTGGTCCCCATAGGGCAGAAAAAGTGAAACTTGACAATGTATGCATTAAGTGTGCAAATAGGTGGTCTTTAATTCAGTTCCACTGAGTACTTAATACTTTAGGCAGCACTTAATATGTTTTTAGGCAGCACTTAATATGTTTATTAGTAATAATTGCTTATTCTTACTTCCCCTTTTGCTTTTATTTTAATCATATTGTGGTGAGGTTCAGTGCATTATAGTACAGTTGCTGACGCACAGATAGAACTTCTTTTTCCGTGATAGATGTCTTATAGAACACTCTTACCCCTTAGATCCTTTTGCGCCAGGACCCCAACATTCTGTTTGGATGAGTATTTCTTCTTCACTCTGTCTCTCTGCTGATTTTTTTTTTTAATAACTCTGTGGTTTAAATCTCACAGGTATTTTACTTCAATACAGTTAAAGGTATTGATTTTCTTATTTATTTTTATTGTCACCAAGGTTATTTCTGGGATTCTGCTCCTTGGGGCCATTCCCTCACCCCGTTTTGTCTTTTCTTTTCTGAATATGAATAGAGAGTAATTGAGAAGGAAATGGGAGAGAGTAAGAGAGATACCTACTGCATTGCTTCACTACTTGTGAAGCTTCCCTCCTGCAAATAGGGGATGGGGGATTGAACCCTGGTTATTGTGTAGAGTTATGTCAGTACACATTGTAGATAAGATAACTCCCCTACTCTTAGTTTGGAAACTTTTTCTCTCCTCTCCTCTCCTCTCCTCTCCTCTCCTCTCCTCTCCTCTCCTCTCCTCTCCTCTCCTCTCCTCTCCTCTCCTCCCCTCCCCTCCCCTCCCCTCTCCTCTTCTCTCCCTCTTTCTCTCTTCCTCTCTCTCTCTTTGTTTTCTTTCTTTCTTCCTTTCTTCCCTCTTTTCCTTTAGGTTCATAATTGGTCAACAATTTGTTTGGCTTTGTATGTTAATTCTCTTGTCAACCACCAGGTTCCAGATGCTAGCAGGGTGCCAACCAGACTTCCCTGGACAGACAAGCCCACCAATGTGTCCTTGGAGCTCTGCTTCCCCAGAGCCCTAGCCCACTAGGGAAAGAGAGAGAGAGGCTGGGAGTATGGATCGACCTGTCAACGTCCAGGTTCAACAGGGAAGTAATTACAGAGCCAGACCTTCCACCTTCTGCATCCCACAGTGACCTTGGGTCCATACTCCTAGAGGGTTAAAGAATAGGAAAGCTATCAGGGGAAAGGAGGGGACAGAGAGTTCTAGTGGCTGGAACTGTGCAAAGTTGTGCCCCCCTTATCCTATGGTTTTGTCAATGTTTCCTTTTTATAAATAAAAAATTTAAAAAATATATAACATTCTCCTAACCACAATAAAAAGGATTTATGGCAAAAAATAACTGTTGTCATTTATTTGATCAGATTACCTTATATGTCAAAAATGAAGGATTTGTATGTACATATACGATCAGCTAATTTTTAATTAAGGAATCATATTTGGACTGATCCTTATTGCATAACATGGAAGCACTTTAATGGGTAACTGAATATTTCTATGGTCAGGAAGAAATGATTCTGGTCTCAAGGAGGTAAATAATATACTAAGGACAACTTATTGAGACAGCCATCTGGTTGGTCAACTGTGTGTGGTCCCTCAAACAGGATAACAGATTTTAATCAGTCAGCAAGAATTAGGAGTCCTCAGTCATATCACTTCAGGGAAATTTGTTTTGCCACTATTCTGAAAGAGCTTAGAAGCATTTTCTTTTTTCAATCACGACAAGAGATGAGAAATATGTTCAGCTTTGGGTATCCCTAACCAGAGGACCTAGTTAGCTATGCTGAAACCCTAGGCCTCTGGCAACTCTAACATATATGTAGATTTTACAAATTCTATATTTGAGGTTGTTTGTAAAGAATGGGAAAATGAAAGTAATTTTTAAAAGTAGAGATTGGATAATTATAGCAGAAGATGTTTTAACCCAAAATTTGGAAATTTATTTATTTAACAGAAATTTTATAAGCATTTTTCCTGTAACAATTACTATTTTAGGTACTTAGGGCTATATCAGTGAACATATGATTTTATTTTGAATTAGTATAGATCACATTCATATTAGGTAGAAGATATATATAATAATAATTAATAAGACATGGAATCCTTAATAATAATAGGTACCATTGTTGTAAGAAAATAATAAATAGGAAAAAGTTTAGGCATAAGGAATCATTACATACTGAAGTATTGAATACAATTACCAGAATAAGTTTATTTGAACATATGATATATCGTCATCTATTTTTTAAATGTTTTATTTATTTATTGGATAGAGACAGAGAGAAATTGAGAGGGGAGAGGAGATAGAGAAGGGAAGAGACACCTGTAGCTCTGCTGCACCACTCATGAAGGTTTCCCCCTGCAGATAGGGACCAGTGACTTGAACCTGGGTCCTTGAGCACTGTAGTGTGAGCACTTAACCAGGTGCACCACTGCCTGCTCCCTCCCCGTTTGTTATCCAGAAGAAGTTATATCTTTCTGCAGTTGTCTGTGGGAATTGTATGTCTTGGATAGTCCTTAGATATCCACTAAAGAAAATACTAACATGTTGGTAATATGTGCACTTAATTGGGTACGCCAACACCCAGCCCCAACATGTTGGAATGTTATAAACTGGAGAAGGTTCAGGACCATGTAAAGTTTGTAAGATATTGATAGTTACAGTGGGCCAATGTTACCAGTCTTATTATGAGGAATATTAAAGTATCCATTAACTGTTGTTGCCTAGAATTTTGTGAGAAGAATGCAATCTCCATTTGGACATTACTTTATCATGAATTGTGCACTCATATATCCATATGTTGAAACTCTAATTCTCACTGTGATTGTATTTGTGAATAGAACTTTTAGACAATAATTTAGGTTAAGTAGGGTCATACTAGTTAAGACCTAGTCTGACTGGATGACTTGCCCTATAAGAAAAGAAGGTAAGTGTCTGGCGGTAGTGCAGTGGTTAAGCGCAGGTGACACAAAGCTCAAGGACTGGCATAAGTATCCAGTTAGAGCTCAGGCTCCCCACCTGCAGGGGAGTTGGTTCACAAGGAGTGAAGCAGGTCTGCAGGTGTCTTTCTCACCCCCCCATCTTCCCTTCCTCTATCCATTTCTCTCTGTCCTATCCAACAATGATGACAACATTAATAACTACAACAATAAAAAATAACAAGGGCAAGAAAAGGGAATAAATACATATGAAAAAAGAAGGGAAAATACCTCTCCATGTTGATGTACTCAGAAGGACCTTATGAAGACACAAAGAGAATACCGATATGTTAAAATCAGGAAGAAGATCCTTCTCAGAAACCGAACCCTACTGGGTCATAGCCGGGGAATTTCAACTTCCAACAATGAGAAAAAAAAAAAAAAATCTGCTATTTAAAAACCAAACTACAGAATTTTGTTAAGTCAGACAAAAAAATTAATCATTTTATTGTAAAAATTTTGAAATACACAATTGTTGTTATGAGGGAGCATTTAAACATGTCTCCATATGGTTTGAACTTCCAATTGTAGGCATGGATGATAACCATGGCCTCTGACTATAGCCTTGGTTCAAAACCTGTCTTTTGCTGGCTTGAAGCCCATGCTGCTCTCGGTACCTTTTGCATTAAGCACTCATGTCCTATGTAAATGCTGAGACAGCACACCTCATGTATCGAATTGGCCTAACCACTGTGTGTTCTAAGCTAACTGTATCAGCCTATATGATAAAAGGCTAGGCTGCAAACATAGACGTGACACTTGCACTTGCTTGCTCCACCAATGTTGGCTCCTGCATGCTTATAGTTTTCCCAAATAGGGTTCTCACCTCCCTGAACCTCCCATTCAGCCAGCAAAGGCTGACACCTCACACCCCAGGATAAGTACATCTCACCCTCCACAAACTGCTATCCTGTTCCATCATAGAGCCTTAGATTTCCAATCTCTCCTTAGCGTTCTTCCAAGTTTGTAGCTCTGCTGCAAAAGCCCACAGTCCATTTCGAATTCATCCTACTTTTTGCTTTGTTTTTTAGATCCCAGCTGTGAATGAGATCATCTGTTATTTATTCGTCTTCTTGTTTATTTTGCTCAACATGAGCAATTCAATCCATGATTGCAGAAGAGATGTCAGTATTCCTTACAGCTGTGTATATATGTATCATAGTTTCCTCAACCACTTATCTGTTGTTGGATCATTGGATAAATATACAGATTTAGGTTATTATAAATATTCTATAGTACTGCTATCAACATAGATCTCTTTGAATACTTGTTTCTGTGTTCTTTGGAATAAAAGCTTAGGAAAGAACTGCCAGATCATATAGTAGGTCAATTTTAATTGTTTTGAGTAATTTCTAAATGTTTTTTCCATAGATGCTGGATAATTCACACTTCAACCAGAAGCTTTAAAGGATTTCTTTCTCTCCACTTCCTTTTGGTGTTAGTCATTCTCACAGGGGTGAGCAGTTTTTCATTGTTCTCTTAATTTATATTTTTATAACAAAAATACCTAAACATTTTTTCCTATACTTGTTGACTATCTCAATATGTTCTTTGATGAAGTCTCTTCATATCTTCTCTCCATTTTTCATGTGTTTTTTCTTTTGTTGTTGTTGAGTTTTGAGATTTTTTAAAAAATATATTTTGGTTATTATTCCTTTGATTCATGACATGTGAATATATTCTCTCATTCCACAGGGCCTTTTGTTTTGGTGGTGGTTCCTTTTACTGAGGTAAAGTTTATTGTTTTATAGTCTCATCAATTTATTTTTGCTTTTTGTTTCCCTTGATATTGGACTAGAGTCTCTAGGAATATTTCCAAATAATACATGACATTGTGCTCTAGCAATGTTTTATACAATATAATTTATGTTTCCAGTCTAACATCTAAGCCTTTGACCCATTTTGAAATACCTTTTGTGAATGGTGACTTGTGGTGGTCCAGTGTCATTCATATGCATGGAGTTACCTAATCTTCTTAACACAACTTATTGAAGAGACTTTCTCCATTTAACATTCTTTCCCCTTCATGTAAAGCACTTTAAAAATTATCAGCCACCTGAATCATATAACCACACTTTATAATAATTTTCTTCAGCTCAGCAAAAAAATTTTATCAATCACCTATTGATGTTTTCCTCCATCTTCTTCAATGAGCACTGGCATATTATTTACATTGGAGAATCGGTATTCTATGCAAGAAATGCAATACTACCACATTATATATGCACACTCAAGTACACTGTGGCTAATTAAATGTTTTGATAAAAAGAGTGTCTTTTTTCTTTTATTACTAATTACTACTCAGATGTAATAGTTAAAGAAAGATGACATTTACTTGGGTGACATTCTAAGTAGTAAAAATAAATGAACGGTTAAACTTGTGCATTTATTTTATATTGTTTTAGTTTGATTTGATAATAGTTCACAGGTATTAACATAAAAGTGAAATCAGAGTCCGTAGGGGCTGACAGGATAATGGCAGCATATAGGGAAAGATAGAAACAAGCTTAGGGTATGGATCGACCTGTCAAAGAGCATGTTCGGTGAAGAAACAATTACAGAAGTCAAACCTTCCACTTTCTGTACCCCATAAAGATCTTTGGTCCATACTCCCAGAGTGATAAAGAATAAGGAAACTTCCAATGGTAGGAGGATATAGAACTCTGTCCATGTAAATTTTATGGAATTATAACCCTCTTATAGCAATATAGATAGATAGATAGATAGATAGATAGATAGATAGATAGATAGATAGATAGATAGATATAGATAGATGGATAGGAGACAGTAGAAAGTACAAATGCTTATGGAAAGAATCTTTACAGTACTTAGATTTTTAAGTATGCTTTCAGGTTTGATAGTCAATCTTGTTGTGATAACAACCTTATTGTTCATCAGGCTCCTCTGGGTTCTCTGTTTGCAATAATTGTTTTAGAAAGCACAGTGACTGAACACAGTTTTATTGATTTTTAATCAGCAATCCAAAAGACAGGAGTATTTACAGACAAAGGAACTTGTTAACTGGATGTCAGTCTCCAACAAGATTATATTCTGTTTTGTTTTTCGACCTATACAGACCTTTTACTTTGTTCTCATGCTGTTTCTATTATGATAGCACATGTCAAACTATTATGAGGAAAAATTAAATTTATGATTTTAAACATAGAGTATTTTTTTCTAATTCTAAAGTGGTTACAGTACACACAATGGCTTCCCAGTTACACAATCAAGAGCTAGAAGAAGGGGAGGATTGTATCATTATTTAAAAAGTGAAATTATAGTCAAACAGGACTGGCTGACTGAGAGGATGTAGAAGCCGAAGGTTTTATAAGAAGGTGTTATCTGTAGAAATCATCTCTGTATATGATAGAAGCTTCCTAGTTTTTGAAGGGTTGGCCAGACACAGAACACCTGCCAAGTAGGAGATCTGAACATTGTCAAATGTGCACTTCTGAAACTTACAATCAAAGAACACTTGATATATGACACAGGAGAACTCAGAGTCAGACACAAATGTGAATGACAATAATGAGTCAGTTGGAATGATTGAAAATTAAAACTCCTATAAATATATATAGTTAACAGATGGTATATAATTAAAATGAAAACAAAGGAGTAAGATTTTTACCTCATGGCTTACAAGACTTAGATGAGAGTGGTGGCCAGAAGGCACAAGCCTAAGTTATTTTCTCTCTCTCTCTCTCTCTCTCTCTTTCTCTCTCTCTCTCATTTTCTCTTCTCTTTTCTCTCTTCTCTCTCTCTCCCTCTCCCTCTCCCTCTCCCTTCCTCTTTTTCTTGCATACTATTACAAAGGTATAATGCACATATTGCAGAATTCACCCACTAAAATTTGCACAAACACCAAGTTGTAAATCTATCATCATGAGCAACCACTCCCCGATTTTTTCCATCTACTTTCCCAATCAGCTTTGGATAATGGCTGATCTATTTTCTATCTCTGTACATTGGGCTGTTTTACACTGTTCCTATAAAAAGAGTTCTATAATGTGTAACTTTTTTCTTTTCTTCTTTCACCGACAAAGTCTTCAAAATTCATTTGTATGGCAAAATACATAAATAGTTAGTTTATTGTTCATAAATATTCTGCGGTATGGATATATTACAGACAATTATTTATCCATCCTTCAGTGAACACTTGAGTGATGACCATTTGAGTATCATAAAGTTGTCAAAGATATTTATGCATAAATTTTATGTAGATATGTTTTATTTTCTCTTAAGTTTACACCTATAAATTAATAGGTTTTATGATATTTTTTGTTTATCTTTTTGAGAATTGATCAAATTGTTTATAAAACAGCACTATTTTATACACATCTACAACAATCTATGAGTGTTTCCTTTTTCTATATATTATTAGAAACTCACTGTCAAGGAAAAATAAAAATAAAAAAAATTTAAAAAGGGAGTTGTGCGGTAGCGCAGCTGGTTAAGTGCACATGGCACCAAGTGCAAGGACTGGTATAAGGATCCTGGTTCCAGCCCCTGGCTTCCCACCTGCAGGGGAGTCACTTCACAGGTGGTGAAGCAGGTCTGCAGATGTCTATCTTTCTCTCCCCCTCTCTATCTTCCCCTCCTGTCTCCATTTCTCTCTGTCCTAACAACGAAGATATCTATAACAAAAACAATAATAACTATAAGAACAATAAAAAAACAAGGACAACAAAAGGGGAGATAAATATAAAATATAAAAATAAATAGAAAATCACTGTCTTTGCAAATATTATGGCTATATTAGCATACTAGTGGATATGAAATGATATCTAATTTATTGTAGTTCTGATTTGCATTTCTCTAGTGACTAGTGATGTTGAACATTCCATCATGTGTTTACTTACATTTTATTTGCTTTATTTTATTATTATTATTTATTGATCCTCTAGAAAGAGAAAATGAGACAAAGATCAGGCTCTCTCTACAAACATTTTATAATGTTCAAAGCAGACTTTCTGTATCTCACACTGACAATAAAAATGTTGATCTATTTAAAATGCTATACACTAATATTAATTAAAGAGCCTGTATAGTGGTACACCTGAAGAGTACACACATTACAGGCACAGTGGCCTGGGTTCAAGTCCCCACTTCATACCTATGAAGAGGAAGCTTTATGACTGGTGAAACAGTACTGCAAGTTTCTCTCTGTCTCACTATCTCTCACTTCCATTTCAAATTATTTCTCCATCACAAAGGTTAAAAATAATATTAATATTTTGTTTTTCTACATGTTTGTGAAATTTAAGACCTGAATTTACTGCAAGAATAACACTGTCTGTACCATTTAATGAAGTGCTAGGTATAAAACCCAGGACCTGGCTCATTCATGCATTGCTTCTTCTTCTAGCGTTTGCCCCATGCATTGATAATATTACTTTACTGAGCTACCTCTCCAGCCCTTTGCATGTTTGTCTGTATTTGCTCTTTAGAGAAATGTCTTTTAAGATCCATTTGTTTGTTTTATTTTATTATTGAATTTTTATTGTTTATATATTAATATATTTTTAGATAACATTAGGGGAACATTTTTAAAGTCACAGTAAATTGAGGGACAGATACAAAGAAACTCATATGCTCCCTTCTACACATGATGTATTCCCATGAAGTGGTGTTTGTTATACTTGAACCCATATGAACACAAAATCATCATCAAGTTCATAGTAGACATTAAGCTTTATGTTTGTGTTGTAAATTTCAGATTTGATTTAATGTACATAAATACAATAATTATTATAATCCATAAATTTTCACAGTACTGAAATTCTTTGCAGTCTTAATTGCATTTGACTTCACATTGACTTTACTTACACATTGTGTATCATAAAATGAAAAACCTCAAGTAACATTTCTCTTTCTAAATACTTGCTAGCCATTTTTAAAGGAGTCTTTTCATTTATTTATGGTTAATTTTACTCTGATATGACAGAAAGAAATTGAGCGAGGAAAGGGAGATGAAGATAAAGATGCCTGCAGCACTATTTTACCCTTTGTGAAGCCTCTTCCTTACAGTTGGAGAGTGTGTGCTTAAATTTGTGTCATTATGCACAACAACCTGTGTTCTCCACTGGGTATTCAACTGACCAGTACCTGCAAGTCTTTTTTAAAACTTATTTTTATTTTTTAAAACATCTTTATGAGGGGGGTTAATGGCTTACAGTAAATACAACAGTTGACAAGTGTAAAATCTCACTTTTCTGCAAAACACTCACCCCAGTCTAGGGGTGATACACCATAAGCCAGGGCATGAAAGTCTTTCCCTCACCCCAGGAATATTTTACTTTGGTGCAATAGACCAAACTCAGTCCAAGTTCCCTTCCTGTTCTTCTTTCTCAACTTCTGACTATGAATGAGATCATCCCATATTCATCCTTCTTTTTCTGGCTACTTTCACTTAACAGAATTCCTTCAAACTCCGTCTAAGATGAAGAAGGTGAAATCACAATGTTTAATAGCTCAGTAGTATTCCATGTGTGTGTATATATATCACAACTTTCTTCACCATTATTCTGTTGTTAGACACCTGTGTTGTTATCAAATTTTGGCTATTACAAATTGCTATGAGAAGTGGTCCAGGAGGTGGCACAGTGGATAAGGCATTGGACTCCCAAGTGTGAGGTCCTAAATTCAGCCTCCATGTACCAGAGTGATGCCTGGCTCTCTCTCTCTCTCTCTCTTTCTCTCTCTCTCCTCTCTCTTTCTCTCTCTCCTATCATTTCTCATGAATCAATAACTGAATCTGTAAAAATTGCTATGAGCATAAATATACACATATCTTTTTGGATATGTGTATTTGATTGCTTAAGAGAGGAATTTTGAAGTCATAGGGTAGGTCTATTTCTAGCTTTCTGAAAATTCTCCAGCATGCTTTTTAAAAAATTTTGTTTATGTGATTAACAGTGATTTCAAAATTATAAAACTGCAGAGTATAATTCTACATCATAGCCTCCACCAAAGTTCTGTCCTTGCACTTTCCTCCCAAAGGTTTATTTACTCAAGTAAGTACAGTTTTAATAAAGGACAATATAATTTCAAAACCTGTTTAACAAAGTTATTTCTGTGATCAACAATTAGCCAAGACAAATTGTGTGATGAATTTGAATATTTATAAATAATTTATCACAATTTAAATTATAAATGTCACTTTTTATATAATATTTAAATTATATAATAAAATCGTCTTAGGTTAAACATTTTTCATTGTAAGCATTTTTATGTCAAGTTTAATATGAAAATTAAATATTTTTGTTTGGAAAGAGAAAGTTTAGATTACCTTTTTAAGTGAAACATTCCATGGCCAAAAAAAAAAAAAAAAAAGAAAGAAAGAAAGAAAGAAACAATGAATTGCCAGTAGAAGGAAACTATGATAATCAATCCCAGGTTTGACATCAATTATTAAAGTATTAATTCCAGTAAGCTGTACATGTTTTTTTTTTTTCTTTTGTTGCCCATTGTCATAGTTGTTGTAGTTATTGCTGTTGTTGTTGTTGGATAGGACAGAGAGAAATCCAGAGAGGAGGGCAAGACTGAGGGAGGAGAGAAAAATCAGACACCTGCAGACCTGCTTTCACTGCCTGTGAAGCGACCCTGCCTGCTGTTGGGGGGGGCAGAGGGCTCGAATTGAGATCCTGATGCCGGTCTATGCGCTGTCATGTGCGCTTAACCCGCTGAGCCACTGCCTGACTCCCGTCTTTTTTTTTTTTTTTGTATGATTTGATTTTCCCACTTATTTTCTATCCTTGTTTAGTTGGAACTAATTTTGCAGGTGAGTATATGAGTGAATTGATATTAATGACTCATTGACTAATAGTTGTTTATATTTACCTTGTATTAGCAATAAGCATTTCTTATCATTTTTAAACGGAAATAATTTATTCTGAGTAGTCACAATGGTATATTATGCTCAATATTCTGGATATATTCCATCTCTATTTCTCTCTTCTCCTTTGTGGATTATAATGATATTGATGTGCCAAAGATGACATAATAGCGTTCATTCAATAAAGAGTGGAGACGGCTGGATGGTCCTCACATGTGTGAGGACCCAGGTTCGAGCCCCCACTCCCTACTTGCCAGGGGCGAAGCATTGCCAGTGGTAAAGCAGGTCTTCAGGTGTCTTTCTCTCTTTCTATGTTTATCTTCTCCTTTATTCTTAATTTCTCTCTGTCCTAGTAAATTTAAAAAATAATAAATAAAATATAAAACGGAATTTATTTCACATCCTAGACAAACTTTTTTTTTCAGTTATATACTTTATATATTTTCCACTTTCTGATCTTTTCATAGTACATATAACTGTTATCAGGATAAAGACTTGTTATTTTTCCTTCTTCTGAGGTAAAATAAGATGAAATTTTCTTAGAGACGTACACACAAAAAAAATCTGAATTAACACTATTACAATATAAACTATCCAAAATCAGTCAAAAAAAGAGAAATTATTTCAAATTCATAGTATTTTAATAGATAGTTGAACTATTTGTAAACTTATGAATACACTTATTTACATACAAGAGATTAAGTCATAGCTCGATAGTCTTTAAACAAAAAGCCTCAATAATCAAAATAAATATATTCAAGGCCCTATAAATAGTATAGTGGCTATGAAAATAAAAGAAAGAAAGAACGAAACCATGCCAGAGACTCAGAGTTCACAAAATTCAATTTCCAATATGATCATTAGTCAGAACTGAATTATACTCCAGTAAAAAGAAAATAATAATGTAAAATTAATGTATTCAGTTAAAGCATGCTATGACAAGATTCAACTGAAGGTGATGTAGAGTTTAGACTTTCAAAGTGAAAAAGGAAAATAAAATTGAAAAATGATAAATTGAATGGAAAATGTACATGTTATAGTTGATCAGATGCCTATGTCTGTGCTAGTCATAGGGCTGGGGAGATAGCATAATGGTTGTGCAAAAAGATACTCATGTTTGAAACCACAACACTAGGTTTAGCCTCCAGCATTACACCATGCCAGAGCTGAGCTGAGCTGTGATCTGGTAAAAAACAAACAGCAAACAGGGCAATCATAGAAATTCTTTGTATCCCAAATTCTGTCAAGACTGAAATGATGGATATGATCCATAGGTAGTGGCTGCAAGTGTTTCTTCCTCCGGATTTTCATGTTTATAGTATAAAATAATAAAAGAAAAACACAAGAATGAGTGGACACTAAAATTTTGGCTCTTACAAGTTTATGAGTAGATTTGAAAGAACCATTCATAATCTTCAATCTAGCAAATATCTGCCATCTGTTCCTTGGTTTCCTATATCAAGGCAATATCTGTCCCCCAGCAAATTACTAACCTGGAATTTCCTACAACAGTTAACCTGCTTGTGTTGGATCAAAACCACATAATACGCTTTTAGGAATTGCTTTATTTTAGGTTATTGCATTCTGAAATTACATCTTAATATAACTAAGCATTGATTTTTATCTTTCTTTATGAAATAATTATTTCATACTTTAAACTCCTAATAGACTGGATATATTAAGTTGATGTACTTGCAACCATAAACATTATTTCCCAACAGGGCCCCCAAAAGAAAAACCAGAACTGTTATGCAACACATCCCTACAATACCAGTAATTGACATTGACATATGCTCAATTAGTTATCTAGCACACACCAAATAAATGTTATTATCAATAATAGTAATTACAATACAAAAATCATCATGTGATGGAAATTGTTAGCTCTATGAGGTCCACTTCCCCAGGTATGGAGTAAGTCCATGTCCCAGTTTCCTTTGCAGATTACAATTGATGTAATGAGAGTAGAAGTCCTTTATTGATTGGAGAGTATCCCATAAATAATTTTCTTTAGTTACCCTTCCAACTGATTGAGAGAGAGAAACTTTAAGCTATCATGACAGCCATGTATACATAAGTGCAGGTGGTCAGTGGGCAGATGAAGTGAATAGCTCCACAGGTATTATCAGCTACAACATAAAATCTGGAGCTTACTTTTTTCCTGAAGATAAGATTGTTATAACTATCTTTATGTACTACTAAACACACAGACACAGACACACACAGACACACACACACACACGCACACACACACACACAACTTGTGCTCCCATCATACACATATTCCAATTCTGTATTTTGATGTATCTTGTCTAACAAAAATATTAGTAAGAATTCTGACTTACATGAATCTCAGTTTGATCAGAATGAATCATGCATTATTATTTTTGTTGTTTTTTATTTGCTTTGTTTTTTCCATATCATTAAACTTCAGACTGGGAAGTTTTTTTCACATTTCAGATCTTTTGCAAACTCATCTTACTTTTGATTATTTTTTAAGTGGTTTTAATAACATTACCTTCCAGAAATAGCAGGATGTCTCAAGCACACCCTCTTCCCTGTCCCAAAAATCCAGGATTAGCTACTCCTTGGGAGGCCCTGGGCTTCCTTAGTGAGGAATAGTATAAAGACCTAAATTATGGGCACAGGGGAAAGTAGGAAAAGGAAAGGACTTTACAATTTGTCACTTCAGCTGCTGCTGGTTAAACAACTGTCATTCAGCACATTATTTCGCCATAAGGCAAAATTTATTCCAATTGTAAATTATCCACATCAAACAAGACTATTTCAGGTCCATTTGTTCAGAAACAACCTTGTGTTCCAGAGACAGGGAGAATCCGTCAAGTCATTAATGACTACGCTTCTTATTAATCTTGGTTTAATTAAGAATTTCCCTTTACATAAAATATTTAATTTAAATAAAATCAAGCACTAGCATGTATAAATGTGTTGATTTGGATATCATTTCTAAACTGTGAAAAAATAATTGTTGCATGTATGTATTTAAATATATACAAGCACATGATAATTTAAAAGGTATAGATATGAACTCAAATAATCGGATTCAATGTCGAGTCTAACTTCTCTTTTTTCATTGCTCAGATTGATATCAAACTTGTTTTTTTAATTTCCAATACATAGCAAGTGCTTTGCATTTATATTTATAGAGTCACATATGATCTTCATTAATTTTAATATCTCTTAAGACACAACTTCTTTTTTTAAATATCAACGAAGTAGCTTATTCTCTTTATATTTTTAATATTTATTTATTCCTTTTTGTTGCCCTTGTTCTAGTTATTACTGTTGTTATTATTGATGTCGTTGTTGTTGGATAGGACAGAGAGAAATGGAGAGAGGAGGGGAAGACCGAGAGGTGGAGAGAAAGATAGACACCTGCAGACCTGCTTCACCACCTGCGAAGCGACTCCCCTGAAGGTGGGAAGCAGGGGGCTTGAACCAGGATCCTTCTACAGATCTTTGCACTTTGTGCCACTTGTGCTTAACCCGTTGCACTACCACCCGATTCTCAAAGTAGCTTATTTTTTTGTTGTCTCATTCTCCTCCTCCTCCTCCTCCGCCTTCTTCAGAATAGCATTACACTTCCAGCTCTTTAGATGTTAGGTGTATCATATCATGAGTACTCTTGAACAATATAAGAAAATTTATGTTTTCTTCTGGTTTCAAAAAACAGATATGACTTCAACATACAGTCTTCTCCTGTCCATGGAATATAATAGCCCATCTATACAGGATATGACCCACTCAGAATATAAAGCTCTTTTGTCCTTATGTTGCAGCATAGAACCCAACTGTCAACAGAGGTTATCCGATTTAGACTATCATGTAGCAATCTACTAGTGACATTATGCAGTCTGAATGCATTTTGTACCATTTTTCTGAGTTAATAGAATATTCTTGTACATTTTTTTTATTTTTTACTTTATGTTAATATTTGCCTTAAGTGCAATTTTTCCATATATATATGTATATATATTTATATATCCCATAAGTATGTGTATATCTATCTATATATAGATATATATCATTTATATATCTATATATCCATATATAGATATAGATACATACACACACATATACTTATGAGTGCTTAACAGTATTTAATTCTGGTTATGTTGATGTGGGTGGATTAAATCTGAAACTTTTGGAAACCCAAATATGAAAGTCTTTTTGCAAAACAGTACTACTGACTCTACCCATAGTTTATCGACTTTGTTGATTCCATCCTTTACTTTCTCCTTGTCTTCTTATCTTCCAGTCTCTCATCTCTTTCAAATTATATACTGCACACCATCACATAAGGCATACTACTACCATCATGATTTCTAGCAACAAAAACACACAATGATTAATTCAAACTATCATAAAAACACTTCCAATAAGCTATGATTACATGCATGCAAGAAACAATACAAAAAAAAGTTTCCATAGGTTTTGTTATAATGACCACAGGGTCAATTCTGTAGCTGAGAACTATGAATACAAATCTGAAACCCAAAAGAGAAACTTTCATGTAGAACTTATCAAAATGTATCCTCTATTTCTTCAATAACGTGATGATTATCCATAGTTTATGAAATTCTAGCTTTAGAACATTTATCAACTAGTTTATCTAGCCTCTTTCATATTAATATCAACCTAGGTGGTACAATATTGTCTGAATTATTTTTAATATTAGTTACATAGGCTTCAGCATAACAGTCCAGGAGCAGGTAATGAAAATGAAGATTGCTCACTTGGAAGGCACATGCTTTCTGTGTATGACACCAGGGTTCCAGCCTCTCCATCATAAAGGAAAGAGTATTCTAACTTTGGTGCTACAGTATCCCTTCACCACCTTTTAATCCCCCTTTTCCTGTCTCTAACCCTCTCTCTATTTATCCAAAATTAAAAAAAAAGTGAAGAAGAAGTTGGTCTGGGAGTCAGGTGGTGGCACACCTGGTTGAGCGCACATGTTACAGTGTGCAAGGACCCGTGTTCCAACCCCTGATCCCCACCTGCAGGAGGAAAGCTTTGCAAGTGGAGAGGCAGAGTTGCAGGTGACTCTGTTTCTCTCCCACTCTATCATTCCCTTCACTCTCAATTTCTGGCTGTCTCTATACGATAAATAAAGATAATACATTTTTTTAAAGTTGGTCTTAGAGCATTAAAATTGCATATGCATCAGATCATGATTTTATAAATAAAAATTAATAATTCCAAAGCAAGAATCATAAAATCAATTGATATTGAGTGCTAAATCCTCATTTCCTTTGTATGGTACATATTATATCCCTTGTTTCTCAATTTTGCAACCCATGGTAACTGCACTCTAAGACAACATAGAGATAGCTCTGGTAATAAAAATATAACCTCTTTGAGCTGGGACTGCATAATTTTCGTGTGGCAATTTGCAATAATCCATTCATTCACAGATAGGTAAATTGACTCCCATGAAGTAAATAAAGTAAATGCAAAAATATTTTCAAATTTATTTGTATTTTATATAGATTTTTTTCTTTTAAAAAATATTTATTTATTTATCGTTAGATAAACAGAGGAATTAAAAGGGGAGGGAGAGGTAGAGAGGGAGAGAAATCAATATAGAAATTATATTGATTTCTTAATTATTATTTTTTATTTCAATGAGCTCTTTAATGGTTATAATTTGTTAATGATAATCATAACATTTACTTTACATTATTTTCACTCAGATATGTCTGCCTTGAAAATTCCTTTCAAGTGCAAATTCATTGGGATATTCAGAAATACAAAATTAATTTAATATAGTAAATATAATAAATGCTGAAGTAAAAGATTATATACAGATGTATTCTCATTTTCTTCAGGTTCTTCAGCACCTATGAATTAAAGCTTACATCCAATAATTAAGTTAAATATCATTCACAGAAAAATACATTTTCATCTATCAAAATAAATAACATTGTCATCCTTAGTAAAGTGTACAAACACAAAACCATTCATTTGAAAAAAAGAGTTATATTTAGCAGATAATTTACCAGAAGTTGCTAGTTTTACAACAATTTTATGTATGTACTCTTGTATGCAGTTAAATAATGGTATTTACCTGTGTCAGTGTTGTAGTATTCCTATCTTGTTTTAATTTAATTAGCAAACATTTCTTCTAGGAAGTACAAATAAACAAATACCATTATTAACTGAATGTTACTTTGGACCTAATGCATACATTTTGCATGAATATGTACTCTCACAGTTCTGAATGGTGTTATTAAATGTATTCAATGGAAAACTGAATCTCTAAGAGTCAGACTATTTAACCCAGATGACATGGCCAATTAATGTTACAATCAGGGAGGCAATCTACTTTTATTTGACTCCAAGGTCATTTCCATTTGTAAGCATCTAAAGTCTGTTAAAAAAAAAAAAAAGAAAGAAAAAATTTGCAGTCACACTTAACTCTGTATTTTTTGTCTCTTTTATATTCTTAATGTTTCCGTAAAACCTAAATAGCAAAAGCTATTTTTGAAGCCGACATGTGCTGATATGCTCTGAAATGTTTAGGAATGAGTTGCTCTGAAACTTAACACTTTATGTTTGTATAATTTTTCTCCAAGTACAAGGTTATTCTGACATTTACTATCCATTTTACAAGAAAAGAATTTAAAGAGGCAATTTGCATTTTTCTGATTTACCTGAGAGTTAGAAGTTCCCTACTGTTAGTCATTTAGAAAGTTAGTGTACCTATTTGAAATGGCACTATTTTTCTTCATAATACTCCTGGTATATACTTCTTGGCATTTCATTAAGTGTGAATTACCTTCTTGTTACACATTTCAGAGAACAAAATAAGGATCTGTAATATCAGGCATGCATGGTATAGATTCAGGGAAAAGTTAATGAACTTGCACTCTAAGGAGAATATTACCTCTACAGTAGGAAGGTAAAACATTCACTTAATTTAGCTGAGACGTTTAACCCGAGGAAAATGTATTATTTCATTTATATCACTATAATTGTTAAAATATAATGTGAAGTAATTAAGAATACATATGTAGAAAAATAGAATTTGTGGGAATGGTTGGTGGTGCACCTGGTTGAGTACATAAGTTATAACACACAGGGACCTGGTTTGAGTCCTCACTCCCCCATCTGCAGGGGGAAAGCTTTGCAAGAGGTGAAGCAGTGTTGCAGGTGTCTCTCTGTCTCCCTCCCTATCTCCCTTCCCTCTAGATTTATGGCTGTCTCCATTCAATAAATAAATGCAATAAAAATAGAATTTGTTAAATCATTGAAAACTTTTATAGCATTATAGGAATAGCAGCTTACAAGGCAACTCAATTTTATTAACTAACTGATATAGAATAATTGATGTTAGTTCAGAAATATATCACTATGAGTTAGTTCAGTTACTTGTGTTGATTTGATAATCATCATTTAAGAAAAATAGTATCTATGGTTTGCATCTCTCAGTCACTGTATTATCTCATCAGTAACATTTACATTCAGAAACAATGACAATATAAAATGCCTGTGTCAGAAATAAGCTTTAACATAATCAAATCAAGAAATTCTAAAGATATCACAATTTCAATTATCTTTAAGTAGGAATATTTAGCATGTGCGCTTCCCCAGGTACACTACTACCCCGGCCCCAAAGCAGGAATATTCATTGCTGTTTTTGAAAGAAATAACAAAAAGGAAAATATGATGTAAATATAAAAATAAATGTAGTACTCTAAAATAATTATGCTCATTTTAGGGCTAAATAAATTGAAAAAAGACAGTACTGTAGAAATAATAAAACTCAAAAAGTACTGTTTTGAGAGCTAGAAGTTTCATATAAATAGCTATTTAGAAAGTCTGTGTGTCTATTTAATAAATAAAATAACATGTTCAAACAGATAAATAAATGTCTGTTTGGGCAAAAAGACACTTAGGGAAGAGTAAGCAGAAGTAAAATTACACACACACACACACACACACACACACACACACACACACACACACATATATATATATATATATATATATATATATATATATATATATATAGTAAGCCTAGATAGAGCTGAGGACTATAAAAAAGTGTGAAGAACTGGGAGAACAGTGATAGTCAATTTGAGTTTTAAGTCAAAAGGCAGGTGAAATAGATCCAGTGTTTCTGAAATGTCATACCAGAGAGGGAGTATATATTACATTAAAAAATTAAGATGTGATTAGCAGCATTATACAGGAAATTATAATGGTGAAATATAGTCAAGATAAATAATAAACAAATGAAAATACTAGATAGTATAAGTATTATTATGTCAAGATGTCTGTTAATACAGAAAAAGTAGTATACATTTCTCCAAATAGGGAGTCGGGCTGTAGCACAGTGGGTTAAGCGCAGGTTGTGCAAAGTGCAAGGACCCACCTAAGGATCCAGGTTCCAGCCCCCCTCCCCACCTGCAGGGGGGTCACTTCACAAGCTGTGAAGCAGGTCTGCAGGTGTCTATCTTTCTCTTCCCCTTCTCTGTCTTCCCTTCCTCTCTCCATATCTCTCTGTCCTATCCAACAACGACATCAATAATAACTACAACAATAAAACAACAAGGACAACAAAAGGGAATACATAAACAAAAAAAGATCACTTTATTAAAAACTTCTCCAAATAATCATTTAAAGATAAAGGTTTATTAAATTTATTTTAATAAAAATATAAAACGCTGAGTTAATTTAATTAATTTATACCAGGATTATTGTTGGAGCTTGGTGGCAGCACTACAAATCCACTTCTCCTAGAGTCCTTTTTTTTTTATCTTTCTCTCTTTCTCCTTTTCTTTCTTTCTTTCTTTTTTTTTTTGTTTGATTTTTTTCTTTGCCTCCAGAGTTATTGCTGGGGTTCAGTGCCTGCACCAAAAATCCAGTGCAAGGCAGGGGTAGATAGCATAATGGTTATGCAAAGAGACTCTCATGCCTGATGCTTAAAAGTCCCAGGTTCAATCCCCTGAACCATCATAAGCCAGAGCTGAACAGTGCACTGGTAAAAAACAAACAAACAACAACAACAACAATAATAATAAATCCAGTGCTCCTGGAGGCTATTTTTTTTATCCCTTTTGTTGCCCTTGTTGTTTGTCATTGTTGTTATTATTGTTACTGCTATCATTTTTGTTGGATAGGACAGAGAGAAACTGAGAGAGGACGGGAAGGCAGAGATGGGGAGAGAAAGACAGACACCTGCAGACCTGCTTCACCGCTTGTGAAGAGACCCTCCTGCAAGTGGGGAGCCCGGGGCTCAAACCAAGATCCTTGTGTAGGTCCTTGTGCAGGTCCTTAAGCTTTGGGTCCTTAAGCTTTGCATCATGTGTGCTTAACCAGCTGCTCTATGACACAACCTCCCTCCCTCCCTTCCTCCCTTCCTCTCTTCCTCCCTTCCTCCCTCCCTTCCTCCCTCCCTTCCTTCCTTCCTTTTTCTCTTTCTTATTTGATAGTACAAATAGAAATTGAGAGGGAGTGGTAATGTAAAGAGAGAAAGACAAGTAACTGCAGATCTGCTTCATTGAAGCATTGCCACTCTACAGGTTGGAAGCCAGGTTTGAACCTTGGAACTCCTTCATAGTAGCATATTATCACTTATTCTTAAAATTCTTGTGTTAAATTTTCTCTGAAGCATGATACTTTATAGGATAACATGTATTGCATTTCTCATTCTTCCTATTTCTGCTGTATAACATATGTACTTTACATTTCACATTTCTAAGTATATATATATATATATATATATATATATATGTAAAATGATAATTTTTTATTGGCCTGAAAAATATTGAAGAGAAGAAAATAACTCTTAAAGAATTGTATAGAGAGTCGGGCGGAAGCGCAGCGGGTTAAGCGCATGTGGTGCAAAACTCAAGGACCCGCTAAGAATCCAGATTTGAGCCCCTGGCTCCCCACCAGCAGGGGAGTCGCTTCACAGGCAGTGAAGCAGGTCTGTAGGTGTGTATCTTTCTCTCCCCCTCGCTGTCTTTCCTCCCTCTCCATTTCTCTCTGCCCTATACAACAACGACGACAACAATAATAACTACAATAATAAAACAACTAGGACAACAAAAGGGAATAAGTAAATACTAAAAAAAAATAATTGTACAGATCCCTAAGTCCTATTGTAGCCACCATTTGTTTAGTGGAACACAATGAGAGAGTAGAGGGAATAACATTGGTGCAACATATTTTTAATCTTTTTTAAAAAATAATTTAATATTTATTTATTTTTGATAGAGACAGAGAGAAATTGAGAGGAAAGGAGAAAGTATAGAGGGAAAGAGGGAGAGGAGGAGAGGGGGGGGAGAGGAGAAAAGGAGGAGGAGCTAGGGGATGGGGCAGGGGAATGGGAGAGGGAGTGGGAATGGGAGAGGGAGAGGGAGGAAGAAAGGGTGAGGGAGAAGGAGAGGGAGGCATGCAACACTTCTTTACAGCTCCTCAGTCTTCATCCATGCTGGTGGGGACTGTACTGCAATGTGTCTGCTCAACCAGGTGGACTAGTAGCCACTCCTCTCTCCGTTTCCTCTCTTCATATCTTAACCTGGGTTTTTGTTAACTCAATTGCCTCAAGTGTATGTTTTCTCCTTCATATGGATATGAAAACTATTCAGAGCTTATACTTACTTCTCAAAAATATTTTCCAATAGGACTAAAAACTACCGTTTGGGGTTCTTAAAGGTATAAAATGTATATGTGTTAGCTAGGATAAAGCAAGTCATTTCATTTGGCTGAATCAACTGAAATGGTGATTCAATAAAATGAATACTATGAGGAAAATAATCATCAAATAAGAGGAACAGATTTCGGAAGACTGTTTGTAAATATAATGAGAATTATTTTCCTGAGTTAAAATAATTCATCTGTGTAAGCAATATTTTTAAACCAAAACTGAAGAACAAGATATGAAGATAGTCTCTGATGGCAGAGTGTTTCAAGACTCCTGTTAGATGCTATCTTTGTAATTGTTCCTTGGAACTGAACATAAAGGACAGTATTATTCAGCTATTTGCAGAAATGCAGCTGTCCTGGGTACACTATAAGGATTTGGTTTTAAAAAAGGCAATTTTTACCTGGTTTGCTTCTTACTAGAAGCACTCTCTCTATTCGCAAATCAGATTGACTCTCCCCTAAGAAAGCAAAGCTTTTTAACCTTGCAGATCTCATCCCTGGAGCTAAAGATCAACCACTACCAATAAAAGAGGATTCACAGAAGTACTTCCCCATAGAGAACCAGGCAGCTTCAAGAGTAGTACTTCAAACAAGTAATTTACTTTTATAAACAGTATAAATAAAACAGAAGTAGGAAGAAGTTCAAAGACTTACAGCATTTTGCTTTTTTATAGTACTCTGGATATTTTATTTTATTTTATGTAGGAGGTCTGCAAGCTGTTACAGTTGCTTAACTATAGGAGGTATCCAAGCTGTTCAGGTGTAATTCAGATAAGTCAACTGTTACTCCCATTGGAGACTTTACTTAAGATATAGCCTCAAGGTGGAACTTTATTATCTGAATAATTGCAAATTGGCAACTGCTTATGGGACATTTTCTTACAGAATGATTAGAATATTAATATTTGCTTCATAAGTATCACATTTTAATATGGACCCCTCAAAAAATTACAGTACTTGTATATATATATACATATATATATGTATATATATATATATATATATATATATATCAATGCTGCCAAGTGCATCTTCTCAATTCATTGAATGATTTCAGTGAGACCTTAATATGGTATTTAAATTTTAAAGTTGCCTGGTATCTAGAGTCTCCTAAATTCTTTGAGGACATTTTTCTTAATAGAAAGTCTTTCAGGACTTAATATGAAAAGTGTTTGGAAATATTTATCTCTGCTGTATTACTGGGAATTCATGCCACATAATATGCTTATTATAAAAATGAAAAAAATTAAAAAGACATTCACTTACCCCCTTTCTAACAATTTGAATTTGCTGATTGTAGTGTTCTGGCCAGAGCTGGAATCCACATTGAGTGAGCTTCTCATGATTCTTTAGGGACCTGCTACAGCTCTAGTCTGCAGGAGAGAACTAAAATGTCCAACCATCACTAAATCTTCATAACAGAAATTACTGTTGGTTTTACTTCTACTTTTTAATTCCACAGCCTCATGTTACATGACACTGGTCATGCAGTTATTAGAAATTTCAGTAAAGAAGAAAGCTACTTCCAAAACTATATGTGCTTTTTATCAAGTAATAAATTAATCTGAATTTTGCATACACTGATTAATTTGAGAGCTTTTTGTTCTCACAACATCACAGTGGCAGACATCTTGAAATCTATTTGGTTACCCTAGCTCCTTTATTGAGAAAAATTACTTAAATGTATGCTGCCTGATCCTATCCACAGAATTAAACCCTATTATTCTGTCTATTATTTTTCCAGTAATACAACATAAAAATCCAACATTATTTAAGTATATTTTAAATTAAAATATTAATGAAATTGTATTTCAGATGAATCTAACATTTTATTAATCACTAGTATAATTTTTCTTTTAAAATATTTTATTTCTTTATTGAACAGAAACAAACAGAGATTGAGAGGGAAGGAAGAGATAGAGAATGAAATAGAGAAGAGAAACACCTGCAACCCTTCTTTACCAAATCTGAAACTTTACTCCTGCAGGTGGCTACTGGGTGCTTGAACTTGGGACCTGGAAAATGTAACATATATGCTCTACCAAGTGTGCCACCACCCAGTCCCTCAATATTCTTTCTTTAAGACTATCTATTGGTAAGTATTAAATCTGAACAGAATTTCACATTTCTACTATTAAATTCATTGAAAATAGTCACATTTAAAGTAAACTTGTGTTATAGAAAGTAGTTCATTAGCCATGAACATGCCAGATCTCATCTGAAAGAAGTTGCCAATTAAATGGATAAAGGAATTTGTTTTCACTTATTATTTACATTTAAACTATAAATTTATCATATGCCAGCATAAATGAAGTACTTGATGAAGTTAAAAAGCAGTCATAGAAAGAGTCCAGATGGCAATTCAATAGTAGTTTACATTCCAACAGACTTTAACAAACTTCTTTGACGAAAGATTTAGGTTAGTTTTTCTTTTCTTTTTTTAATGATCTAACATATGATTAAATCTTTCTCATAATTTGATAAGTCTTTAACTTCCTCTACAGAAATATCAACTGAAAATAACACCACACCTGGATCGTTATTATTTCTTAGCATTAAGAAAATAGCATATAGCATTTGAACCTTTTAGCTCACAGCATCAAATTAGTATTGACATACCTATAATTTTATAGTGAATTTTGGTTTAGAATACAATTTCATCATGTGTAATAAATCATTTCTTTTTGCTTGTTTACAATGATAGGTAGTTATATTTTACAAAGAAACTGATACCAGGTGCTAAAAACAGGTGCAATGCAGTAGCTTAAATGTATCCTAAGAGCTGAATAAGATATAAATGTCCACCCTCAAAATTATTTTCAAGTGTAAATGCCTCCTTTTAATCTAAAGAATATAAATTCCAAAATTAAGATTCCCTTAGTATATTTTTGCCTATCAAATAATATTAATGAGTAATAGTTCATAGTTTCCTATATTATGTCTACAATTAATGTATTAATATATTTCAATATATTATTCAATATGTAATATAATTATATCTTGTGTTTTAAATAAATTCTACTTTTATAATATTTCTTTCTTTATTTTCCCTTTTATTGCCCTTGTTTAACATTGTTGTGGTTATTGATGTCATTGATATTGGATAAGACAGAGAGAAATGGAGAGAGGAGGGGAAGAAAGAGAGGGGGAGAAAAAGATAGACACCTGCAGACCTGCTTCACCTCTTGTGAGGAGACTCCCCTGCAGGTGGGGATCCAGGGACTCAAACAAGGATCCCTAAGCAGGTCCTTGAGCTTTGCGCCACATGCACTTAACCCGCTGCGCCACCCCCGAATCCGAAATTCTACTTTTATAAAAGACATTTTTGAAAGGCTGATTTATTCAAAAACAAAACCAAGAAAAAAAAAAAGCTTCATCAGTGTAGCATATAATCTCAATTACCTATACAAGCAGACAGAGATCGGTAGTTAGGCCTAAAGTCTATCGTAACTCAAAGTTATTGATGGAAATAACTCCAAGAAGCAACTGTTAGGACTCTTCTGAATGTGTCCTTTTAGTAAGTAGAAATCATGTAGACATCCTGAAGGTTATGTCATAATACATTCAAATGTTATCAATAACATCAAATTTTAATCTGGTAAATGTAAGTGTAATTTTGGTAAGAATCTGTTCGCTGTCCCGAGACCCAACACTATGCTACTCTAGTCTACCCTTCTTTACTTTCCTTGATATCAGAGCACCACTCAACTCTGACATGGGAATCAAACCTACGAACTCTCACATAAAGTCCTGCATACTACTACTGCACAAACTCCCAAATCCAGAGTATAATTTCTGAATCTCAAGACATAAATCATTTGGAAGATTTCACGTAAATTTGGAAACTCAGCACACAGAGATAAATTTTTATTAAAAAAAAAAGATCAATTCCATAAATGTATCTTGAAAATTATTTCTAGGTGGCTAGGGGAATAAAAGCTCAATGGGTAGGATCCCTGATTCATCTTGTACATATCCTAGGTTTGAGTCCCAGCACCATAAGACATGCTGCAACACTAAAAGTGGTATCATTTCTCTCTCTCTTCTCTTTTTTCTCTTTGTCTATATATATCTAAGTGGAAAAGTGGCCTAGATAGATGAAATCACACATGCATCAGGAGTGGGATCAACACACATTTAATAAAAAGAATAAAAAATAAAGTAAAATTGATTCTGAGTCCAAACATTGTAAAACCAGTTAAATAAGTAAACTAATAAACAGTACAGCCAGTTTTAAATTGCCCTGATGATATAAAGAAGACTTCTTACAGCGTATTTTAGAATGTATAAACATAACTAAATGTCTAAATACAATATGCACTTACAGTATTAAAGTAAATAAAAAATTGCCTCTAGTGGGGATTGTACTGTTATGTGGAAAACTGAGAAATGTTACAAACTATTGTATTCACTGTCAAATGTAAAATATTTATCTCCCAATAAAGGAAAAAAATTTAAATTTCCCTCTATTTTTAAATATTATATTCTGGGAATCGGGTGGTAGTGCAGCGGGTTAAGTGCACATGGCTCAAAGTGCAAGGACCAGCAGAAGGAACCCGGTTCAAGCCCCCGGCTCCCCACCTGCAGGGGAGTCACTTAACAGAAGGTGAAGCGGGTCAGCAGATGTCTGTCTTTCTCTCCTGCTCTCTATCTTCCCCTCCTCTCTCCATTTCACTCTGTCCTATCCAACAACAATGACATCAATAACTACAACAACAATTTAAAAAAATGACAAGGGCAACAAAAAGGGAAAATAAATAAATAAATAGTATTATATTCCATTGTTATTATGTCTTTATAAAATGTCCTTCGAAATATATAAAGGAAGACATGAAACTGAGTCTGTTGTGATAGTTTTAAGGTTTTATTATAAAGTTGCTAAAAATAGTATTTATTTCATTTTGGATGTTCAATATAGTGAAATGTATTAAAGTGAAACACAAATTGTTCATAAATTTTTCTTTTGATTTTATTCATACAGTATATATTCTTTCATGAATCTATTTTAATTTAAAATAATGTATTTAATTGACAATATGTATTTAGCCTTTCCCCTACTGTAAGCCATATGTAATGGCTGCCCTGCATAAAACTGACAGCTTTCTTAACAATATTGTGTAATGAGATTGATCTAAGTTGCCCTGAAGCCAAATTCTTTGAATTCTTTATTCATCAACATCTATTCAGTTTAGTTGGAAAAGAATTCACATTGAACTGTATTGAAACCTCTAGTAAGTAATAATGACACATATAACAGGTCTTTATGAAATGGATACTTAAATCTAAAATATCTTGTTTCCAAAGGGAAAGCATCAGTATTCAAAGAAAATGTATTTTTCTCAAATATATGCATAAATAAATATTTTGTCTCAGATTTTAGAATACTTATCAAAGCTTGTTACTATGCATTTGTTAAGCACATTGTTCTCATTGAGAAATGGCAAGCATAGTCATAATTTCCAAAATAGTTTATTTAAGCAACAACTAAACTGCTGACTAAACTGAATAGTGTTATAGAGAAATGACATTATAATAGACAAGATGGAGTACAATAGTGGTCACCTTCTCACTATTGCTCTTAATAACAAGTGATTGTGCCAAATTCACAGTCTCTACTTCACCCCAGCCCTCCAAAGGAGAATCCACAATCAAAACTAGAACATTCTCAGAATTGAATGTTATTTTTCTTTTCTTTTATTATATCTTCTATTTCTTAAATGGTATAAGCATCAAACTATGCATTTTGTCTTTAATGCTTAATTTAATATTCTGCTACTAAATGCATTTGGAATACTTAACCAGGGATATAATTTATTTTGCTGTTTTATGGAGTGCTTTCCTATTTGCATATTTTTTGCCTACACAAGTAAAATGAATCAAACCACTAAGCAATTACCTGATTTGTTCATTCATTCAAAAGAGAAGAGGAAGCTACATAGTCCCTATAAAATAAACTTGGCATATTCAATTAGATTGCAAAGTAGTTTTGATTAGGCAGCGAGATTGTAGCTTTGTTTCTTTCTATTGCAGCATTTCTCCTCAACATTTTTCTGTCATGTTTCATGGAAACATGTAGCTTTTACTCTTTATAAAATAATTATTTACTTTTTAAAATATTAATTTATTTTTATGGAAGAAAGACATTAATAAGAATGACCAAGCACTGCTCCACTGTGGCATAAACATGCTTTACCAAAGATCAAACCTGACTCTTGATACTTTTATTTATTTTTACTACTTAAGGAACAAGTATGCTTTCTATTTTTATATATTATTATCATATATTAAATATTGATTATTAAAATAGTAATTTTTCAGACAAATGGAAGCTCTAGCATGTTGATTTGATAGATATAAATAATTGAATTTCTATAAACATTAAAAACTGTTATCATAGAAATATAGATTTATAGGTTCAGTGCTTGAAGTCTATTTTATTCCCTATATTATATATATATATATATATATATATATATAATACCTAAAAGAACACACTTATATTAGTATATATGTATGTGTTATTGTCAAAATATGTTATTTTAAATTATAGTATCATTTAATGAGAATGCTTAGCTCATGCATTATGATAAATACATTTTGAGATGAAGTGCAACTTCTGCAATTACTCTCATTGTGTTTCTGCACTTTTATAGTTATGGTTCAATATAATCAGTTATAAACTTAGACAGCTTTCACTTTGCTTACTGGTCAGCCCATGAAAAACAGTGTTGTAGGGACCAGAAAGCTGGATCAGGAAAGAGAGTAGTTCCCAAGTATGGGAAAGGTGTATAAATATTGTTGACTGTAAAGCCTATAAATTTGATGTGATCTGGGGGTCCATATTCAGCTTAGAAGCTTATGTGACCTCTGCATCCCTATAGATAGATCTAAGTTCACATTCTGTGGTCATGAGTAGTAATGTTCCAAACTGCCTCAGTTTCAGGACCCATCTTCCTCAGGTGAAACAGAGTATGTTGTCCAGCCTCCCTTTGGAGGATGGAATAATATATGCCTTTGTTGATCCACATTGAGGGCAAGGTGCTGTGGCGGCCCACAAAGGGGTCTATTGTGTTGTTCCTGATAGAGATGACCAGTAACAACAGACAGAGGGATTTATTCGAGGTCTAGGCCCATCATGTCTGTATGGGAATCTCAGGACTTCCCGAGTAGGGCCCCAGCTGATTGGGTGGCCAGATAGTCACTAAAGAGTCATTGTTGAAGTATGCCAATCTCTTTCCCTTATTCAGCTTTTGCAGTCCTTACTTTGATAAGGTTAGTGTTGGAGTGACTGAGGGAAGTGTAATAGGAAGTAGGTGAGGAGGGTATCTAAGTCTAAGTAGACACTATTTCATTAGGTACTTTAGGGTGTCTTTTTAGGTTTTTCTACTTGCTTGCTGCATATACTGACTCACTGCAGACTATTGTGCTCTATTGCTTTCAGATATATAGTTTGCTCTATTTTATGGATACATGTGAATATATGCCCTATTGCATGGGACCTGGTCTATCTCTAGGTTTTGGGACTTTGTTGGAAGTGAACTACCTGAAATGGAATTAGGGAATCCTATGAAAGGAAAGTTCTCACCAGTCATGAGCCCTTTGGAATATAACTAAAATAGGCCTAACTTTCTACAAAACAGAGACCCCTCAACTCTTCGTATGAACTATCCCAGCCTTTAGGTTCATGAATAGTCAACAATTTGTTTGGCTTTCTATGTTGACTCTTTTTTCACCCAGCAGGTTTCAGATGCTAAGATGATGCCAACTGGACTTCCCTGGGCAGACAACCTCACCAATATGTCTTGGAGCCCTGCTTCCCCAGAACCCTGCCACACTAGAGAAAGAGAGAGACAGGCTGGGAGTATGGATCTACCTGCCAACACCCATGTTCAGCAGGGAAGCCAGACCTTCTACCTTCTGCACCCCATAATGACCCTGGGTCCATACTCCCAGATAAATAAAGAGAAGGAATGCTATTAGGGGAGGAGATGGGATACAGAGGTCTGGTGGTGGGAATTGTGTAGAATTGTACCACTCGTATCCTATGTTTTTTTTGTCAGTGTTTCCTTTTTGTAAACAAAAATTTAAAAAACAAATAGACAACAACAACAAAGAAAACAGTGTTGTAAAAGTAGCAGAGACATTAAGACCACTCAGGTTAATACCAACTTCTCTATAAACCCCCCAACTCACCATTCAGTCATACTTGTTTAGTAAACAAGTATGACTGAATGGTGTTGTTGTTGTCTATTTGTTTTTTAAATTTTACTTTCTCTTCATACTTTTACTGAAAATAAATGTAGGGATTGAACAGTCAGGATAACCTCAAAACATTAGAAATGAACCTATCACCTGAAAATTCTCACAAGAATCTATCTAAAGAAAACAAACGGGAGTCGGGCTGTAGCGCAGTGGGTTAAGCGCAGGTGGCGCAAAGCACAAGGACCAGGATAAGGATCCCGGTTCGAACCCTGGCTCCCCACCTGCAGGGGAGTCGCTTCACAGGTGGTGAAGCAGGTCTGCAGGTGTCTATCTTTCTCTCCTCCTCTCTGTCTTCCCCTCCTCTCTCCATTTCTCTCTGTCCTATCCAACAACGACAACAACAATAATAACTACAACAATAAAACAACAAGGGCAACAAAAGGGAATAAATAAATAAAATAAATTTAAAAATTTTTTTAAAGTTTTTTTTAAAAAAGAAGCCTATGTTAAAAAAAAAAGAAAACAAATATGTTTATATGAAGAGAACTATGTATACCTATGTTCATAGCAGCACCATTTGTAACAGTCCAAACACAGAAGCAACTCACATGTTTAATGGAAGATGAATGATTAAGATTAAGAATGCTGTGATTCATATGTACAATGTGAGACTATTCATCTATGAAAGTCATATCATGGTCTATGTCTCATTTCAGATGAAACCTGGAGGAATCATGTTACATGATATCAGTCAGAACAAGGATGCGTATCACTGATATGTGTGACTTAAGAAACTAGGAGAGAAAAGCAAAACACAACATTTTGGACTAAACATGATCTTCTGCAGGAAGACCAAGGATATGGGGTGGAGGGAGGTCTTAGGAGGTGTGGTTTTGGGAAAGGGTTAAGAAAGTATCATGGACACAATACACAATGCAAATGGTGGGAAAAAAATTGAGTTAGTAGTGGAGTGGTGTACTGACACTTATTATCTAAAAATGAGAAATCATACCCATGTGATAATTGACTTTTAAATTATAACTTCCTTACTAAAGCAATAAAAAATGAAACCAGCATTTTACCTCTTTTATCATATATTTGTTTTCTATATTTTTCTATAATGGACAAAGCTCTGCTTTAGTTCCTCCACATATTTGATAATATTAATAGTTGTAAGTTTTATAGTATGTCTCACAAAGCAATTACATGGGCTAAATTCAGCAGAAATATTTTGAATGTTTGTCATTTGTGTGAATTTAAATATATGAATCAAGATAGCTTCAGCTTTGGAACTTTCAATGAATATTGTCTAAGAAAACATGATTTGCTATTTAATATATTAAAGAAATCACATCTTTGAATTCTGAGAGTATAATTATACATGGGCTTTATTTAGTTACTTATTTATTTTTTATATCCTGAGTTCTCCATTTACAGATTAAGCCAAACTTGAATACTGAAGGCTAGATATAAGGAACTTGAGCACAGGCATACTTTAATGTCCAAAATGTATGCCTGTATCTTCCAGCATCATCTTCCAACAGCAACATTCAAAGATCATTCAAGGACACAGACCAATTTTACCTGTTTAGGAAGAAATATTTGAAAATATTCAAACACTAGCAATAGCAGTTAGACTTGCAGAATTTTATTTCATTAATAACTTGCCTCAGAGAAAAATCTAAACACTGGAAATAAGTATACTAGGGAAATAAAATTATCATATGCAAATTAAGTAATGCAGCTTTCACCATTTATATAACTCTCAGATTAATACAGAGCAGCAGAAGCTGAATGAACATTTGTTTAATTCACAACCAAATTAGAATGTGTAGAGTCAATGTGATTTAAAAAACAATCACACTAAATTATCATTTATTGGTTTGAAAACAAATGGTGGCTTTTAGAAAGTTCTATATTTCATGTCCACTTGGTCGATTCCAAATTATATTCCTCCATGAGGATAATTTCTGGAACCATCCATTCCACCCCGGTTCCATGGCTGCCAGTTCTTAGCAACATCGCCCCGCCAGATATTCGTCGGGATGCGGCATGATATAAGTTCATTTGCCACGTCTACGCTCGACCGGACCTGCCAATATACGCAGATATCTTCGCCCACCCTGTCCAACGCTTGACGACTCGTCACCCAATCTGGTCCCCTACGCCTACACTGAACTTCTCTGTTCCAGTCTTTTGGAAACAGAGCTGGCAGTCAGCTGAGGTAAAGAACAAACACCTCATCACAGAACCCTGCAAGCGTCAACCAGGCTTTGACCTAGCACGTTCTGATTGGGCCCTCCTCAATCGCTATCGAACAGGCCATGGCCAGTGCACCGCTATGTTCCATCGCTGGGGAGCCAGAGATGACCTGAACTGCCCCTGCGGCTACAGACAGACTATGACCCACATAGTCAACGACTGCCACCTCTCCAGATTCAAAGGAGGTCTCGAAACTTTACATCAGGCTCAACCTGACGCTGTTGACTGGCTACGGAAGAAGGGCAAACGCTAGAAGAAGAAGACTTAAAAAATGAAAATATCTAGGTTCTCTCTCTCTCTCTCTAGGGTATAATTTGTCTATGCATTTATACTTCTCTTTTGTATCCCTGCATTGCTTCAACAAATGCTTCTTTACTTGAAAAATGAACATATCTAGTTAACTTACTTAAGCTCAATAAATGCATGTATTGTCAGTGTTTAAATTACTTACAGAATCAGAACTATGTTGTGAATGGAAAGATGGAAGAAAAGTTATTACGATTTTTATCAGTAGTTTCAAGACATAAGGCATTTAAATGTGTTCTAGTAGAGTGGATTATTGATCATAGATATGATTTAGATTTTGTAAAAATGAGGGAAAACACCATGGGAATAAATTATTTTTAGTTACTTATTTGGAAGGTCTATATCCAATTGCTAACTACAAAGCATGTTCCTCATACCATAGGGCAAACTCAGGTGGAGAAACTCAACCTGACTCATTGCTGATGGGTCTTGCTGTGTGTGTTGCCTCTATCATGTTCAACCACAAGTCACAGTAAAACCTTGACTGGCCTAGTGTAAATTACTAGTCACAAAGGGGCTAAGAATTCAGAAAAGATGACAGACAGAACTACCAGAAAATTACATACTATATTTTCAATTTATGGATTACTATTTGGTGCAGCAAACTTAAGAAACAAGTATATATATAGCTATAGTTATTCAAAGATTGTTATTATTCCAAAGTTGATTTAAGAAGCCAAAAATTCAGAGTAAAAATGTAATTCAATAACATTCTGTCCACTACATCAAATATCAACTGTGGAAATTGTCATGGAATGGGTTTAAGAGTTTTACACATTAATTGACACAAATAAGTCTGAATGTTATATTTCATAAACTCCAACCAATGTCCTTTCATTGATAATTTATTTTGACAAAGATCTTTATTAATGGCACAACTGGTTGAGCACACATGTCATAATTTACAAGGACCCTGGTTCAAGCCCCAGGTCTATACCCGTAGGGGAAAACTTCACAAGTGTTGAAGTAGTACTGCAGGTGTCTCTCTTTCTCTCTCCTTCTCTATCTCCCATTTCCTCTCAATTTTCTGGCTATCACTATCCAATAAATAAATAAATTTAATAAAACAAATAATCTTCATTAGTCCACTATTTCATTTGTAAATCCATTAAATAGCTTTATTTTAGAACAGAGATGTTTCAGAACTAGAAGAAGATAACATATTCTTTAATTCAATGTAATTAAACTGGTATTTGCAGAAATTTTACATGAAAGTTAATAGGCAAAATGCTGAGAGTGAGGAAAAAACCTTGATCACCCTAGTTTCTGCTTTCAAAAATTTTACAACCTTGTTTGGCCTGGAGGAAAAACGTAGTCTTGTTAGCCTGTGACTCCAAACATTAAAATAAGCAGTTAATATGCAGTAAAATTAAATTATTTTTCATAAAATTAATTATTCAGCAAATGTTTTGAGACCTATTTCTGCATTCATATTTTAATAGTATTAGAAATTTTACAAAGAGGTACAGTAGAATTGAAAAATAAAGAACATTTGAGTTAGAACTAAATTAAAATCAGTTCCTGTGACTAAATGATACCTTATGTAGGACATGATTTAGTTTTTTTTTAGTCTTTACATTTTAATTTATAATATGTGAATAAATATCATTCCTTCAGTATGACTATAAAGGTAGGATTTTTAGATGTCTCGCACACTATTAAAAGTAATTTGACACTTGCAGTATGGTAAAGGTTTTCTAGTATTATGCTTGCTTGTGTAGTAACATATACATTTTAAGATTATAGCATGATGGTGTAAAAGGACCTAAGTTGGGAATTAGAGTGTTTTGCAGACACCTATCACTGGATAAGAGAAATTGTATCCAAGTGTCACCAATTGTACTGTAATATATTAGCCCCCATAAAAATATAAAAGAAATAAGACTTAGACATGTAGGTAGAATTAAATAGAGAAAGGGATTAAAGATAGAAGGTGAATTAAGCATTACTTGCAAATTCTGTTCAAAACATACCAGTGATTGTTCATCATTTGCATGTTTGAGAGAATTAGGAATAAACAACAACTAAATAGTTTAGTTTGAGAAAGGAAAGATCACTTTTCTAAAAGGATTTTTAATGATTTCTTTTTAAAAAACTTTTTAAAAATACTTATTTATTTATTCCCTTTTGTTGCCCTTGTTTTTTATTGTTGTAGTTATTGATGTCATCGGTGTTGGATAGGACAGAGAGAAATGAAGAAAGGAGGGGAAGACAGAGAAGGGGAGAGAAAGATAGACACCTGCATACCTGCTTCATAGCTTGTGAAGTGACTCCCCTGCAGGTCAGGAACTGGGGGCTCAAACCGGGATCTTTATGCCAGTCCTTGTGCTTTGTGCCACATGCACTTAACCCACCGTGCTGCTGCCATACTCCCTCCTTTTAAAAAAATATTTATTTATTGACTTCCTTTTTTTTTCCCTTGTTGTTTTTTTATTATTGTAGTTATTATGATTTCACACTACTTAAAAATAAAGTACAATTCCTTAGAAGTACAATTGTAAGAGTAAAAAATGACTTCAGAAGTAATGTAATGCAAATATCTTGTGTTACAGCTAAAGAAACTTAAGTCATTTGGATTAATTGCTACACTCAACAGTGAATGAAATGAAAATTTGAAAGTTCTGTTACTCTCTACCAAGACTTTTTATAAGCCAGATAACCACCTTGTTTGGAAAACAAACCAAACAGCAACAAATAAAATAAAATAAAATAAAAATAAAATAAAATAAAATAAAATAATTAAATAGCATTCATACATACAGATGCACAAGACAAATAAGAAAACAAAAGGCGAACTATTTTTATTAAGAAGCTTAAAACAGAGCTAGCAGGTAAAAATATAATTGCAAACTCCATATTTCTCTATCTTTACGCTTGCTAAACAGAATTTCCACAAAACTCACCCTAATTGTTTCATAGTCAAGACTAGTTAGTAATTACAGATAGTAATATGTCTATAGATACAGAAAATAGTATATAACTATCTATCATTATATTTAGATAGACACAGTGAAAGAGCTTCTTTTCATAAAGTGAGGGCCAGGCTCAAACCTGGGTCATGCACACAGCATGACAGCTCAGTATCCAAGTGAGCTATTTCACCCAGATTATATTTTAATTGACTCTTTAATTTAATTGACCCCTTAATTCCAGAAAACACATTAACTTACTAAAACTGATATGTAATAAATGTTGACAGTCCTCATATTATACACATAATGTATATAGGAATAGTACCCTATCCTCAGTTCTTTCAAATAAATATGTTCTTAAAATGCTCAGATATTAAAAGTCGTGGTTGCGGTTACATAGGATCAAGGATTATATAATGAACCATTTCTATTTCTACAACTATTTAATTTTTATAGCAACAGCTCAATGGAACACCATGAAACTGTGTTATTAACTAGGTAATATCTGAATTTTTCTCAGATCTGAATCACTTTGAAAACATTTTACTTTTCTTTTTTTAAAAAAGTCATAAAAGTTTTGACTTTCCTCTAATCACCTAGTAGTTCCTTGATACTTAAGGGGAATTCATTTCAGGATGATCTTTGAGCATGGTAAAATGGGTCCTCTACATAAAGAGAAAGATAAGTATGAGATAATTTCACATATAGACAAAAGTTGAGAAATGAGAACGGGAAGGGAAACACAAAGGAGAATTTGGTCTGGGTTTGGTGTATTGAGCCAAAGTTAAGGATTCTGGGGGGTGGAGGGTTTTCAGGGGTTGAGAACGCTTTTCAGAAAAGTAAGAAATTTCATACATGTACCAATAACTGTATTTTAAACCATTAACCCTGCCAAAATAATATGTGTTCTATTGGATGATATTTCTGTTTCTCCAAAAATAAAACAAAAATTAAACACACCAAAAGGATTCTCTGGAGAACTGATAGCAGTGGCAAACATTTGACTGAGTGTACAAAAGTAAATTGGATCTCTGATTTTTCAGTAAAATTGAGAATATAAATAAAGTACTGAAAGACTTGATGAAGCATCTCTACTTGGATTTTTTTTTTCATATTATAGACCAAAAAAATTGAAGTGTCTCTGTCAAGGACTGCAAATTCCTAAGAGAAGGAAATACATATTCTGATGTAGGGCTTTATAAGTCTAGAAAAGCATGAGTACATGAGATGACATTAAACCTAGAAGACAAACAGTAGGAAAAGTTTTAATACTATTTATATCACCATTTCTATATCAATGCAGAAATACTTGTCAGCAGTTCCTTATTAATAATTTTTTTCTTCATGCAAGTGTGTTGATTATTTTTACTGTAAAAATAAATAGCAAATATGTTATAAAGAGAGTCTGGAGATAACTTTTCCCAGTAGAGAACACCCTTTTATTTATTCTTTTTTAAAAATTTCTTTAGGGGGAATTAAAGTTTTACAGTCTACAGTAAACACAATAGTTCGTACATGCATGACATTTCCCAGTTTTCTACTCAACAATATAACCCCCACTAGGTTCTCTGCTGTTGTGTTCCAGGACCTGAATACTACCTACCCTCCTACCCTACCTCAGAGTCTTTTACTTTGGTGAAAGACACCAACTTCAGTCCAAGTTCTGCTTAGAGCACATATTTTTTTTAATACCCTAAGATTAAGGCTCGAACTCCAGCACTGCATGTAAGTGGCATGAGGGATAGATACGGTGATGTCTCTCTCTCTCTCTCTCTCTCTCTCTCTCTCTCTCTCTCTCTTTCTCTCTCCTCCCTTTTTTATACTTCTCATTCTGTGTATATATATATATATATATATATATATATATATATATATATATATATAACATTAAAAAAGAGCCTACTGGGCATGGTGGCACAAAGTTCCAGAGTATAAACAAGTAAATAAATAAAGAAATGTGGTATGATTTGCATAACCCTAAATTTATATATTTTTATTTTTATTTAACTTTGAATTAAGACAAAGAAAAATTGAGAGGACAGGGGGAGATACATAAGGATAAAGGCAGAAATATCTGCAGCACAGCTGCACTGCTCATTACATTTCCCCTCTACTGGGGGAGACAGGGGGCTTGAAATTGGCTCCTTGTTCATGGTAATGTGCATGCTCGTCCAAGTGTGCTGACATCCAGTCTCTTTTTAAGTTTATACATACAATTCCAAGTTAAAAACTTTTCCACAGTATGTACAGTTTAATTATCTTTAACTTGATGAATAGATTGTTACATAGAATCTACAAATGCTCAATCTCAATTTTTTATTATCTTTATATATTTATTGGATAGAGACAATCAGAAATTGGGAGGGAAGGGAGGGATAAAGAAGGTGAGAAACGGAGAGACACCTGCAGCACTGCTCATTTTGTTTTTAATATGTTTGTTTATTTATTTTTTTATATGAGAGAGTGAGAAAGACACAGACAGGCAGATAGAAAGAAGAGAGGTGGGAGTCTGTCAGTAGCTCAGTGGTTAAGCCCGTGGTGCAAAGCACACGGACCAGCAGAAGGATCCCAGTTCGAGTCCCTGGCTCCCCACCTGTAAGGGAATCGCTTCACAGGTGGTGAAGCAGATCTGCAGGTGTCTATCTTTCTCTACTCCTCTGTCCTCCCCTCCTCTCTCCATTTCTCTCTGTCCTATGCAACAACAACAACATCAATAGCAACAATAATAACTACAACAATAAAACAAGGGCAACAAAAGGGAATAAACAAATAAATAAATATTAAAAGATAAAAAAAAAGAAAGAAGAGTGGCCAGAGCACTGTTCAGCTCTGGTAAACAGTGTACTGAAGTTGGAAGTTGAGACCTCTAGTGTACATATTTGCTTCACTACTGTTGAAGTATACTTCTGACTATCTCCAATTTTCAAATAACAAATGATTTATTCCATTTGTTTGCTTTAGTTTTAATTTCACCCCTTCCTTTATTGGTGAACTGATAAACTCTAGTACCTCGCTTAGTGAGTAATTGAGAAAATCATGGAGGACAACCAAAGTTAAAGAAATTACTATAATCTTAAAATTACATAGATCAGTAGAAATGAAGATACTTGGGGGTTGGACGATAGTGCTGTGGGTTAAGTACATTGTGGGTTGTGGTGCAAAGTACAAGGACCTGCTAAGGATCCTGGTTGAAAGCCCTGGTTCCCCACCTGCAGGGGAGTCGCTTCACAGGTAGTGAAGCAGGTCTGCAGGTGTCTTTCTCTCCCTCTCTCTGTTTGACCCTCCTCTCTCCATTTCTCTGTCCTATCTAACAATGATGACATCAATAACAATAATATAAAACAACAAGGGCACAAAAAGGGGAAATAAATATAAAAAAATTTGAAAATAAATTTATATTAAAGAAAAAGAAGTGAAGGTACTTGAACTGTCACCAATCAGAAACCCTTCAAAATGACCACAAGTTTTTGAGAAATTTGCAAGAAGTCAACAAGGAAAGGAAAACAAACAAAAAAGCTGAAGTCACTTAACACTAGGGATCCTGTGTGATTCAACTCAAACTCATTACTCTAATGTTTATATACAAGTGCATTGAATTATCATTTTAATGATTACTTTTGCCTTTTAATGTAATAGTAATGTCTTAATAAACTTTTATGTTAGATGATTTAATTTTTTATTAACTTTATTTATTGGATAGAATAAATAAATACAGAAATCAAGAGGGAAGAGTGTGATAGAAGGGAGAGAGACAGAGAGACACCTGCAGCCCTGCTTCACCACTCACAAAGCTTTCCCCCTGCAGGTGGGGACCAGGGGCTCGAACCTGGGTCCTTGCACATTGTAATACACGCGCTTAACCAGTTGCGCCACCACCTGGCACCCACGATTTAATTTTTAACTGAAGGTTTAAATTAATTTAAAAATATTTAATTTTATTATATTTATATATTATTTACATTTTTATATCTTACATTAGTCTTTTAGCTAAAAAATTATCTAATATTTTTTCTTTAAAATATAGAATATATGGGGACCAGGCAATAGCATAGCAGGTTAAGCACACATGGCGCAAAACACAGGACCTGCATAAGGATCCAGGTTCGAGCCTTTGGGTCATCACCTGCAGGATGGTAGCTTCACAAGTGGGGAAGTAAATCTGCAGGTATCTATCTTTCTCTCCCCCTTCTGTTTCCATTTCCCTCCCTGTCTGTTGCCCCCTCACCTCTCCATTTTTCTCTGTCCTATCCAACAATAACAACAGCAATACTAACAACAACAAAAACAACAACAACAACAGCAACAAAATGAAAAAAAAAAAAAAAAGACAGTGGCTTCACAGCGCAAGCACCGAGCCCCAGTGATAAACCTGGAGACATATATATATATATTATGTATTAAATTAAATTTTATATCAAATGTAGTCAAAAAGTGAGATATTATTCAAAGTTACTGAGTAGAGAGGCTGAATTCAATTTCACTTAAAAAATGGCAGGGGTGGGGGTGGGGGTGGATGGGTGGGATGGGAAACATTGGGGAGGGGAGGGGATATGGGATTGGGTGGTGGGAATTGTGTGGAGTTGTAATCCCCCATCCTATGATTTTGTTAATGTCTCCTTTCTTAAATAAATAATAATAATAATAACAACAACAATAATAATTTTAAAAAGTATGAGGGATAGTTAAGCTGGAATTGTGTAAGGTCACAGACCATGTCTGATTGCTAGTTGAACTGAGCAAAAAGAGAGCTGCTTTCTGTTTTTTTTGACAGAAGGGTACTTTTAGAATTAGCTATCAATTTGCAAATTAGGTTTCAAATATGCCAGAGAGACTGAGAGCTGGGCCACTATCTCTATTGATAATGCCATTTCAAAGGGATGGTTCTTCACCCTTGAGAAAACCAGTCCTAGGCTTTAAAACTTGCAAGAGGCTTTTTAAAAAGTTTTGATCCAAAGGGGGCAAAGAAAGCATTTACAGTGTAGGTTTTCTAGAGTAAATGGTCTAAGAAAAGGACCTCTGTGACAGGAAGAAAGCAGTGTAAATTTTTGTCAAGCTGAGGAGGACACTGGGGCTATTTTAGTCATGTTTCCCCCAACAGAGATTTTTTTTTTTTTTTGCTCCTAAAAATGCTGAGGGACTGAATATACAAAGAGATAAAGGATAGGCCTTTCATAATAGTAGGACACTGAACTACAAACTCTGCATCAATCATATCAGGATTTGTTTGATAAGTTTTCTAATTTTTGCCCATTCTTCTAACTTAGAACCAACAAGAGAAACCCAAACGTACTCCTCTAACAAATGTCATAAAATGTATGTTTCCTAAGCCTGCTCTAGCTTCCCAAAGCCGGTAATTTCCAATCAGAACAGATTTTAAGCTTTTCCTTATATTCCTATTGTGTTTTTATGCTTATAATGTTTGATCCCTAACATGCTGTTACCTTTATACAGACAGTTTCACTTTACAAGTCAATGGCATACAATTATAATTTTATTGGGTGAGGGTCTCCCTATTTCAGTAATGCCACCATATAATTTAATTAACAATAAAAGGTGGGGTGGAGGGAAAGATATTCATCACCTACCATGGAGGAAATTTCAGAGGACAGGCTAGCTTACAGGTATCTGTAGAACTTCTTCACAAACTATGAGCATGATGGGAGAGGAGGGTTTTTTCTCTTAAGAGTCCATAGCATTTACTCCCTGGATAAGGCTCCAGGACCACAGGACATCTAAATCTGGTTCAATTTTATGCCTAATTTTACAGCGTATGTCAGGACCACCTGTTAATTTTAGTTTAGGGGGATCCTTTGACTTTTATCTGTTCTTGTCTTTTAGATGTAAGCTTATTTTGATAACTTAAGTGCATCATTGGGGTGCCACCCCACCTCAGTGGACCTCACCATTTTATCTACTAGGATCATTATAAGGTCAATACAAATAACATTTCCATTCCCCGAGGATTAATACACTATTTTTCAGTACACTCCTCTCCATACACAGTTGATGGTGGCTGACTTTGTTGCTATAGCAAACTTTAAAATAAATAGGTTTTGCTTGGATTTCATTTATGTCCACTGCATAATAAAATAAACATTTTGAGTTTGGGGTGATTAATAATATCAGCATAATCTATTAAAGGGATGGGTGACTCCTTGCAAAGACTTCTGTGTTAGCAACAAAATTTACTGGAGAAAGACCATTGTAAGAAGTAAATAAACTAGCTTAGCATACAGTCTGAATCAACTGCTTATTTTTTGTCCTTAGACAATTCAAGATGTTGGAGCTTCTACTCATTACTATTTTTGGAGTTATAATGTACCTTTGGAGTGGTTTGAATATTAGTCAAATAATGCAAGCATTTTTTTTTTTCCCTCTGAGTAGGGTCTCCCATGTTTTGAAGGATTGGCTTTGCTTTGGGCTAGAAAGATCAAAGCTTTCCTCAAAAGTATCTAAAAATATTTTGGTTAAAAATTCCTTATTTTTATCTGTAGTTGTTGTGTCCTGAAGATATATAAAAGCAGGAACCATCAAGTGGAGAAGAGGTTGGGTAAGGGGAGGGTGGAGGAATGCACTGAGGGAGGAGGCCAAAGGGAGGGGGAAAAAAGCCCTCAGGCAAGCCTTTGTCACACAATCCAAACAAAGAAGATACAAATGAAGAATCCTGAGCCTCACCAAAGCCTCCAGATTGTTACTAAATTGCCAGTGCAGTTTAGTGTTGTTGTTATTGATGTGGTTGTTATTGGATAGGACAGAGAGAAATGGAGAGAGGAGGGGAAGACAGAGGTGGGAGAGAAAGACAGACACCTGCAGACCTGCTTCACCTCCTGTGAAGCGACTTCCTGCAGGTGGGGAGCTGAGGGCTCAAACCGGGATCCTTATGTTGGTCCCCTTCGCCTTGCGCCATGTGCTCTTAACGCCCTGCCCTAACACCCACAGTTTCATTATTTAATATGTAGTACAAAATAGGATACTTCCCCAGCCCCAGAGCAGCACTTTAATGAGTCCACCATTCTTATAATTAGAAGACCCAAAATAGATGCTTTTATGAGATGTTCTTAACAAGATAGCTTTCCCGAGGTGAGCTTACTGCGGGCATACTTGCTGAGCCCCTAGTGTGGTTATAAAGAACTTGTTCTCTGTCTTCTCACTGTGTTTTTATTTTTTTATTGGAATATTAATGGTATATAGTCGACATATACAATAGTTTGCACATGCATAACACTTTCCAGTTTTCCGCACAGCAATTCAACTCCCACTGGGTCCTCCTCTGCCATCATGTTCCAGGACCTGAACCCCACCCTCATCCCAGAGTCTACTTTAGTGCAATACACCAGCTCCAGTCCAACTTCTGTTCAGTGTTTTCCATTCTTATTTCATTTGTCAACTTCTGCCTATGAGTGAGGTCATCCCATATCCATCCTTGTGTTTCTTACTTATCTCACTTAACATGATCCCTTCAAGTTCCATCCAAGATGGGGTGAAGAAGGTAAAACCACCAATTTTAATAGCTGAGTAGTTTTCCATTGTGTATATAAACCACAACTTGCTCAGCCACTATCTGTTGTTGGACACCTGGCTTACTTACAGGTTTTGGTTATTACAAAATGTGCTGCTATGAACATAGGTATACATGCATCTTCTTGGATGGGTATGTTTGGTTCCTTGGTATATGCCCCCAGGAGAGAAATTGCAGGGTCATAGGGTAGGTCCACTTCTAGCTTCCTGAGAGGCTGTTGTATTTTACTGTCAGCTCTAAATCATTAATCCCCAATAAAGAGATTTAAAAAATCCATTTAAAAAATGCTAGTCAAGTAAAAAATTATTAAAAAGTTTTTGTACTATGTGCTATGTACTATGTGCTCTTAGATATGTCACTACCCAGTCCCAGATGACCAACTTTTTTTTTTTTAATTTATAAAAAAGAAACATTGACAAAACCATAGGATAAGAGGGGTAAAACTCCACAAAATTCACACCACCAGAACTCCGTATCCCATCCCCTCCCCTGATAGCTTTCCTATTCTTTAACCCTCTGGGAGTATGGACCCAAGGGATGACCAAATTTTTGGTGAGCTCTCATTATGTACTGTGTACAGAAATTGAATTATTTTCATTGTATTTCTCAATCTCATTATCAAAGCCATTTTCCTGATATATACATAGTAACTGTATTATTTCATGCACTTATGAGGCCCTTATTTGCTACTATAATTAAGGTAGTGAAATTTTATAATACTAAGAAAGAATCAAATTCTTCTACTAGAATTAAATCCATACAGTAATGACTAACAAACTAAGTCTATATTATCATTGATACACTAGCAGAAGAATAAAAAAAGAAGAAAAACCTTATAAATACAATAAAATACAATTGCCAAATTAAAAACATTGGGACATTACTTGAATTTGGAAGAATAGATAAGTATAGTATAATGAAACAAAATTCCAAAAATAGAATGTGAAAAACTTCATTTGTATTCTTGAAAAAGGAAGAAAAAGACAAATCCTTAAAGATTAAAATTATTTTTCAATACATTCTTTCAATATATGTAAATAAATGTAAAAATGCAGATGGAGATACAAATGTTTAATATGTTAAGGACACTAGTTTTCTGAATACTTAAGTATAGTTACATTTTCCTATATATACCTTTATGTCTAACATTAAAAATTTGTACAGTTTGATTTTAAAAATAAGAAACAAGCAAAGAATTACGAAAATATGTCTCAAATAAGGAAATATGTGATAAACTTGAGGGAAGAAGTATTGCATACTCATCAAATAGTGACAAAGAGTATTTTGACAGCATATTTAAAAATACTGTCAAATCTTGAGTAAAAATCGGAATCATATGGCATCAAAGCGAAATGGCTGCCTATGCTTCAACAGTTGGAACTCAGGGAGAGACTTATTGACTATAAAGAAAAGACAGAAACGAAGCAAGAAAATTACAGCCAAAACTATAGTTTAAGAAATTGCTGTGGGAGTCGGGCTGTAGCGCAGCGGGTTAAGCGCAGGTGGCGCAAAGCACAAGGACCAGCATAAGGATCCCGGTTCGAACCCCGGCTCCCCACCTGCAGGGGAGTCGCTTCACAGGCGGTGAAGCAGGTCTGCAGGTGTCTGTCTTTCTCTCCCCCTCTCTGTCTTCCCCTTCTCTCTCCATTTCTCTCTGTCCTATCCAACAACGACGACAACAACAATAATAACTACAACAATAAAACAAGGGCAACAAAAGGGAATAAATAAAATAAAAAATAAAATAAAATAAAAAGAAATTGCTGTATCGGGGGCCAGGTTGTGGCACACCTGGTTGAACGAGCAAGCGCACATATTACAATCGCAAGGACCCAGGTTCAAGTGACGGGTTCCCACCTGCAGGGGGAGCTTTGCGAGTGAAGCAGGGCTTCAGGTGTCTGTCTCCCTCTCTATCACCCCCTTCCCTCTTGATTTCTGGCAGTCCCTATCCAACAAATAATGATAATAAAATTTTTTTAAAAAGAAAAGAAATTTCTGTATTTGAAAAGACGTATTTGGTTGTTTGCTAGTCATTATTTTTAGATTTGGACTTTGCAACTGAGTGTTTACATTTTTAGATTTGGATTTATGTAGGTTAAGAAGTCATTAGAACCATATCAATCTAATGGTCTCTTTAATCTACTTAACAGTACACTGAGATTATTGTTAGTCTGTCACCTTTCTGAAGGTCAAATGTTCAGTAAGATGGTTTTGAAGGTGTAGATCATAAACTGAAAAGTAATGAGTGAAGTGTTATATATTTGAAATATAGCAATCTACACAATATATATGCACACATGCCTGCACATACATGGTTCTGTGCATACACTGATATCTATAGCTCTATCTAGATCTAATATATATATATATATATATATATATATATATATATATATATATATATATATATATATCTTACAATTCAGTAATTCCACTACTGGAAATTTATTCCAGAGATAATATTCAAAATGCAATAGAGACACATAAAGATGAAATCATCAGTGTACACGTTTATTCCTTACAGCTTTTCTCATGGTAACTAATGCCTCTAAGCAATTTGTATGCCTTTCAGTAGATGTTTGTCAGATAAATTTTAGCATATCTTTAAAACATTACATACAGGGACCAAGAGATAAGTCACTTGGCAACGAATCAGTCATTAGCTTTGCCATAACTACTGTTAGGTTTGAACCCCTGGTTTATATACTACATGGGAGTTCTACAGCACTGAGGGTAGCTTTCTTTGATAGGTGACTAGAGGACTCTGAAATACAATTGAATCAGAGCCCAGAGAGAGAAGAGGAAAAATGGAAAGACACTCAGAAGTAATATATATGTTAAAAAGCAAGTTGCCTGAAAATGGATATCCTAACCTATGGACATCTCATCTTTGACAAAGATGCCCAGACTATTAAATGAGGAAAGGGGAGTCTCTTCAACAAATGGCACTGGAAAAAATGGGTTGAAATGTGAAGAACAATGAAAATGAACCACTATACTTCACCAAACTCAAAAGTAAATTCCAAGTGGATCAAATGCTTAGAGGAAAATATTGGCAGAACTCTTTTCCATCTAAATTTTAGAGGTGTCTTCAATGATATGAATCCAATTATGAAGAAGACTAAAATAATAATAAACCAATGGGACTACATCAAATTTAAAAGCTTCTGCACAGCAAAAGAAACCACTACGCAAACCAAGAGAACTCCCATAGAGTGGGAGAAGATATTTACATGCCATCTATCAGACAAGAGGCTAATAACCAAAACATATAAAGAGCTCACCAAACTTAGCAATAAGAAAACAAATGACTCCATACTAAAGTGGGGAGAAAATATGAACAGAATATTCACTAAAGAAGAGATCCAAAAGGCCGACAAACACATGAAAAATACACCAAGTCACTAATTGTTAGAGAAATGCAAATAAAGACAACAGTGAGATATCACTTCACTCCTGGGAGAATTTCATATATCAGAAAAGGTAGCAGCAACAAATGCTGGACAGGTTGTGGGAATAATTGAACCCTCCTCCACTGCTGGTGGAAATGTCAGTTGGTCCATGCATAACATTTATGTTTTCCAAATAAGAATTTAACCGTCTTAACTGTATTTTTTTTAGTAGAGAAAACTGACTAGCCTTCCCAGAAAAACACACTGAAGCAGAACAAGCAAACAATAATGAAAACCGTTATTGTCCTCTTATACTCTGATTTATCTACACTCTAATTAGTAACAAGTTACATCAAACTGTGACTGGCTATTCTTAATCTGCTAGGTACTTTCCAGCATGCATTGTAACTCATAAGAGAATCAAATATTGCTTGCTATTCAGCATTTCTTCTTTTTCTTCATCTTTTCTTTCTTATTTATTTATTTATTTTTACAAGATAAAGATCAGAGTATCAATCCGTGCTGACATATCGTGTGCCTAAAGACTGTACCTAAGACTTCATGAATTCAAATTCTGTGTTCCACTTCTGAGCTATCTCCAGACCCCCTAAGCAGTAGTCTTATTAAATTTGGAAAGGAGATATTTGTCTTTCTCCACCCATATACACACAATGAAGACCTGTACCTGTATAATTTCACTGAACCTGATCCCCCCCCCCTTTTTTTTTTCTTCCCATCAACTTCAGGCAGAGAGTCATAATGAATGAGAAAGAAACCCAAGAGAAAGGAAAGGAATGCATGGCATCACGCCATTATTCAGGAAGCTTCCCCTCTGTCTCATGCATGTTGTTTTTATGTGGTTGTGGGTGCTTGAAACTAAGTCCTCATGCATGGCAAAATCTGCACTGTACTGGATAAGCTACATTCCAGCCCTTGAAGTAGATATTTTCAATGTGTTATCTGGTTACAATTATTAACCTGTTTAGTATGTGTTTTCATCATAATGAATTGAAAGCTTTCTTATCTTTTTTTTTTTCTTTTTCTTTTGCCTCCAGGATTATCGCTGGGGCTCGGTGCCTGCACTACAAATCCACTGCTCCTGGAGGCTATTTTTCCATTTTTGTTGCCCTTGTGGTCGCCCTTGTTGTTGTTGTCATTTTTTAAATTATTGTTATTGCTGTTGTTGTTGACGGATAGGACAGAGAGAAATCGAGAGAAGAGGGAAAGGCAGAGAGGGGGAGAGAAAGATAGACAACTGCAGACCTGCTTCACCACTTGTCAAGGTGTGGAGCCGGGGGCTCAAATTGGGTCCTTGCGCCAGTCCTTGCGCTTCACGTCATGTGTTCTTAACCTGCTGAGTTACCGTCTGGCCCCCTGAAACCTTTATTTTCAATAAACTTAAAATAGAATTAGAATATTCAGGAAGCAAAATTAAAATGAAAGCATATCTAAGATTTTATTGTTTTTTTATTGTCATATTCCAAATTGTTTTTCTGGAAGATGCATATCCATACATTGTAGTATAAAACCAGCATTGGAATAGTGACTTCTACTGAAAATACCTCTGCCACATTATGACCTTAGTTCATTTGGCACCTCTGAAGTTGATCATTTTTACTTTATTCTCTCTTTCCATCATAATAGCTTCATTGGAGAGGGAGCTATTATGAAACATTGACTAGTTACATGGACAGGTCATTCCACAGGAACTTGGCATAATTCTGGAATCGCTTACATCAAAATTAAATTTAAATAATATATTGCACATATATGTCAAGTATTCTGAAAACATGTTATGTAGGAAAAATGTAGTAATTTGAGTTTTGTTAGGGATTTAGTAACTTCCATGATTTTCCCTTTATTTAAAATTTTCCCAGTGTGTTCAGAATATTATATTAAATATTTTGAAAATAAAAAAAAATCAATTGCATGCTGTTTCTGTGTGTGTGTGTGTGTGTGTATGGATGTTTATTTACATTTTGGTATACCTCATCATTTTGAATTGAAATCTGGACATGATGCCTTCAGCACCATTTATTTCCTGTTTTTTGTTTTGTTTTATTTTGTTTGTTTGTTTTCTGTTGAATCTCTTAGGGTCTGAGAATTGCTAGACATATTAGCTATAATTCTCGGTAATTAACAGGACTCTTTTTTTTTTTTAATTTTTTATTTAAGAAAGGATTAATGAACAAAACCATAAGGTATGTTTCCCGTATGCATCTCCCAATCCAAACCAAATAATATTGCATCCGCCGATCACAACCTAACCAAAGCAACGATTGCCACCTCAACATGCTTCACCTCAGACTGTATCCAGAGACTTCACTTGTGGAATGACAACCCTTCAACTTCATTACTCGGGTGAGACCTTTCCTTTTATAGTACACTCTAATTTCTTCTCAGGTAGTTCACTTTCTAACAAAGTCCCATAATCTAGATATACACCAGTTTCTGTGAGAGAGAGCTTATGTGCACACGTATCCATAAACTACTGCAAAATATATACCTGAAAGCAGAAGTACACTAGAGTTTGCAGTGAGTACCTCCCTAACACTTCCTCTCCACTATTCCAAGCTTGGGATCCATGATTGCTCAACAAATTGTTTGGCTTCATATGTTAACTCTCTTTTCAATCACCAGGTTCCAGATGCCACCAGGATGCTGGCTAGGCTTCCCTGGATTGAGGACCCAACCAATGTGTCCTGGAGCTCAGCTTCCCCAGAGACACACCTTACTAGGGAAAGAGAGAGGCAGACTGGGAGTATGGACCGACCAGTCAACGCCCATGTTCAGCGGGGAAGCAATTACAGAAGCCAGACCTTCTACCTTCTGCAACCCTCAACGACCCTGGGTCCATGCTCCCAGAGGGCTAGAGAATGGGAAAGCTACCATGGGAGGGGGTTGGTTATGGGGATTGGGTGGTGGGAATTGTGTGGAGTTGTACCCCTCCTACCTTATGTTTTTGTTCATTAACAGAACTCTTAAGGTAGTACTAATATAAAGAAGAAGTGGTCAATAATGCATGATTAAGTTTCAGATTTTACTTTGAGTGTGACAGAGAGAGAGCAAAAAAAGTCACAGCACAGAAACGTCCTTCAATGTGGTTGGACTCGAACATGGACCATGCACATGGCAAAACAGTAAACAATTCTGCAAGCCTTAAGTCTCAGATTTTTCAGATGTCAGTGTCTTTGTAAGATGACCTTCACAAGTGCTTCTAAAGCTTTCCCCTTTGCGGGGAATCAAGAAGACAACAGGTGATTTCCTTTTACTAAATTTCAATGACACCCTGACAAAGTCTTTAATCTTTGCTCTGAACACTTTGGCTTAGTTAAAAATAAGTCTTTTCTTTTTCTTCTTGCTCTAGCCAAACAAAATAGATACTGATCAATGAGCTTGGTAGTTTCTTGACAACCAGGAGTTTCTAACTCTCAAGCTAGTCCACACTAAGCAGCAAGTCACTGAATTTCTTGCATAGCCTTTTGCTTCAGATAACCTGATCTCACATTGCATGATTTTTCAGGTAGCAGCTTGTCTGTGGCCTTAAATGTCTAATGGGTTTAAGAAAAGTTGCAGAGGGGCCGGGGGTGGCGTACCTGGTTGGGTGCACATGTTACAGTGGGCATGGACCCAGGTTCAAGCTCCTGGTCCCCACCTGCAGGGGGAATGCTTGGCAAGAGGTAAAGAAGTGCTACAGATGTCTCTCTGAATCTCTCCCTCTCTAACATGCCCTTCCCTCTTGATTTCTAGCTGTCTCTATGCAATAAATAAAGATAAAAATAATAAAAGTTGCAGTGTCTCATTTTGTTAAGTTCTTTTTTGTCTCCCTCTCTTTTATTCAGGGCAGAAGTGGAGACTAGAAATGATGACTCCTACTATTTATATGTTAGAAGACAAATGAAAACCCATATTGAAGTTTTTTAAGAATTTAGAAATTACAGTGCTCACATAAAAATTTTCAGAGTGATATGTAGCATGTTTCAGGGGTTTTAATATATGTTATCCTGCATCCAACATATTCAGAGTCAAATTTAATTGTTTAATTGAATAATATGATAAATGGCATTCCTTAAAGTATTTTTATATGTGTCACTTACATAAATAGAACTGCTTGAAAAAGTAGATTCTAGGATGGTCCCAGAAATATATATTTTTTTAGTTTTTAATTCTTCAGTTTTATTTATGAAACTTGGGGAATATTTACTTACAGAAAAGAAAAAAAAAGGAATATTTAGGTTTTTTTTTTTTTAAAGAATCATACTGATCTTTAAGAAACCAAGTTGTAATTTAGAGTAAAAATATAAAAGGAATCCCCAAAGCAATCATATTAGAAACACAATGTTAGTGGCATGCAGGAATGACATGATCAAAAGTAAATTATAATATGGGGGAAGGATAAGTATAGTAAATACCAGTACTTTGCTGTGCATAGAAGAAGCACTTTACTCCAAAATGTAGATGCATCTAAGTAATTTTAAGCAAGGGTGAATTTCCTCCTGGATACCAAAGGTTTTAATGATTAATGTGAGAGAAGGAAAATAAATAAATAAATATGACTTAATGCTTTTTAGTATACAAAATATAAATTAAAGCCTATAAGTATCCTTCCTTAAAGTCAAACTGCTGAATTTGCCTTAAGAGTTCAGAATTAATCAATTGTGAGATATTATTAACTACTTTCATAAGTGGTATCCTGTAGAAAAGAAGAAGGAGGAGGAGACTTCTAATATCAATTGAGAATCCTGGCCAGTGCTGTCTATTTATTTGTTTGTTTATTTATTTTTAGTTGTATGATGTCTTTCCTAGGATAGGTTGAGAACCAAAACAGTATGTACGTTGTGCCATAAAATATACCACAGGGAGAATGGGCAAGGGTGTACCTGGTTAAGTGTACACATTGCAATGTACAAGTACCTGGGTTTAAGTCCAGTTCCCCCAAAGGGGGAATCTTCACAATTGGTAAAGTAGTGTTGCAGGTGTCACTCTTTCTGTCTCTTGTTCTATCTCCCCTAACCCTCTCAAAGTCTTTTTTTATATCAAAATTGACTAAATTATGTGACATTAAAATATTAAATTTTAAAAATACACCACAGTTACTACTCTAATTAATTTCCTTATTCATAACTAAAGTTGCATAATAAAATCATGATTATTTTACTTCCACAACTAATTTGAAAAATAAAAATTCTACTAATTTACTGTAAATATAATGATTTGTTTTGATCAAAATACTGCTCAGCTCTGGATTATGGTGAAGCTGGGGGTTGAATCTTGGATCTCAGAACTTTCATTATGGAATCATTTTTCTAATTTTTTTTTCCTCCAGAGTTATTATTGCTGGGGCTAGGTGCATGCACTATGAATACATTGCTCCTGCCGGCCATTTTTTCCATTTGTTATTATTGTTATTGAATAGAACAGAGAGAAACTGAAGGGGGGATAGAGAAAGAGAGGGACAGAGAGACATCTACAGACCTGTTTCACCGCTTATGAAGCAATCCCCCTGCAGGTAGGGGAGCCCGGGACCCAGATCCTTGCACGAGTCCTTGTGCTTTGCGCTTTGCGCTCTTAACCTGGTGCAACAGTGCCTAACTCTGCTGAAATCATTTTTGATAACCATTATGTTATTTCCTCAGCCCTGTAAACATACTTTTAATAGGCCACTGGCATCTAGTAAGTTTAATGTTTAATATAGTTCTTAATATTTAGAAGGTTCAGTTTTCTCATCAGACTAACAAAAATCAATAGTTTTTTTTTTTTTTTTTTTTTTTTTTTGGGGAAGATACTCTTTGCCCTGATCCAGCTTTCTGGTCCTATTCCCAAGTCTGACACAGTCCTCCCAGACAATACTTTTAGCCCACCTGCATTTTAGCTGTCCAGCCCAGGGAAAAGTTAGTAAAGTCACAGGCCTTTTGATATAAAGTTAAAATAGACTTCTTTTTTCTTCCAACATAAAGACTCCAAATTTCATCTGCTATATTCTTAACTTTAGGTTCCTGGTTATTAAACAATTTGTTCTGCTATATATCTTAATGCTTTTCAGCCACCAAATTGCAGATGCTACCATGACGCTAACCTGATTTCCCTAGCAGACAACTTTACTAATATGTCCTGAACTCTACCTCCCCAGAAACTTAACCCACTAGGGAAAGATAGAAACAGGCTGGGAATATGCATGGGCATGTCAATAACCATGTGCAGAGGAAAAACAATTACAGAAGCCAGACCTCCTACCCTCTGCACCCCCAAAGGATCATTGTTTCTTATTCTCAAAAGGATAAAGAATATGAAAATTCCCAATGGAGGGGACAGGATATAGAACTCTAGTACTGGAAATTGTATGGAATTGTACATGTTATCCCACAATCTTGTTGATCATTATTAAATCACAAATAAAAAGTTTGTTTCTAGAATAAATAGAAACCAGTAGATTTATGAGGGATTTTAATATAATTGAATTTCTGCTTCTGTAGTATGCTATTCATACCACAATGTCTGAAGTCTATCCTCAAAGGTATATTATTGTATCTTACATAGACAATTTTCTTTATATTAAACAAGAGAGGGAAGTGAATGTCGATTTGCAGACGATTACATGTGACTATAAGTCATGAATCGAATGCATTTATATTTGAAACAGGTTTAGGGGGAAAATACATGTATTTTCATTTTGTTTTATATCTCTTTATTTCTGTAAACTGGATAGACAAAGATATGAAAATATGCAAATAAGTGAGAGATTTAGATCTCCCACTTTGTATTTGAATGCTGTTAATGCAAAGCCTAATTACAAATTCCCATTCAGATTTCTCTATGGTATGCATTTGATCTTATATCGAGTAACACCCTCATGCTTTTAAATGTTTAGTATCAGTACAACAACAATTTTCAGAAAGTGTTAAAATTAAAGTTGCTGGGAATTGGGCGGTAGCGTAGCAGGTTAAACGCACATGGCACAAGGCACAAGGACCAGCATAAGGATCCCTATTTAAACCCCTGGCTCCCCACCTGCAGGGGAGTCCCTTCACAAGCAGTGAAACAGGTCTGTAGGTGTCTTTCTCTCCCTTCTCTGTCTTTCCCTCCTCTCTCAGTTTCTCTCTGTCCTATCCAACAACAATGACATCAATAACAACAACAATAACTACAACAATAAAAAAACAAAGGCAACAAAAGGAAATAAACAAATAAATATTTTTTTAAAAATTAAAGTTTTTAGTATGTCACATAGACAAAAATATTTCCGAAACTATACTTAGATAAGATGCACAATGAGTGAAGAATTTCAAATTGAAGAAAGTTACAAGAAATGCACAATTAAAAAAAGATTTGGCCAAATCATAAAAGGCTTCTGATTATGAAGTGTCTCTATTGAATTCCTTCTGCCTATGACTCTAAACTGTCTAGCTATTAAATAAGGATATTTTTCACAGAGACAATATGCAAATATACCGTTAGACTTTTTCTTGAAAGTGAATGTATTCATAAAACTTCTTTTTTAATACTGTCTTCAAAGCATTTCAACTCAAACTATATATGTGTAAATTCTAACAGATAATTTTGGGTTTTAAAGAGAATTAAGTATTAGGAAATAAGCAAAGGGCTTCTGGTATGTAACTACTGTACCATCTCCCCAACATCTTTATTCTTTTGAACATTAGCGACCTATATCTTGTAGTACTTTCCTTATTGAATGCCAGTTAGTAGTAGAACATGATTGTTATTATTTCTATATGCCTTGCAAGTACTCACTTGTATTTTTGTCTCTCTGGTTCTATAGGCTACATTTTATATTTCAAGTCTACCTAATTATTTTCTCTTCAATTTTATAGAATTTATTTGGGTAGGCCTATCAAATTTTACTTTAGTCATTATCATTTCCAGAAGTAATTTCAATATTTAGGTCTGGTTAATAGCGATCTTTTCTCTGTCTTTTCTTTCTTTTTTTTTTTTTTAACCAGAGCACTGCTCAGTTTTGGCTTATGGCAGTGTAAGGGATTGAACCTGGGACCTGAGAACTTCAGGCATGAAAGTCTCTTTGCATAACCACTATGTTATACCCCCACCCTTCTCTGTCTTTTCTAATCTTATCATAGTAATCAATTTTCATGTGAAGGAGGAAAGTGAGGAGAGTTAGAGGAATGCCACTTAGCTCCAGCATATGTTTGTACTGGAGATTAAACTTGAAGCATCTGGGGCCTCAGGCATACAGGCATTGTGTATTAATATAATATTAACTCTCCAGCCCTCTGATTTACTCTCTCTTGTGAATATAAGTACATTAATGTCATATTGTTTAAATATCATGCTTAACTGAGGAGTTAATTCCTCTTAGCTACTCACTCATGCTTTTCTCTCTGTATAACTGATGATTTTCTTTAAATCTCATTATTTTCTTGTACACATTATAATTTTTAATTTAAAACTTATTATTTTGTAATAGCACTTTTCTAGCTTGAAGTACTTTCTCCCACATGGAGTTTGTCTCAACATAGCAATTTCATGTTTGCTTCTGCTATAACTCTTAGCAGTTTCAATGTTCCAGAAATAATTTGTATGCTAATTCATAGACTGATTTTTATGTGCCGTGCAATTTCTGTATTTTGGAATGCCTGTAGAACTGGAGTCTCCTCGCAAATATATTTTTTTTCAGAATTACTTCTGAAAGATGTTATTATTCACAGTCCACATTTTGTTTCTAAGTGTGATTTGTAGGAAGAGAAATGATTTACTTGTCACACTGGAAGTGTGGTAACTACAAAGTAGTTTGTTTTGACTCTTTTTTTTTTTAGTTTGTTTATTTTGTTTAGCTCAAGATTCAAATAACATTTTATATTATTCAAATAACATTTTATATTATTTCATATTATTATTATTTTAATTTATTTATGTTTGCCACCAGGATGAGAAATAGAGAGAAAACGGGGTCTGGCGGTGGTGTATCTGGTTAAGGGCACATAGTACAAAGTGCAAGGACCCACGGGAGGATCCCAGATTGAGCACCCCCCCCCCCACTACCCACATGCAGTGAGGGGTCTCTTCACACTTGATAAAGCAGATAAGGATATATAAAGGAAGAGAGAAGATACATCTGAAACACTGCTTCCCTCCTCCCCCCCCAGAAATGGGGACAAAGAGCTTGATCCTTGGTCCTCTTGCATGGTAACTTGTATGTGTGTATGAGCCAACACCAAGTCCCTCAAGTAGAATTTTAAAGTTATAAGATTAACAGTAGTACTGAATTTTAGATTCAAATTCACTGAACCAAAACTGCAACTGCTATTGTGTAATTTGTTTTTAATTGTTCTCTTTCATTGTCTATTATCTTTTTATCCAACTGCCATAATGTGTTGATTTGTGTATTTCAAGTTATTAGTTTATTGTCTTGGTCTTGAGTTTCCCTTTCATATCTAATCAGCAGGGACTTTCATGTCTTTAATTTGGGCATAGCCACATGTCTGAAAGATTTTTTTTTTAATTTAAATTATTTCTACCACAGTTTGTTGGGATAGCAAATAATGTTTCACTTCAACTCAACCATTTTGGAAGTCAAGGTTAAGCTGTCTCTTTTGTGATATCTACTGCATTTTGAAGTATTGGAATCATGCTATTTTGCTCAGGTATTGCTACATGTAGGCAGAGAAATTGATCTTACCTTTTCTCTAATTTAATGACAATATAATATTATTTGTGCACATCAAACTCATTGCTAGCTACTATGTTGAATCGCCTGGGAGATAATAAAGTTCCTCATTGTTTTCAGAATTCCAAAAACATGTTATGTGTCCTGTATACATAGAAAATGTATTTTATTCAGCTTTATATTCATAGTTACTATTGCCAGGTTGGTCTCATAGCGTTCAATAAAATTTTAAATGGATGACAAACTTTTAAAGTACTTATACATTAGGGTTTACTGAAAGTTAATCGTCAAAAGAATTAATTTGGAGGGGGCCGGTCAGCGGCACACTCAAGCACACATACTACCAAACATAAAGACTGGGTTCGAGTCCCTGCTCCACATCTGCAGGGACCCATGTACACTTCACAAGTGACTAAGCAAGGCTGCAGGTGTCTATTCTTCTTGAGCACTCTCTAGCTCATCTCCCTCCTTTTCCCTCCCCTCTTCCTTCTCAGTTTCTCTCTGTCTTGTCAAAAAAGAAGAAAGAAACAAAGGAAGGAAGGAAGGAAGGAAGGAAGGAAGGAAGGAAGGAAGGAAGGAAGGAAGGGGGAAGAAAGGAAGGAAGGAAGGAAGGAGGAAGAAAGGAGGGAAGGAAGGGAGAGAGGGAGGAAGGAAGGAAGGAAGGGGGGAAGAAAAGAAAAGAAAAGAAAGAAAAAAAGAAGAAGAAGAAAAAGGAAAAGAGCCACCAGGAGCAGTGGGTTCATACTGCAGATACAGAGGCCCAGCAAAAGCCACGATAACAAGATAAACAAACAAACAAACAAACAAGAACAGAAAAAAAAATACAAAGTAGAATTTGACTGAGTTTAGAGTATTGCACCGAAACGGGGAAAAAAAAACAAAACTCTGGGTGGAAGGTGATGGTAGATTTTCAGCTTCACTATGGGGGGTGGGGGTAGGGACACAGACCTTTGGTGGTGAGAATGGTGTGAACAAGCATTCCTATTAACTTATAAAAACAAATTTTAATTAAAAATAAAATATAATAACAATTTAATTTGTAATCTTAAGTACACACAGTTCTCTGCATACCTGCATGTTATTAAAAAAAAGAAGTTTGCTATGGAGAGATTGTCCACTTGGGAGGGTGTGGATTTACCATACCCATAGATCTAAGGATAAGCCCCTGTCATATTACATACAAGTGCAGCAATACTAGAGGCAGTTTCAGTACTGTGTGTGGCTCCCTCCCTGTTTCCCTTCCTATTTCTACCTGAAAATGTTGGCCTATAACAATAAAGCCCTGGTGACAATAACAACAGAAACACCTGTAATCTATCTAGTGGCATCAGAGGCTCCTATCTCAAGTTGCAGCATACTGTAACATTTTAGCTTATTAGAAATGGACAGTTTTAGCATGGATCTTTTATCTATTTTTTTTGTACTCTTAAACAAATCAAAAGAAAACAAATTGAAAGTAGGGAGCCAGATGGTGACTTGGTTGAGCACCCATGTTACAATGCACAAGGACCCAGGTTTGAGCTCCCCGCTCCCACCTGCAGGTGTAAAGCTTCACAAGCAGTGAAGAAGGGCTGCAGGTATCTCTCTGTCTCTCTGTCTCTCTCCCTCTCTATTAACCTCTTCCCTCTCAATTTCTGGCTGTCTCTATCCAATAAACAAATAAAGACAATAAAAATTTTTTAAAGAATCTATTAAAATATTTAAAAAAAACAAGTTAAAAGTATAAAATACTGCAATATCAACATATTTTTGCAGCTCAAGACCTATTTAATTTTTTTAAATTTCTTTATTGGGGGATCAGTGTTTTATAGTTAATAGTAAATACAACAGTTTGTATATTCATAATATTTATCAGTTTTCCACATAACAATACAACCCCCACTAGGTCCTCTGCCATGTTGTTCCAAGACATTAACTCTCCCCACACCCCACACCCACCCCAAATTCTTTTACTTTGGTGCAATACACCAACTCCGGTAAAATTTCTGCCTATTTAAAATTTTAAGAAATGATTATGTATTTTTTTCAAGTCAAAAATAAAATCAGAATACTGTGTGATGTAGAGTTTACTGTTACTTAGGTTAACATAAGGTGATAGATTTAAAAGGTAACTGAAGGGCCTGGATAGTGGTACACCTGGTACAACATACACATTACAGTGTTCAAGGATCAAGCCACCAATCTCTATCTGCTGTGGGGAAACTTCCCAAGTTTAAAGCAGTGCTGCAGGTGTCTCTCATGTTCACCTCATCCTTCTTTCTCAATTCTTTCAATACTTAATAAAAATGTAACTGTCATAAAGTTGACCCTTTTTTTTATTCAGAGATTCCAAGATTGGGGACATTTCTCTCACTCACTGAAGAAACAGAGAAGAGTCAGGAGAGGAATAATGGGAAGATTCTATTAATATGTTGTGGTTTCCATGGGAGGGAAAGATGAACAAGTTTAGAAGTCATTACTTAATGTATTAGTAATCTGAGTAAGTGCTGAGTTGTAGTCCTAGTTTTGTTGATGTAAGTGGGCTGTGGTCCAGAGCGAAAATCTAAAGAAGGAACTGGTTGGTCATAAACGCAGCTGGTCTTAGAGGCTCAAAGTTGTTTGCATTTTAAAAGCACTTCCACAAAGTGGGTATTTAAAATCTCTAGCAGTTGACTAATCCTTGAAAGGCAGTTCCTCTTAAGTCAGCAAGATCCCAGATACCAAAGTAACGACCGATATAGAAAATAAAAGATGTGGTCATCACAGACATAACCTAGATCTGAACACATTTCTTCCCAAATTAAGTTCGTCTTCTTCTAGCGTTTGCCCTTCTTCCGTAGCCAGTCAATAGCGTCAGGTTGAGCCTGATGTAAAGTTTCCAGACCTCCTTTGAATCTGGAGAGGTTGCAGTCGTTGACTATGTGTGTCATAGTCTGTCTGGAGCCGCAGGGGCAGTTCGGGTCGTCTCTGGCTCCCCAGCGATGGAACATAGCGGCGCACCGGCCATGGCCTGTTCGATAGCGATTGAGGAGGGCCCAATCATAACGTGCTAGGTCAAAGCCGGGTTGACTCTTGCAGGGGTCTGTGATGAGGTGTTTGTTCTTTATCTCAGCTGACTGCCAACTCTGTTTCCAAGAGTCTGGAACAGAGAAGTTCAGTGTAGGCATAGGAGACCAGATTGGGTGACGAGACTTCAAGCGTTAGACAGGGTGGGCGAAGATATCTGCGTATATTGGCAGGTCTGGTCGAGCGTAGACGCGGAAAATGAACTTAGATGATGCCGCATCCCGACGAATATCTGGCGGGGCGATGTTGCTAAGAACTGGCAGCCATGGAACTGGGGTGGAACTGATGGTTCCAGAAATTATCCTTATGGAGGAATATAATTTGGAATCGACCAAGTGGACATGGGGGCTACAGAACCATACTGGGGCACAGTATTCTGCAGTGGAATAGCATAATGCCAGAGATGTTGATCGTAGTGTGGAAGTGATTAAGTGATTCATGTTCTCAAAATAAAATATTACAATAGAGTTTCTGCCTCAGTTCAAACAATCAATTCAGTTTAGTGACTTCTTGCCATTGGATAGTATGTTCTTGTCATATGAAGATCACAAATTCAGGAACACACATTTTCAAGTGTTTTCATTAAGTCTAATGTCATTGTAAGGTTACTGAATAGAGTGTAAGTGTATACACTGTATGCTGTACAAATCAATAAACTGCTACATTGCAGCCTTAAGTCACAATGAAATTCCAGGAGTCTATTATTGAAACAACACAACTGAAATAATATTGAATAGCATGTGGCTATATTGATTGATTTATTTTAGCTTTCATTTCATATTCCATATTCAGCTGGTTCTAGTAATACAGTTAAGATACTTTCCACTTAAAGTCTAGAATGAGCATAGTTGTATCTTGCACATTTCTGAAATGCTATAATTTGCTTTAGTCATTTGAGGTAAGAGCCACACTAGGCACTATAATTATTAATCTATTGATATTGAGTTGTCTGAAAAGTCATGGCATATTTTTCTATGCAAAAATATGTCATGACTTTTCTGACAACCCAATATGTAATATAAGATCTTAGGCAATCAACTGGAGGGGGCTGGCTGCTGGCGCTCCAGGTTAAGCACACATAGTAAGAAGTGCAAGGATCCATGCAAGGATATGGCTTTAGGTCCTGGCTCCCCTACTGCAGGGAGGTAGCTTCACAAGCCGTGAAGCCAGTCTGTAAGTGTATCTCTTCTCTATCTTCCCCTCCCCTCTCAATTCTCTCTGTCCTATTTTAAAAAATTGAAAAAAAATGGCCACCAGAGCAGTGGATTTGTAGTGCAGGCATAGGCACTGAGGCCTAGCCATAACCCTGGAGGCAAGAAAGAAAGGAGAAAGAGAGAGAGAGAGAGAGGAAGGAAAACAATCAACTGAAAGTGGAATGTGGGGAGACTAGATTGTTAACCATGTAGGTTAACCACTGTTGTAATACTGGTCCATTTTTCCTTTGTTCTTTTTTTTAATCTTCTATTAATTTCATTTATTAATATTCATATTTTTACAGACAAAATGTCTTATAAGACTATTTTCTTGGGAGAACAACTCACTTATGTATTTATATAGAAAACACATATAAGGCATGAATTTACAAACAGAAAAAATAAGAATGTGAGTGAAATGGGGCTGGAGAGATAGCATAATGGTTATGCAAAAGAATTCATGTTTGAGGCTCTAAAATCCCATGTTGATCCCAATATCACCATAAGCCAGAGTTGAGAAGTACACTGATTAAAAAAAAAAAAAAAAAGGTGAAGTGTATACCATTGCATAAGCTTGATTGAAATGTCATGTGAAAGGGCAAACTGTAAATTTATAAGGCAATATTGGTGCTCAGAGAAGAAGACCTTAGTTGATATATTCTTGTGATTAGACCTCTCAATAAGATCAACTCACCAAGAAACTGCCATGTGAAATAAGTACAGTATTTCTCAACAGTATTATTAACCATTTCTATAATGAATAAGCAGTTTAATCCAATACCTTTCAAGTTTCCTTTCAGCTCTATAGCTTTGTGAAATAAAACAAAATAATAATGTTACAAAGATGGAAAACCCACCTGAAGGTTCAATAATTTATAACCAGAACTCAACAAGCTACAGGTGAATACAAACACGTGTGGCTTGTGGACAGAAAGAGGCTAAGAGAGAGATTCCTGGACGAAAAGGCCTTACTCAGGAATGGCTAGTGGTCCTGGAGTTTGCCTGCTGAGATACACCACTTCTGGGTCTGAGTTTTAAAAAGGTTGTTTAAAAAAAAAGAGAGAGAAAATTACCTAAGACTCACCAATATACAACAATGGGTTCTAAGTCTATTGTTGCCCCTCAAAGTCTGGAACAGGAACAGGGAAACCCTATATTGTCATCAAGGACACAAAATTGGCTGGTGACTCAGGATAAAATCTACCCTCCCAGTGATCTGAAATGTAGATGTGGAGTGGGAGCCTTCTCACACAGCTCTCCTGACAGACTGGGAAAAACAGGGAAGGATCCTTTGAGAAAATAGAGTGCAACCAGGCTTTCTTCAGACTTGCTAGGCTATGCAGCACTGTTTGGCTCTGGCTGGCAGTGGAGTGGGGGATTGGGCCTAGGACTTTGGACAATTGGGCATGAGAGTCTCTTTGCATAACCACTGTGCTATCTATCCTCCACCCTGTTAAATCTATTGGTTATGTGTGAATGATTAAGCTAAAAAATCTACTTATAGTTAAAAAGCTTTCTGATTGGCCCAGGCTCACGTAGCCAGCAGGGAAGATACATTAGAGACAATCCACTGTGGACATAACAAAACAAAACAAAAAAAAAAAAAAAAAAAAGAAAGAAAGAAAAGAAAAGAAAAAAATGGGAAACCCAAAGCAATAATAATTTATGATGTGTGGTTTGAGCAAAGACATAGCTGGTACAGTTCACATACTACCATGCACAAGGACTCAAGCTTAAGTTCTGGTCCCCAACAGCAGGAGGAAAGCTTAACTAGCAGTGAACTGTGCTGTTGCTGTCTCTCATTCTCCCCATTCTGTTTCAGTTTCTCTCTATTTTTATCAAATAAATAAATGAATAAACTTAAAAAGTATGGCTCATGATGTAAGAAAGGTTTTTATAGACCCAAATTAAGAATTTGTATGACAGAAAAAGAAAGATTTGTCTTGACGAAGATCAGTTCTGAAGGAAAGTATCAACTTGAAAATAACTTTGGAAAATGAAGACTAGGAAGCTGATGTTGTCCAACATGCCCACAAGACTAGAGGACTTCACAGAGTTATAACTGCCTACAAATATAAGACCATATATAAAAATATAACCATTAACTTGTTGACTTTTGGATACCAAGGTCTTGTCAAATTAGAGTGATATTAAACTTTATCTCCTGTGGAAAACATTGTAAATAAGAACAGGCATTGATTTCCTAAAAACAAAAATAAAAAAACAGAGCGATATTTTCTCCCAACTCACTGAGAAACCATGAGTAAAGCAAGGACACTTCCTTTATATGCCTATTGAAAGCATTTGTTGAAAAAAGGCTGTTTTGCTTTACTTTCTGTTTTCTTTTTAAGTCAATGGTTTAGTCAGATGACATAGTTATTTGTGTATTATGCTACCAGGTTTGAAATGAAACATATCTCCTTGGTACTTGAACTCTTCTATAAGAAGTCAAATGTCTTTGTCTAGCTGCCATTTCTCCCTTGAATGTAATTGAGTTCCTAAAGATGTGTTTGAAATATAAGAGAGCATGCCTGGTTTCTGTGTAAATTGAAGCTTTTATTTTCCTTTCACCTGTCACTATGTTCTTTTAGCAATAAAAATAAATGACCAAAAATTTTCCCTTAAATTAATTTTGAAGATATATTTTCACACTTAGACTCTGCAATTTTCTCTTAAAGGGATCATGGTCATGTTTTAGATCAAAGCATTATAAAAGAGTATGATAAACATAATTCTTTTCACAAGGGAATTAACTTTTATAGTTGACCTAGCAACAAGACACCAAATTAATTGTTTTTCATAAGGGCTGTTAATCATAATGTTGACAATTCCACACAATCAACCCACCAGTAATTGAATATATTGCCATTTGCTTTAAGTATAATTTAAATCACACAGCATGTTTAAATACTGAAGATTAAAGAGGTTCTAAGTAGTTGGAGATGATCCATAAGCTAATTACTAAGCTATGGTGGCATTTTCATTTATTATAAACCACTCAACCATTAATTGTGTATGGTGGTATAGTTCACCGGAGTTTCTCATTGAACAAGTTGCAAAGGTTAACTGGAGTCGAGTTTAAAAGAAGTCAAAAGTAAGGAAGAAAGATGAGTCCTATCTATTGCTAAGAATATAATGAAAGACAGATTTAAAAAAAAACTGATGATATGCCTAGAACTTCTTAAAACACAGACTGAGTCTTTTTAATACATAGACTGTCTTTGATATGTTCTCTCCCAAAAACCTAGACCAGGGAAAATAGAAGCAACTGACAACACAGCTATACACAAGATGCTGGGTACTAAACCCCAAACCCTATCAAAGGGACTTTCCAAAGTTAACCCTATCACCAAATAATGTGATGATAACAATAACTATCCATTGTCGTTTTGAACCCTAAGACAATAGGAACGTCACATTTCCACTACAGAGCCTATATTTCCCCCAGTTCCAGAACCTTAGGGTGGGGCCCACTTTTCTGCATGCTGTTCTCTTCTTCTAGCGTTTGCCCTTCTTCCATAGCCAGTCAACAGCGTCAGGTTGAAAGCTGTCAGGAGCTGCTTGTTGCTGGCTTTGAAAGTGACTGGGATCCATGTGGATTCAGTCGGCTAGGGAGGATCTTCAGTTTCCCCAATGAATGGGTACTCATGGGATGCAGCAATGCTGCTCTCAATTCAAATCAAATAATATTGCATCCGTGGATCGCAACCTAATCAACACAAAGAGTGCCACCCCAGCATGCTTCACTTCAGACTGTGACCAGAGACTTCAGGTGTGGAATGACAACCCTTCAACTTCATTACTCGGGTGAAACCTTTCCTTTCATAGTATTCTCTAATTCCACTCCAGGTGTTCCACTCCCCAATAAAGTTCCCAAACCTAGATATAGTCCAGATCCCCTGAGATAGAGCATAGGTTCACCTGTGCCCATAAATTAGGGGAAAAATATATACCTAAAAGCAGAAGTACACAAGAGCATGCAGGGACTACCCCCAACACTTCATCTGCACTATTCCAGCCTTTAGGTCCATGATTGTTCAACAATTTGTTTGGCTTTGTATGTTAACTCTCTTTTCAGCCACCAGGTTCTGGATGCCAGCAAGATGCTGACCAGACTTCTCTGGACAGACGACCCCATCAATGTGTACTGGAGCTCCACTTCCTCAGAGCCCCATCCTACTAGGGAAAGAGAGAGGAAGACAGGGAGTATGGATCGACCAGTCAATGTACATGTTCAGCGGGGAAGCAATTACAGAAGCCAGACCTTCCACCCTCTGCAACCCACAAGGACCCTGGATTCATACTCCCAGAGAGATAAAGAATGGGAAGGCTATCAGGGGAGGGGGTGGGATATGGAGATCGGGTTATGGGAATTGTGCGGAATTGTACCCCTCTTATTCTATGGTTTAGTTAATGTCTCCTTTCTTAAATAAAAAAAATTATGGTAGCCAAGTAATACTTTTACAATAAAAATAAAATACTTTAACTCACGCGTGTGTGTGTGTGTGTGTGTGTGGCAATGTGGCATATCAAAAATCCCTGGCAATGATTCGGAAAGACCTTCATGATTTGTATATGTTTTCTCATTTGATAGAATATGAAACACTAATATATTTAGCTCTTGAATAAAAATATATAACACTTTGACACTGCATAATAAAATATTTTAAATTGTTATTTGGCAAAAGTTATCATTCTCAAATATTTTGATATTCTTTTTATGACTCTGATTGTCCTTGGTATATAGTACATTCCCTAATTACTGCAAAATATCTCATGATTGCTCTTCAATCTAAGGTCCTTGATCCATTTTTCCTCCTATAAATAATCAGTTTGGCTTGGAAGTCAAAACATCACCGATGTTTTTTAGGATCTCACAAGTAGTGATTTCTGAGAAGCTCCCTACTTATAAGACTGCACATTAGATAAACATCATTTAGCAGTGGTTTCATTAGCAGAAAATCTAACATATGACTATTTAATATTAAAAAGAAGACATATAGTCACCATAGATGAAGAAATATATCAAAACAATTATGGATAGCATTCCAATCTTCCTCTTTGTTTTTGTTGTTTTATGTTTTCACTAAAAAAAAAAAAACTGCTATATTAAAATTTGCATTTACAACTGACTTCTTCTGCCTATGATTGGTTAGTTATTGCTTATTTGGGGGGAAGAAATTTCATCAATTATAAATAATTTTATGGTGCTATATCTTTTTGAGTTTGATTTCTTATTATCTTCATCATCATCATCATCATGATCATCATCAGTAGGGTTATCTCTGGGGCTCAGTATCTGCACAATGGCTCCACCCTGCTAGTGGCCATTTCCTTCTTTTTTCAGAAAAAAATGTGGTAGGAAGGTGAAAGGAACAAAAAGAAAGGTAAACAACCTGCTTCATCACTTGCGAAGGTTCCCTTCCCACTGCAGGTGGAGACCATGTTCTTGAACCTGGTCCCTGACGTGTGGTGTAGATTTACTGAGTATGCCATTGCCCAACCATAGTGATAATGTCTTCTTACGCTTCCTCTTAATGATAATGTTCCTTTTTTCTAACTTAAATATCTTTTATATGTTCTAGATCTTTTCTACTTTTTTTAATTTATAAAATAAAAATTACTGACAAGACCATTGTGAGAGCGGTACAATTCCACCTAGTTCCTACCACCAGAACTCCATATCCTAGTTCCCTCCCTTGATAGCTTTCCTATTCTTTATCACTCTAGGAGTATGGACCTAGCGTCATTATGGGGTGTAGAAAGAGGAAGGTCTGGCTTCTGTGATTGCTTCCCTGTTGAACATGGGCATTGGCAAGTGGATCCAAACTTCCAGTTTGTCTCTCTCTTTCCCTAGTGGGATAGAGCTCTGGTGAGGTAGGGTTCCAGGACACCTTGGTGAGGTTGTCTGCCTGCGGAGGTCAGGTTGGCATCATGGTAGCATCTGCAACTTGGTGGCTGAAAAGTATTAAGATATAAAGCAGAAAAAAATTGTTTAATAATAAGGAACCTAAAGGCAAGAATATAGCAGGTGAGATCTGGGGTTTCAATTTTTGAAAAAGCTAGTAAATTTTTAAATTTAAAAATGCCACCACAATATTCTTTTGCATAACACTGCTTAATATATACTTCCCACTTTTTAAGGTTGTGTTCTACGGTATATCTTCTTATCTTACTATCTAAAATGAAAATAATAATATAAATGACCTGGGAACAAGGAATTGTGTTTGCAAAACACTCCAATGACTCCAAAAGAATAAACTTAAATATTTAGTTTTTGATTTTATTCAAGTAAAGGAAGATATGGTTATATGTTCATTTTTGAGTGTTACAGGAAGATGTAATAAAAACTATCTGTTCATAAAACAAGAATAAATCTCTTACCAGGCCCCAAATAGGGCAGAACCTAATCTTGTACTTCCCAGTGTCTAGTACTGTGAGCAATAGCTGTGTTGTTCAAGAGAACAAAACCCTTAAATTTATTATAGGAGTTCAAGTGATAAAAAATAACATTAAGGGGACAAGGGGTGGTGTACCTGGTTAAGTGCACATATTACAGTGTGCAAGGATGCAGTTCAAACCCCTGGTCCCTACCTGCAGGGAGAATGCTTCACAAATGGTGTAGCAGGGTTGTATGTGTCTCTCTGACTCTTTCCCTCTCTCTATCTCTCCTCTTTCTCCCTCTCAGTTTCTGTCTCTATTCAATAATAAACAAACAAAAAGTCATAAAAGACTAACATTGCGTTTAGCTCTATCTTTAGTGTTTTTATGACTGTTCTGAGAATTAATCATCTAAGTCAATTTGACTAGATCATAGGATGCTGAGAAATCTGTTAAAATTTATTTCTGGCCATATTTGTAGATAAGGGTGTTAGATTAGAAGTAGGATAAGTGGACTGAGTAGAATGAATTAATTGCTTTCTCCAATATGAGTAGGCATTATCCAATCCATTGGAGACTTCATTAGAACAAAAATGAAGTGAATAAAAGGAGAATTCACTTGCTTTGACTGACTGCTTGAGATAGGAAATCGATTTTTTTCTCTCTTGGCAAACTCGTTTTTCAGGTCTTCAGACTTGAACTAAAATCTACTCCATTTGCTTTCCAGCCATGAAGTCTTGAACTAACTACATTACTAATTTCTGTGTTTTTAGTATGCAAATAATTTCACCATGGGATGTTTCATGCTTCAAAACTATGTGAACCAAACCTCTCTATATATTAAATATCTCTGGAGAATGCTAATAAAGAATAGTAATAATTTTATTTTGAATATCTATACATCAACAGACTTTATCTAAATATATAGCCTCCCTTTCTACTTCTATAAAGTCTTCAAGGACTTTTTCAAAGTTAGCGTATCTTCTTCCAGTATATTTTCACAATGATGATGTGGTAGTTGTTCAAGTATAATATACATGGCTATTAATATTTAATTTTCCTCATATTTTGTTGTAAAGTTAACTTAAAAGAGGGTTAGGGCTTTGGCACTTAAGGATTCATAGCAGGGAGCTGGGAACGGGTTTAAACAATGCAAGGTTTTATTAGGGTGAAAAGGTAAAATAAGCTACTATCATCAGGGGTTAAGACTATGCTAAGTCAGGGGCCAGGTGGTGGCGCACTTGGTTGAGCGCACATGTTCCAGTGTGCAAGGACCCAGTTTCAAGCCCCTGATCCCCACCTGCAGGGGGAAAACTTCACAAGTGGTGAAGCAGTGCTGCAGGAGTCTCTCTTTCTTTCTCCCTCTCTATCATCCCCTTCCCTCTCCATTTCTGACTCTCTCCATCCAACAAATAAAGATTACATTTTTTTTTTACTTAAAAGAAAAGAGTACACTAAGTCCATAAAATCTGCGTATAGCTATCACGTTTAGTCCCATAAAATAAACAATTCAACTGAGGTATAGGTTGCTCATGGATGTAGTTATTTATTTTTTTATAATTTTTCTTTTTTGAAAATACTTATTTTATTTACTTATTCCCTTTTGTTGCCCTTGTTGTTTTATTGTTGTAGTTATTATTGTTGTCGTTATTGTTGGAGAGGACAGAGAGAAATGGAGAGAGGAGGGGAAGACAGAGAGGGGGAGAGAAAGATAGACACCTGCAGACCTGCTTCACTGCCTATGAAGCGACTCCTCTGCAGGTGGTGGGGAGCCTGGGGCTTGAACTGGGATCTTTACACAGGTCCTTGTGTTCTGTGCCACCTATCCTTAACCAGCTGCGCTACCACCCAACTCCCATAGAAGGGTTTTAAAAGTTTACTGTCTAGCAGAGTCACACGTGTTCAGTTCCCAGGAGAAGCAGCCATGGCAGATACCTGGAGCACCTCCGCCGAGATACTTCTGACCAGAAGAAGATGCTGCCAAAAAGCCAGCTGCTCCAAATCCGAGCTTTTATATATTCCCTTCTCTGTGTTCCCTCCTGAGGCTGACATCATTCGTATGCTGATAGTCCCAAACTCCTGTTGGGGGGTCACAATAATAGTTAAGTCTAGGTGGTAATGCATGTGACAGAGTATAGACTTACAATTAAGGAACCAGGTTCAGGAGCTTAGGCCCTACCTGCAAGGGAAAAGCTTCACAAGAAGTGAAGCAGTACTGCAGATGTCTCTCTCTTTCTCTATCTCCTCTTTCCCTTTCAACTTATCTCTATTTCTGTTAAATAAATAAATATAAAATATGTAATTTTACTTCAAATAAATTATAAGATTGAAGCTCTTTTTCTTAAGTGTATGTGTTTATTTTTTGTTACCACAGAAGTCTAATTATTCCAGGCTGACTTTTTCACATAGTAAGAGAAAGAAAGAGGCAGAGAGGTAGGGGCTAGCATGAAATTCTCTTCCAATGTGGTGGGTACTGGGGTTGAACCTAGGACACACAAATGGCAAACCAGGTACTCACCCAGTTGTGCTATCTTTCTGGTCTTTTTTAAAATCTATATTTTGGAAAATATTACACCATTTATTTATTATAATCAATGTTTTCACTGGGAAGTATGCTAATAGTATTTTATTATTGATTACTTTTATTTGTTGGAAAGTTTTGGAATGTCATAATAGCATTTGATATTTTTAGTTTGACTACATAGTCTTTAGCTAGGAATTAGTTCTCGTATGCTTTGTTTGGCATTGCAAAACCTTTGCAGTATAAGCCTTTAACATTTCTGCTTTTCTGGCATTTCTACTTACTTTTTCAAATATATATGCCTGAAAGCATATTCTACTTTTTCCTATTTTCTGGAATGTGTTACTTATGTAATAGATTCATATATTTCTATCCTGTATAATGCATTTATATTTTGTATTGTTGTTATTGATGTCGTCATTGTTAGGACAGGAAGAAATGGAGAGAGGAAGGGAAGACAGAGAAGGGGAAAGAAAGCAACCCCCCTGCAGGTGGGGACAGGGGGCTCAAACTGGGATGCTTAGGCTGGTCCTTCCACCTTGCACCACATGTGCATTTGTATTTTCTATTCATAATTTTTCAGCTTCCTAGTGAATTGCTTGATGTATTCTAGCTGACCAATCTATTATTCAGTTATATCATCTTGTTCTTTTGCATCTTCATTGAGTTTATTAAACTTTATACCTTTATCTACTATAAATTTTATTTGACACTTTCAATTGTTGCTAATTTTACTGACCCATTCAATTCCATTTAATTTAATGAAATATCTTGGGTAAGATATATAAATCAATAATAAAAAAAATGTACCTTATTTTACTCCAGTTGGAAGTATTTAAGAAAAAGGAGTCTTAGATTCAACTAAAAAATTGTATTGTGGGGGTAGGTCAGTAGCACAGAGGATTAAGCTCAAGTGGCATGAAGCACAAGGACCAGAGTAAGGATTCTGGTTTGGGCCCAGGCTCCCCACCTGCAGGGGTGTTGCTTCACAAGCAGTGAAGCAGGTCAGTCTGGAAGTGCTTATCTTTCTCTCCCCTTTTCTGTCTTCCCCTCCTCTCTCAATTTCTCTCTGTCCCATCCAATAACAATGACAGTAATAACCACGATGATAAAACAACAAGGGAAACAAAAGGAGAAAAATTACACTCCAGGAGCAGTGGATTCATGGTGCAGGCACCAAGCCCTGGCAATAACCCTGGAGGCAACAACAACAACAACAAAAAATCATATTGTAGCTACTTATCTACTACTTGTAATCTAGGGAAAATCTCTTGATTTACTCATACCTTATTTTTCCTACATGTAATATTTTAATGTCAATAATATGTATATTATTGAAAATAAATCAACTAGCAGAGCATAGCACTTAAAACGGTTCTTAACCAAAAGTCAGTGCTAAACCAGATGCAAACGTTATTGTTCGCAAATTAAAAAGAACACTGTTTGATAGTATTTACTCTTATGTGTCATATAGGAGTATCTAATCCCACCGGGCATATATAATTTGTCAACTTTGTAAAAGCATTTGTAGAACTCAATTTAGAGCCTAGAATAAATAGTAGTGGTCTGGTATGGCAATAAAAAGAAGATAATCTCTCTGACATGAATAGGCATGGGAAAAGAGAACTTCCCTGGATTTCTCAGTGTTTTCTGTAACAAGTTTCGGTCTTCGAATTTTCCTCACAAACTTAGAGAATTCTATTTTAGCCATTTGTCTAGTTAATTGCTTTTATACAAAATGATAATAAAACTTCCCTTATCTTTCAGAGGGGGGCAGTATTCCAACTCAGAGTAGACTCCTAAGTTAAAACTCTAAAAGTTACATGAAAATGGGAATTGTTATTTTTCTGGGTATTTGCATTGCAAAGAGCAAGAAACCAGGACAGGTAGGGATTTATCTAGGATACAAAAGCAGTGGAACTAGGGGCTATCTTGCCCCTGGAGAGATTTTATAATGAACTCTCCCAGAAAAGAGAGGTACTGCTCTGTATTTCTTGCTCCCTTTCTTTCCCCCTCCCCCTCCCCTCCCCCTCCCCCTCCCCCTCCCCTCTCCCTCCCCCACTCCCTCTCCCTCTCCCTCTCCTCTCTTTTCAAATATATATTGCCAAAAGGGTTATTTCTTGGGCATGGTGCCAGTACTACTACTATGGGTGTCTGTTTTTGTTTTTATTTCCTTTTGTTTTTCTTTCCATTCTAATAAATAGAACTAAGAAAAATTGATAAAGGAGGAAGAGGGAAGAGATAGGAATTGAGAGAGAAAGACAGACACATGCAGATGTGCTTCATGGTGCATAAAGTGTCTTTCCCTGCAGGTCAGAAGCAGGAGGTCATTATACACAGTAATATGTAAGATTAACCAGGCACACCACCGCCCAACCCTCAATTGTTTATTTTTTAAATAAGTAAATTTAAATAAAGTCTTCCTTATTCTTCAACTATATTTTTTTGGCGGAAGATGATTAATCTATTTCTCATCCTATCACTCTATCGTTTAAGGCCTAGGGAAAAAGAGGTAGGTGGTGAGTAGATATGCAATTTGTATTATAGATTATTTAATAAGAATTATAGAAAAACTCTGATAGAATAATCCATGCACATTCAAAGGCAAAGTAATAATAAAAAAAATTAGTAGACTATATTGAAACACTTTAACCTCTTAACTCATGCAGTTGACATAAACTCAAAAAAAATCCAGGGCACCAAAGTAAAAACCTTATGGTGAAGGGGAGGGTGGCCATTGGGATTCTGGGCATGGGGGGTGGGGGGAAGGGTGGTTGGGATGGGACACAGTCTTTTGGTGGTGGGAATGGTGTTTATGTACACTCCTATTAAAGTGTAGAGATATAAACGACTATTTAATTAATATGAGGGGAAAAATTGATCATATGTCTAGAACTTCTTAAAACACAGAGTCCTTTTAATACATAGGCTATTTTTGATATGTTGACTCTCTCAAAAGCTTAAACCAGGGAGAACAGAAGCAATGGGCAGTACAGCTATGTACAAGATGCTGGGTACTATACTCCAAGCCCTAACAAAGGGACTTTTCAAAGTTAACCCAATCAAAAATAATGTGATGATTATAATAACTATCCATTGTCTTCTTGAACCCTAAGACAGCAGGAACCTCACATTTCCACTATAGGGCCTATATTGGAACCTTAGGGTGGGGCCCACTTTCCTGCATGCTTCTCTCAATTCAAATCAAATGATATTGCATCTGCAGATCACAACTCAACGCAATGAGTGCCACCCCAGCATGCTTCACTTCAGACTGTGTCCAGAGACTTCAGGTGTGGAATGACAACCCTTCAGCTTCATTACTCAGGTGAGACCTTTCCTTTCATAGTATTCTCTAATTCCACTCCAAGTGTTCCACACCCAATAAAGTCCCCAAACCTAGATATAGACAAGGTCCCCTGTGATAGAGCATAGATTCACACGTGCCCATAAACTAGGGAAAAGTATATACCTGAAAGCAGAAGTACACAAGAGCCTGCAGGGAATACTCCCCAACACTTCTTCTGTACTATTCCAGTCTTTAGGTCCATGGTTGTTCAACAATTTGTCTGGCTTTGTATGTTAACTCTCTTTTCAGCCACCAGGTTCCAGATGCCAGCACTATGCCAACCAGAATTCCCTGGACAGATGACCCCACCAATGTGTACTGGAGCTCTGCTTCCCCAGAGCCTCACCCTACTAGGGAAAGAGAGAGGCAGAATGGGGGTTGGGATCGACCAGTCAATGCCCATGTTCAGTGGGGAAGCAACTACAGAAGCCAGACCTTCTACCTTCTGCAACTCACAAGGACCCTGGGTCCATACTCCCAGAGGGATAGAGAATGGGAAGGCTATCAGGGGAGGGGATAGGATTTGGAGATCTGGTCTTAGGAATTGTGTGGAACTGTACCCCTCTTATCCTATGGTTTTGTTAACATCTCCTTTCTTAAATAAAAAAAAAATCAAATATGAGATGTCCAGAGATAACTGCCCTAATAGAGTGTGTTCGTTGTCAGAACCTCAGTTTCAGATTCAAATGCCAGCATAACATGGCTTACCTGGGGTAGTCCTAGGGAAACTTCATAAACAATAAAAGATTGTTGTGGTTTCTCTGCTGTCTCTGTTTTTCTTTTTCTTTAAAAACAGTAAAGAAGGGAACAGCTGTGTTGGTGGTGGGTTACTCAATGGTCATATTATGCTTGGGCTCTACTATAGTACCATTAATTTATTTTAAATAATTTAAAAATATTATGGGTTGCACAGACAACCTGAAAAATCTCAGTTAGTTAATATTATCCTTATTTTTATTTCCTATCAAGTCAAACAGATTATATATGTGTATATATATATATATATATATATATATATATATATATATATGTCTTGTTACCAAAGGTTTTCCTCTCCTACATCTAAGGTGTTTGGAGCACTTGGCATCCTGAGTTGATTAAATAGGATGCGAGGAGAGATAGATGGAGAGCTCTTTTCTTATAGGAGAGGGAGATCAACTGTAAACCATTAATCTCCCAAGAAAAAAGAACTGGGAAAAAAAGAAAGAAAAAGGAGACAGAGTTGGGTGTTAGTGCAGCGGGTTAAGCACAGGTGGCGCAAAGGGCAAGGACCAGAGGAAGGATCCCTGTTCTAGTCCCCAGCTCCCCATCTGCAGGGGAGTGGCTTCTGTAGGTATCTATCTTTCTCCCCCTCTCTTTCTTCTCCTCCTCTCTCCATTTCTCTCTATCCTATCCAACAATAATGACATCAACAGCAATAAGAACTACAACAATAAAAACAACAAGGGCAACAAAAGGGAGTAAATAAATAAATAAAAGGAGAGGGGGGAAAGATGGTAAAGTACTGGTAAGAGCTATAACACTTTCTGCACAAATTGAATGATTTAAATATTAAAGAAACATGTGTCTTAATTAATGATATATCATTATTACATAATATTTTAACATCTCTATTTGTAAATATTAATCAGTAAAAATATTACTTAAAACCTAGTTTATATGTGTATGAGATCAGTTCATTTAAAGAAAACATAGTTCTCTTGTTAGAGATATAACTGTAGTTAGCAAATTTAACAATTATAAATTCCTAAATTTCAAATTACTGTGAGATTATTTTCAATATTTGCAAGTATTGCTAATTATAATCACAGAAAAGGCACTGCCCTGATTTTAGATAACCGTTGATTTTTCTTCACAAAACGATCATATTATAAAAAAACTTTCTAATACATAATCCAAACGTTGTCCCTTTGGTAATTAAAACATTTTGGCTCTTATGATACATTTAACATTTCCACTGATTTATACTCTGCCCTCTCAAGTCATATACATATGATTTATATTCTAGGTCATATCCCCTTTGTTTATTTTTTGTGTGAGTGCTGATGAAGCTTTGTCACTGTGGAACTTTATGAGAATGAACCAAGGCCAATCAAAGAGACCATGCCTCTGGGATAGCTGGGAAAAGATAAGAAATAAAGTCAAGTGATCAAAGATGCTCAAATTAATTACTTTCCAAATGTCATCCCATATCAACAAAACTTTCATCTTGGAGTGAATCTGTAAATCCCCACATCTTTACCAAATGAATTCCTCAGCAGAATAATGAAGCTTTCGTTAGTCGGTTGAAATCCATGCCTTTTCATCAGTAAAATTGCTTATTTGCAGCATTCCTTCACAATACTGTACACAACAGTCCTAGTTTTCTTAAGCTTCTGACTGGTGAGTGTTTTACCTTCATTTGTATCACTGTTACTTGAGACAGACTCCTTCCAAGTCATTGTCACTTCCAGAAAAATCTTCTCTAACCTGAAGAAAAAAAAAAAAACCTTTAAAATAATATGGCCTATGATTTTTAAAGGAGAGATAGTTGGAGAGATAGTTGTTTTGCCATTTGAAGATTTTAGCCCTTGGGTGGGAAGATAGCCTGATGGTTATGCAAACTGACTCTGATGCTTGAGGCTCTCAGGTCCCAAGGTGAATCCCCCACACCACCATAAACCAGAGCTGAACAATGCTCTGGAAAAAAAAAAAATAAAATAAAAATAATAAAAGATTTTGGCCCTTAAATCATTATTAATCTCCCTAATTTTCCTGTGAAAATTCATAGGTATTTTAATTTCCTTGTAGAGGATATTGCTGACATATTTCACATCGATGATTCTCTCTATTCTGCCTCTTATTGTCAGAGTTAATTAGAAACCCCTCCCTTCTTGATTACAGGTCCTATATTTCAACCTCAACCTTTTGGTCTCTGATTAAAACATTTCTGTAAAATCTCTGTGGTACCATTAGTTGTCAATTCTACATTTTTTTTGTTTGCACTCACAGAGCTTTTGTAGCTTTTTAGCTTTTAATATTGATTGATTTTCCACTAGGATTATCAGTGAGGCTTTGTATCTGCTGTGTAACTCCATCATTTCCAGTGGTAATTCTTTTCTCCCTGTTTCTCATTGTTGATAAAGACAGAAAGAAAAGACACACAGACAGAGAGAGAGAGAGAGACAGAGACAGAGACAGAGACAGAGTGGGTGGGGAGAGATATGGAGGAGTGCCCTACCACTAATGAATCTTCCTCCCTGTAGGTGAAGACCTGGGTTTTGAATCAGGTTTCTCAGTAAGGTAATGTTTATGGTAATGGAGTACACCACTGCCTTGCTCCATGATGTTAAATTTTATACCTCTCCTTAGTCAATATTTTCATTCTTTTTAAAAATCTCAGAATATGGCAGAGAGTGAGGGTGAAATACTGCAGCACTGACTGGAATTCTCCCAGGTGAGTGCTAAGACACCTCTTCCCTGTGGTTTTATGCCTGGAGCCCAGATCCACTGCATTGTAAGGTGCTGTTCTACTAGATGAGCTGTTTCATGACTCTCACTACTTAGTTTGTATTTTTAAGTTATTCTCTATTGAATTTAGATTCCATGTTTACTGTTTTTAAAAGTATGTACTGCAAAAAAATAAAGTATGTATTGCTTATGAAAGACAGTCTCATATGAAACAGAAATAAAGAGACGAGACAATCTGGGTTGAGTTTGGAACTTGTGTCATGAAAGTCCAAAATTCTGGGAATCGGGCTGTAGCGCAGCAGGTTAAGCGCAGGTGGCGCAAAGCACAAGGACCGGTATAAGGATCCCGGTTTGAACCCTGGCTCCCCACCTGCAGGGAGTCGCTTCACAGGCGGTGAAGCAGGTCTGCAGGTGTCAATCTTTCTCTCCTCCACTCTGTCTTCCCCTCCTCTCTCCATTTCTCTCTGTCCTATCCAACAACGACAGCAACAATAATAACTACAACAATAAGACAACAAGGGCAACAAAAGGGAATAAATAAATAAATAATAAATATTAAAAAAAAAGAAAGTCCAAAGTTCTACCTGTTAAGCTATTTTTTAAATATTTATTTATTCCCTTTTGTTGCCCTTGTTGTTTTTATTGTTGTAGTTATTATTGTTGTTGTCGTTGTTGGATAGGACAGAGAGAAATGGAGAGAGGATGGGAAGAAAGAGGAAGGGAGAGAAAGATAGACACCTGTAGACCTGCTTCACTGCCTGTGAAGTGACTCTCCTGCAGGTGGGGAGCTGGGGTTTGAACTGGGATCCTTGCGCTTTGAGCCACCTGTATTCAACCCACCGCACTACCACGGACTCCCCCTGTTAAGCTGTTTTATTTTATCTTAATGAGAAAGATAAAGACAGAAACTGCAGCAAAGTTCAGTTCTGACTTACTGCGGAATGGATCTGAGAACCTCAGGCTTGAAAGTCTTTAGCATACTCATTATGCTATCTCCCTTCCCCCTCTTATGCCATTTCCCTTACCACAGATTCCATGCTTACTTTTATCATTACTCCTTTGCCTATTCTTTTATTCTCTAGTCTTCTACTTTTTAATGTTAAGGTAAAACTCTAATCTAGTTAAGCCTATCTCATCTTATTTCCCAGAGGCAGACACATTGCAAGCATATTGACTAATTTTACTATAACTGTAACTAAGAACTTAGCAAACCATATTAAATTTTCTCAATTTAACAGAAATCTCAGGAGAAGTTCTGGTCCTTTTGAGAAATGTTCCTATATCTAGCACTTTCACTTCTTAATGATTTGTAAATAATGTTACCCTTTCTCTTTTTCTCAAGTCTCCAACCTTACACTTGGTAAAGATGAACTAGCTGCTCACAAAGCCATTTCCTTCTAGCTACAAAGCTAAATTATATGCTGGGCTTTACTGAAAATGAGTGGTACAAATAACTCATTATTTGCAATGAAATGTGAGTACAGATTATGAGTCACTTGAGGATCAATCTAGTAAAGAATTTATGTTTCTTCTCTATACTTCAGCTACTTATCCTTTCTGCAATCTAGAGGACAGTTATGGCAGTTAAGAGTTAGAAATGTCCTTTTCTTCTGTTAAATCTCTGAGATTATAATATAGATTTATTTTCACAAAGTCCTCTTGGTCTTTACACTAAAATGCAATGAGAAAGAGAAAACTACTTGTTTTTCAAAATATTTCAAACTAAAGGAGACTGGGAATAATAATCAGTCATCATTCTCATGCTAAACAAGCTTTCACTGGGCATGAGATGAACTTGATGGTCTTGGTAATTATTCCATGTTTTCAATTTTTGCTACTTTATGAACCTGAAGCATACTATGTCTGCTATGAATACTCATAACATGAAAAAATAATAACTTATATAACTTTCACCTTTGATTTTTACACTGAGGTGTATGTATATTCCATGGCTAAGAAGGAATTTAGTTACTTAGGTATTTCTAATCTTAATTGCCAGTTTCATGTTTGAGTATGTGTCTGCATGTTTTCTAAAATACTCTACCTTAACCTTTAGTTAGCCTTTGATCATTGTTTTTTGTATAAAATAAATACATAATAACAATAGCATTTTAATTTTGAGCTCCTTACAATAGAACTATTTTCATCTGTAAAATAATACCAAGAAACCACGTGGGTGAAAGAGTGGGCGAGCATTAGGGAAAGTCATAATGTTCAAATCCCAGAAAGCATCTTTTCTGAATAGCATCAATGCTCAATTAATGTCAGAAATTGTTCTGCCATTATCATCAAGCTAACAAATCACGGAACCAGTCATCTTCCTAGAAAGTTATAGATTTCTAAGAAATTATTATTGGTGAAGCAAAGTCTTCTATAAGTTATTCAGGATCTTTATGAATTCTGTTAATGCTGATTTTTAAAATAAGAAGAAACTCTATTCCGTATATAGTATAATTTGTCACACGACATATTTGTGAATTAATATGGATTTTCTCAAAAATCATGTTAATCAAATATCATTTCAAAGATATATATAAGCTGTATGTTTGAACATATAAAGTATTGGACTTAGGGTATAATAAACAATACTAACATAACTAGAAGATAGAAAACTCTTGCGATATAGTGCTCAGTTTAATGACTATAAAGAATACTACCTTATTATTCACTTTAAATTTTCTAAGATCTTAGCTGTTCTAACCACAAAAGAGAAAAATTATGTAGTATGAAAGTGATAGTAGTAATTACATAGGTATACCAAGTAAACATGTTGTACTTACTAAATTCACTCAGTATTATATGACAATCAAATCTCAACATATAAATATGACTTCTAGGCCAGGTGGTGACACACCTGGTTGAGCACACATGGCACATGTTACAATGCTCAAGGACCCAGGTTGGAGCCCCCAGTCTGCACCTGCAAGGGGAAAGCTTTGTGAATGGTGAAGCAGTGCTGAAGGTGTCTCCTCCCTCTCTGCTAGCCTCTTCCCTCTTGATTTCTGGCTGTCTCTATCCAATATCTCTATTTCTGGCTGTCTTTTATCCATAAAGATCAAAAAAAAATTGGGAGTCGGTGGTAGTGTAGCAGGTTGAGCACACATGGTGCAAAGCACAAGGACCAGCATAAGAATCCTGGTTTGAGCCCCACCTGCAGGGGAGTTGCTTCACAGACAGTGAAGCAGGTCTGCAGGTGTCTCTCTTTCTCTCCCCCTCTCTGTCTTCCCCTCCTCTCTCCATTTCTCTCTGTCCTAACAATGACGACATCAACAACAATAATAACTACAACAATAGAAAACAACAAGGGCTACAAAAAGGGGAAAATAAGTATGAATAAATATAAAAAAGATAAAAAAATAAAAATAAATAGAAGATGGCTTCTCTAATTTCCTTGTTCTCATGATGAAATGATTGACTGCATATTTATATAACTCTGTTTTATTCCTATGTGGAAGTTATACTTTAGTCTTATAGAAGTTCCAGATTTTCGGGGTCTATGTGTTAAGCACACATAGTAGGAAGCATAAGAACTCGCACAAAGATCAGGGTTTGAGCCCCCCTGACTCCCACTAGCAGGGGCGGTCATTTCACAAGCTGTGAAACAGTTCTGCAGGTGTCTATCTTTCTCCCTCTCTGTCTTCCCCTCCCCTCTTAATTTCTTTCTGTCTTACCCAAAAAATAAAAAAATAATAATCTTTCTAGATTTTCAAAATATAGTGCTCATTCAGATATCTATCAGAGCATCTGATTCATTCAGATACTCATCCCTCAACTTGTTTATTAAAGGGGAGTCAACATCATGTGAAAGTTTTTGGCATCTGGTAACATAGTTACTAGGAGTTGGGTGATAACAAATAGAAAGATACTAGTTTTGTGGCTAGTTAGAACCAACATTTAAATTTAGTCCTGCTATATCACATGACTTGAAATCTAGTGACACAGTGGTATCAATTCTTGGAGTTTGTATTCTAATTTAAAATTGTATTGATTTTTATTTAATGCAATACTTGTGTTAATAAGTAAATAGAAAATTAGCTTAAACTATGCTGATGCTACTCCAATCAACTAGAAAAACAATGTATACTAAAACTGGTCCGATATCAAGGAACTAAACAGAAACATGTTTTGTCTTCTTTTTTAATTGTTTAAAGAATTATCAACATAAGAAGGAGGAAAAGTAAGTAAGTGAGGAGCCTACAAAGCACTCCAGAGATACGATGTTGGGGACTAAACACAGAATTTGTACTAACAAGTTATGTACTTTACCTACTGTCTAACCTTCCAGGGAACAAAAGAATTTGATTTTCTACTCGTAAAATAATGGCAATGGTGAAAGTAGAATAGTTACAGTTGTTAAAAAAAACAACAACACAGTAACAGTTGGACAGATGGGGTCTGATAGAAAAACAGTTTATAATTTGGAATATCTGTAGGTAGCATAGGTTTACATAAAAGCTCCACTGAAAAAGAAGTGAGAGTCAGATTTTATAATCAGGAGAGTTGGGGTGGCATACTAGACAAGGTAGTATTAGACTAGATATATTTAGAAGTTTTCAATAAGAAATCACGCACATTTATGATCAGGAAGGTGAGCATGCGCACCAAATTGACGTACTCTGATCCTACCGCATGTGTACAAAAAACTGGCAAAGACCAGGTTGGAGTTAGAGCGCATGGAGCGAAGCGCAAAGACCAACATAAAGATCTCGGTTGGAGTCCCCTTCTCTCCACCAGCAGGCGGGTCGCTTCACAGGGGTTAAGGCAGGTCTATACTGTCTTTCTCGTCCCCTCTCTCTCTTCCCATCCTCTTTCCGTTTCTCGCTGTCCTATCCAACAACAACAATAATAATCACAACAAGGGCAACACAAAGGGAAAAAAATGGCCTTGAGGGAGAGGTATCTGGCGGTAGTGCAGCGGGTTAAGCGCATGTGGTACAAAGCTCAAGAACCCCAGCATAACCCTGGAGGCAACAAACCACCACCACCAACAACAACAACAACAAAAACTGGCAAAGATAATCTCACCAGAGTCACATACATACTGGAAGTCTTCTTTAAAACCTATGGATAGCATTCATCAACTAGGTCTACAAAGGACAGAGTCTTGGGACCTCATCGATAAGATTTTTTTGTTTGTTTAATATTTATTTATTCCCTTTTGTTGCCCTTGTTGTTTTATTGTTGTTATTATTGTTGTCGTCATTGTTGTATAAGACAGAGAGAGGAGGGGAAGACAGAGAGAGGGAGGGAAAGACAGACACCTGCAGACCTGCTTCACCGCCTGTGAAGCAACTCCCCTGCAGGTGGGGAGCCTGGGTCTCAAACTGGGATTCTTATGCTGGTCCTTGTGCTTTGTACCATGTGTGCTTAACCCGCTGCGCTACTACCGGACTCTCCATTGATAAGATTCTAACTTGATCCAATCAAAGTCAAAAGAAAGTAACAGTCACAAATTACAAGGAAGGGTTTTGGAGAGGCAGAGAGAGAGGGGGAAGGAAGCCACAGTCCTGAAACTTTCTTCAATGCAGTAATATCTGGGCTTGAACATGGGTCACATACGTAGCAAAGCACTACACTATCCAAGCGTTGATACAGGGGCTAAATGATGTTAGACATAGCAGTGTACACAGTGTCAAGTGATGGTCCATATCATTTTTATTTGAGAAAAGGATATGGGGGCCAGGCAGTAGAGCAGCAGGTTAAGCGCACATGGCGCAAAGCGGAATGACCAGAGGAAGGATCTAGGTCCAGCCCCTGCTTCACACTTGCAGGGAGGTTGCTTCATGAGTGGTGAAGCAGGTCTTCAGGTGTCTAGCTTTCTCTCCCCCTCTCTGTCTTCCCCTCCTCTCTCGATTTCTCTCTGTCCTATCCAACAACAAGGACATCAGTATCAATAACAAAGACAGCAATATCAACAATAACAGCAATGATAAACAACAAGGAACACGAAAAGGGAAAAGAATGGCCTCCAGGAGCATCAGTGGATTGGTAGGGCAGCACTGAGCCCAGCGATAACCCTGGAGGCATAAAAAAAGAGTCAAAGTTACAAAAAAGTTTTCATTATTTGATTACACATTCTAACACAGGGTCTGCTTGTCTCTGTCTATCTAACCAGCTCCCAAAGTTTTTTTTTCATAAAGCAAGAAGTACTTTAAAATTACACTTTACACTGAGATACTGTATTTTCTAATATCATCTGTGAGTGAATTTAGGTAGAATTTTGTATGGGAATGTGATGGGGGCTAGATATGGATATTTATGTAATTGAAAAAGATTACTTTTCCTCCTTTTATACTACCTCACCAGGAAAAGAAATCACTGAAAACCAGTCTTGTGAAAATGATAATTGATGTCATGGAAAATAAATAGGTTGAAAACAGCTTGATAGTTAAAAGCTTTAAGTGATTCCTCAGCTCAGCCCTCAGTGGGATGCTTTCCACATTCACTGACTAGATGGATTCATCTGATGTGCACCACTAAATGCAATTTGAGTTAGAAAATGCTTTGATTAGACAGGAGGCAAGATATAAGGAATGAGAAGCCATTTTTATTCTTCTCCATAAGGGTGATCATATAGAAGTACTATGATGTAAATTGACTGCTTTTAAGAATTTGTAAAAATTTAAGAGTGGGTAAATTGCATCCTTTTAACTCATTGGGGGAGGTATTTCAGGTCATTATATGTCCTGGAAGTAAAGTCATATTTTAAACCATCCCAGACTGTTTTAGCTTATGGATACACATCAGTAAAGTATATTACTGCTACTACCAATACAAAAGAAACATTTTATTAGGAGGCTAATTGATTAGGAGGTTTACAGTTCAGTTGTAGAAACATGGGTAAATTATTCATTTCTCTGTGCATCATGCAATAGGACCTCAGGGTTCCCTTTGCACCCCCCCCCCTTCCAGAGCACTTTGCTTTGGTGCAGTATGTCACACTCAGTCCAAGTGTTGCTTTGTGTTTCCTCTCTGTCCTTATTTCTTGAATCTGCACTTGTAAGTGAGATCATTGGGTTCTTCCTTCTCATTTCGGCTTATTTCACTTAACTTGATGTCCTTAAATTCCATCCAGATGAAGCAAAGGAGAAGACTTCCTCATTTTTAACAGCTGAGTAGTATTCCATTGTGCATACAGAAGGCTGCTTTTCGTACTCAGTCATCTGTCATTGGACATTTGGGATGCTTTCAAGTTCTGCTATTAATAATTGGGCTGCTTGAGCATAGGTATACAGATACATCTGATAAATGTTTTGTTTCTTCTGCATAGATCCCCAGAAGAGAAATTAATGGGTCATAGTGTAGATCCGTTTTGTTTTGAGGATTCTCTAGACTGTTTTCCACAGAGGCTGAACCAATTTAACATTCTCACCAGCAGTGTCAATGTGTCCCTTTTTCACTACGTCTTTCCAACATTTTTTTTCTGTCCTTTCTATGTACTAAAACCTCACAGGCGTACGGTTTTATCTCATTGTTGTCTTTATTGGCAAATCTCTGTTGATCAGTGACTTGATCACTTGCTTATGTGTCTGTTGGCTGTCTGGATCTCCTTTTTAATGAAGTTTCTATCAAATATATAGAAGAAAACATTGGTAGAACACTTCAAAACCTGTGCTACAGAAATGTCATCAAAGACTCAAGTCCAAAAACAAAGAAAACCAAAAAAAAAAGGACTATATAAAACTACAAATCTTATGCACATTGAAAACTGTATTCATCCAAATATAAATACATGCTATAGAACTGAATATCTTTATACAACATACTTCAAATAAAAGACTAATAACCAAAATTACAGAAAGAACGCACTAAGCTTAGCAACAACAACAACAACAAACCAAACAACCCCATTGTTTGTTTGGGGAGAAGACATGCACAATGAAAAAAAAAATTATTAGTGATTTAGTATAGATTTACAAAATTACAAGATAACAGGGGTACAATTCCATACCATTCCCACCACCAGAGTTCTGTGTCCTCATTCCTTTCATTGGAAACTGCAGTGATTCTCCCAAGGTTACAGATATGAGTCAACTATTATTTATATACATGTATATATATTCATTTTATATTATAATATATATTCCTTTTTTCTAAGGTTCTGCCTTCTCATCCTTTCTAAGTCACACTTACACTCATTACAACTTCTGAATTTCTTTCCTTTTTCCATGTTCTCTCTCTGGGTCCTGATAGAATTGGTTTCAAATCCAGAGGGTCATCTACCTCTAACAATTGCTCCACTTTGGGAGTCTGGACAAAAATTCTTTTTGGGGGTGTAGAAGGTGGAAGGTTGGCTTCTGTAATTGCTTTTCTCCTGGACATGGGCATTAGCAAATCAATCCATAACCCAAGCTTGTTTCTGTCTTTCCCTAGGACTCTGGAGATGTCAAGTTTCAGGACACATTGATGAGGTCATCTGCCCAAGAAGTTAAGGATGGAATCACAGTAGCATCTATAACTTGGAATCTGAAAGGCAGTTAAGATATAAAGTAGGACTAACTGTTTAGTAAGCAATAATTCTATTTGGCTATTATAAAAGATGACCTTTAATATATCTTTCAGGGTAGGATATATGGAGCTTGAATAACTATGGTAGGGGAAATAAGGCAAGGAAAGACAAATATCAGAAAATTTCACTTATATGTGAGATTTAAATAAAATAAACAAAATAAGATTGAGCATGAAGATATATATACATACATAATTATAAAAATAAATGATTCCTGATTGAAAAGAAATCATACTATATGTTGTTTCCTGCTACTAATCTTGTAAATAAATTGACAGAAAACTTATTGAAATGTAAAACAAGTGCTACTATATTTATGGACTTGTGGTACAATATGTCTATCATCTTTAAAATTGAGATAAATGTCAACTATCAAGAAAAACATAAGAAATTATGTAGTGAAAGCCTATGAACTACCAGTATTAGTTACATTTTAATATCTTATTTTCAATTTCTTTGAATATTTTATAGGAGAAAGATATAGTAAGTGCAATTTAAAAATATTATTTAATGATATCTGTGCAATTTAGTTTGTGTATCAGTTACAGTATTAGTTACATTTTAATATCTTATTTTCAATTTCTTTGAATATTTTATAGGAGAAAGATATAGTAAGTGCAATTTAAAAATATTATTTAATGATATCTGTGCAATTTAGTTTGTGTCTTTTTTATCTCACCAGAGTATGCCATAATCTATAATGATACTTTTTTCCTATGATTTTTACTTACAAATTCTTGTCTTACAACAATTTGGCAATAAATACGTGAATTTCTGTCTGCTTGGATACATGATTGATGGTGTAGAGTCTTTCAGTAATTCACCAAGGACTTGAATTGCTAACTCATAAATATGTGACTGTGATGTTGTTAGCTATTTCTCAATTATACTTATTTTACATTATCAAGAATATGAGTTGAACACCTGCTGTATCCATATACTATGTCATGGTTCTAGGAATGCAACTGAAAAAAAAATCTTAGTATGGTATATAAGAACCTCTGTGGGAACCAGTGGGTGGTTCATAAGTTTGAATATGCATTTTAACATGTACAAAAACCTAGGTCCAACCCCTAGCTACCCAGTTGCAGGGGGGGATACTTCACTAGCAGTTACAGAGGTCTGTCTCTATCTCTCTCTCATTATCCCTCCCCTCCCAGCTTTTCTCTGTATAATCTAATAATAAAGAAAGTGAAAAGGAAGACTTCCAGAGGCAATAGCTATGGAGTAGCAGCTGCTGCATTTTATTTACTCTTCCAAATAAACTAGAAAAAGCAGTGATTACCACCTGAAAACTCAACAAAATATGACCAGAATCCTTCAAACTCACCACGCCACAAGTGAGTATAGACTCCTGTGGCTCTTGGACAGAAAAGGGGTGAGACAGCAGCAATTCCTGGACTACAAGGCTATACTCAGGGAAAGTTGGTACCTGACTAGAAGTTTGGCAGTGAGGTTTACTACTCCCCAGTCTGAGTTAAAGAAACAACAGCTTTAAAAAAGAGAGAAACAAGGAAAATAACCTAAGCTACAGGTGAGTACAGACACACTTGGCCTGAGGACATAAAAGAGGTTCATGAGGGATTGCCAGGACTAAAAATTAGTGCTCAGAGGAGGCAGCCAACAAATTTGATTGGCAGCTAACACATCACTTCTGGGATTGAGTTTTAGCAACAAGAAGACTGTTAAAAACAAACAGTGAGTACCCCCCAACACTTCCATCTCCACTATTCCAACATTTGAGTCCATGATTCTTCAACAATTTGTTGGCTTTGTATGTTAACTCTCTTTTCAGCCACCAGGTTCCAGATGCCATGAGAATGCCGGCCAGGTTTCCCTGGACTGAAGACCCCATCAATGCGTCCTGGAGCTCCGCTTCCTCAGAGACTCACCCTACTAGGGAAAGAGAGAGGCAGACTGGGAGTATGGATCAACCAGTCAATGCCCATGTTCAGCGGGGAAGCAATTACAGAAGCCAGACTTCCCACCTTCTGCAACCCACAAGAACCTGGGTCCATGCTCCCAGAGGGACAGAGAATGGGAAAGCTATTGGGGAGGGAATGGGATATGGAGATTGGGTGGTGGGAATTGTGTGGAGTTGTACCCCCCTATCCTACGATTTTGTTAATGTCTCCTTGCATAAATAAATAAATAAATAAAACACCTAAGAACTCTATTTACAAAAACTGTAACTTCTCAAATCCCCATTGCTGTTGTCACAAAGAGGTTGCAACAGCAGCAGGGAAACTTATATTGACATCAAGGTCACAGAACTACCTGGTAACTCAGGATAAAATTCTCCTCTCCCTACTAAGATATATAAACAAGGAAACAAAACTCCTTAGACACAGTGCCTCTTACTGGAACAACAAAATCCACATTAAATGAAAAAAAGTGAGAAATACACAGACAGCAATGACAGAAACCCAAAACATCCGGACAGAAATATATCTAGAAAAAATGACAAAAATATAGTTCAGAAAAATCATTCTGAAATCAATTAAAGAACTAAGCAATCAGTTACAAAGTACAGAAGAAAATAATAATAAAAAAATACTCCAAACATAACTGCAGGCCCTAAAGGACAGTTTGAATGTAGTTCAGGTTGTGGTAAAAGACCCCAGAAGTAGACTTAATCAGCTGGAGGAGAAAATTTCAACACTAGAAGACACAACCACCACACTTTCTGAAGTTAAAACCCTTGTAAAGGAAAAGTTTAGGGAAAATTAAACACTTCTCAACAAAATATCAGACTCCATATAAAGACAAACATCAGAGGAAGAAGAAGAAAGAGAGAGAGAGAGGAGAAGATAACAAATTCAAAGAAATTTTAACAGAGAATTTTCCAAACCTGAGCAATGTTCAAAATATAGAAATCCAGTAATGTGAATGCACATCTAAATTTTTGAATCCAAATTATATACAACAAGACATACTATTGTAAAACTCTCCAAAACCAGATTTCTCATCAAAAACCAAAGAGGGAGTGGAATGACATATTCAAAGTATTAAAGATAAGAAGTGCTAGCCACGAATTCTGTATCCTAATAAATCATCCTTTGAATATGATGTAGAAATAAAGTTCTTTACAAATTTTCAGAAACTGAGGGAATTTGCCCCTACCAACCCTGACTTAAAAGAAATTCTGAGAGGAGTCCAACATGAAATGAAGAGGCAAAGGAATCCTACCTTTTTTTTTGTTGTTGTTGTAATGATCAGTATTAGAATAGAACCTGAAACACCACAACAGGAAAGATCAGACATAAGGGGAGAGCAAAATAAAGCAATACAGTGCAATGTTGGTGAACCAAGGCCCACCTGAAAATGACTTGTAGGTATTGTAAGTTAGATGTAGTATTCATAATAACCACAAAAAAATAGCACAGTGGCAAATAAGAAATATTCAGTAGGTAAGACCATTATAGAAAGCCACCCACATAAAACAACAAACAGTAAAATAGTCAACAAGGACATAGAGCAACCTCAAAACAAAATTCAGAGTAGCTATAAGCAGATAATATTTTCAGAGATGAATAGAAGCACCAACATTCCTCAACAGAATAAAGACCATTTATGACAAACCCACTGCTAACATCATTCTCAGTGGAGAAAAACTGAAAGTTTTCCCCCTAAAATCAGAAACCAGACAAGGATGTCCACTATCTCCACTCTTATTAACATAGTTCTCAAGGTCCTCACCACTGTAGTCAGACAAGAAAGAGATATCAAAGACATACAGATTGGAAAAGAAAAATCAAACTATCATTGCTTACTGATGACTTATTATATGTAGAGAACCCCAAAGACTCTACCAAAAAAAATACTGGAGGTGACTAATAAATTCAGTAGAATAGCAGTGTATAAAATCAATACACATAAATCTGTGGTAATTCTGTATACAAAGAGTCTAAGGAAAGAGAAATAAAAGACTCAATCCCATTTACAATTGAACTTAAAATGATGAAATACCTTTCAATGAATATCACAAAGGATGGGAAGGACCTTTACACTGAACATTATAGTTTGCTAATAGAAATAGAGGACACATATAAATGGAAGAACATCCCTTATTACTAGATTGGAAGACTAAACATTATTAAAATGGCCATTCTACAAAAATCAATCTACAATTTAAATGCAATCCCTATCAAAATTCCAATGACATTTTTCAAGCAAATTGAACAACTTGTTCAAAAATGTGTGTGGAACCACAGAAACCACAAATTTCCAAAGTTATTTTGAGAAAAAAAGGAAAAATATGGAGGTATCACACTCCCCAATTTCAGTTTACACTACAATGTAGTAGTAATCAAAACAGCATTGTATTGTAACAAAAATGGACACTTGGATCAATGGGACAGAATCAAAAATTTAGAAATAAGCCCATACATATAGCTACTATATTACAAAGGGGCCAAAACCATTCAATGGGATAAAGAAGCTCTCTTCAACATGTGGTGCTGGGAAAATTGGATATCCACAAGTAGAAAAGTGGAACAGATTAAAGATATAGATATTTGTAGAAGAAAATGTTGGTGAAACTTTGAGGACCTTCACATCAAAGATGTATTTGCAGATTCAACCCCATGAGCATAGGAAATGAATTATAAATAAATTAGATTATATGAAACTAAAAAGTCTCTACACATCAAGAGAAAACTACACAAGAATAACCAGGAAATCTAATAAATGGGAGAAGGTAATTGCCCATCACACATCAGACAAGTGGCTGATATCAAACATCTTATACAGAATTGGAGCAGATCTACAAAAGAAGCAAAAGTAACCCAATAAAAAAGTGGGCCAAATGACTAAACATACAGTTTTGTAAAGAAGAGATACACATGGACAACAGACTTATGAAGAAATGTTCCACTTCAGTTATCATCAGAGAAAAGAAAAATGAAATTGAGAGAATGGCTTACATAAAAAAAAAAAAAATCAGAAAATTACAGGTGTTGGAGAGGTTGTGGAGAAAAGGGAAATTTGCTTCATTGCTGGTGGAAATGCAAACTGGTGCAGCCCTTTTGGGAGACTGGAGCATTCTTAACAGAGAAAAATTCTGTTTCTTTTCCTCAAGATGGTTTTGGCAATTCTAGGTGTTTGCGAAGAACTATTTCTTTACTGTAACTCCTCATAACCTCAATGTCATAAGATATATGCAGTAATAATATGTGTGTTTTTCTTGTATTCCCAAAACATAGTAATTATGCAGTTAAGAAGAAAAGATCTTTTTTTAAAGAATAAATAAGTGGGGGTTTTTGTTTGTTTTTGCCACCACAGTTTTTACTAGTGTACTGTACATGCACAATGAATCTATTTGTCTTCTTATTCCTCCCTTTTTAATTTGTTATTAATAGTTGTTACAAGATTGTAAGACTATAATTTATAGTTCCGCATCACACCCACTGAAAAATTCTAAATCCCCACTCTTCCACCTCCCAAAGATAACCAGCATAATTCTTATATGTCTTACAAATAGTTTCTTTATTAAATCTTTGAAACAGTTTGCTTGCATCCATTTTGTTTGGAATTTTTTTCCCCTTTGGTAAGTTCATGTAAATCAGATCTCTAGATTCCATATATGATTAAAACCATCTGGTAGCTGTGTTTCTTCTCTTTACTTATTTAGCTATGCATAATAACATCCATTTTTTCCCCAAAGGACACAATATCTTTTTTGATTTCAGAGCAATATTCCATGGAATACATATCCCATAACTTTTTTAGCCAATCATCTATTGATGGGCATCTAGGATGCTTCCATTCTTTAGCTATTGTGAATAAAAGGTCAAATGGTCTTAATTAAATATGATGTCACTAAAATTTAACTAATAGAACTGTCACTCCAAGTTGATTAGTTATTTCATAGATAAACTATTTCCATATTGTGACTTGGGAAAAAATTTTGGTCACTAATAAGCACAAATACACAGACACACATGTACAAACGTACACAGGCACACATATAAACGTATACAATGTTTCTAAGTTGTCTAGACAGGATTTTGTATTTAATCTATCACCTCTGTAATAATTTGCTTACTAAACTCACAATTAGAGCGTTCTGCCGCTTTAATGCATCCTTCTAGGGCAGTCAGTGCAACACTGCTTTCAGACAACCATTTTCCTCCCCTTAATAGTTCTTCATTGTATGTGAAATAAACTCTTTTACTTGAATTAATGACCCTTCAAAACTGTATTTGAACCTAGTCTAGCATCTCTAACTGCATAAAAAAAAGAATCCCTGACTTTATAATTTTCCTCAGAAGAAATCTTGAACTTTTTCTCCCTGTTGTCTTCACTTAGATGATTGACAACCTTAAAAAAAGCAATCATTTTGTCTTAAGCTATACCTTTATAAAGGAAACCATATTTTTTCTCCTGAAAAAAATGTGAACTCCAATAGCAGTGATGTCTCCATAATATAATTTTGTATATGTGCTTACTGGTTAATTAGTGTTGAAATCAGCTATTAGGTAAGTTAGCATTAAATCCTTTTTGTTTTTTAACATTTATTTTTGATTTTAAATTAAATATTATATATATGGAAATTATTTTGTGGTAAATATTTATAGGTAAGAATAAATCTTACTAACGGTCTTGGAGGTGGCACAGTGGATAAAGCATTGGGAACACCAGCATGAGGTCCTTAGTTCAACCCCCAGAATTTCATAGACCAAAGACTCTGGTCCTCTCTTTCATATTAAGAAACAAATCTGAGGGAGTTGGGTGGTAGCGCAGTGGGTTAAGCGCATGTGGCACAAAGTGCAAGGACCAGCATAAGGATCCCAGTTCCAGTCTTCCCCCTACAGGTGGGGACTGGGGTTTTGAACTTGGGTCTTTGCACATTGTAACAACATGTGTGCTCAACCAGGTGTGCCACCACCTGGCCCCTAAAACTCTTTTAAAAAGATGATGACTGCTATGAAAGATTTATATTGTATGTAATATGTATATGTACATATTGTGTTGTCAGGAAGGTCATGATGTATTTTATTATGTTTTCCTATGCAAAAAGAATGCAACATGACGTTTTCAACAGACCAATGTATATTATACATATAGTTTTCCTTTTATTTTAAATTATAATAAAAGTATTATTACATTTGGTTTAATCTTAATGAAAATAATGTAATGTGTGCCAAATAAGTTATCTTAGACTTTAACATCATGATCTCTTCAATTCATCTTCTTCTCTAGATCAGTCTAATGCTTACCATAAATCAGATTTTACTAGATACTCTCATTTGTTGTTCATCAAAAGTTAGAAACTCTTCATGTGTGATGAGACTGCTCAGAAAGAATTCTTAGTAAATTTAAACAGACAATAAGTTTAAACAAATACCATTTAAATGCAATTAAGTATGAGGTTCTAAGAATTAGGTTATCATCAAGATTAGGAGAGACAGCTCAGGTCTTGCACACCAGAGTTGAGAGGCCTGAGGTTCAGTCCTTCACATCACCACATGCCAGCACTGAACAGTGACCTGGTCTCTCTCACACACACTCTATCTCTCTCTTAAAAGTAAACACACCTTTTAAAATAATTATTTGCCAGCCTCTCAGAGACTAGGGTAAAGTGCTTAAGGGTAGAAGAAATCATGGAAAATAAAATCATCTGAAAAATAAACAAAAGATAACCTAACAGAATAATAGAAGAATAAAATATTCAATAAAATGGGGGAAAGTAAACACAGGATGTAGAATGAGAATAAAAAAGATGGCATTATCTTGCTGTTTATTTTCTATATTCTTACATTTCTATCTTCTATCTAAAGTTTCTGGATATGGAGGAAGACTCTATTAGGACAAAGTATAATATTAGTTGGCTATGTAAGAAATCCATTCTGCAAAATATACTTAGCTTGGGCCTTTCACTGTGATTATAGTTTCAAAATGTTTTCTGTAGCCCAGGGTGCCTTCTTCACTGTTAACTATCAGAAAAGATAAAAGAACTAAGAACTACACAAAAGAGAAAAAATGATGAAATATTAAGCAGAATGAGAAACAAAATTATCAGATCTCATATATGCATCATAGAAACAGTCTATAAAATACACAAGAACATAGATTACTTAATGAGAAAAATATGTAAATAAGTTATGTTATGCATATTTTAAAATATAAATATAAGAATACTAAGAGTTTAATATGTAATAACAGACTAACTTTATTATTCTATTCTTTTAATGAAGATACCAATATTTTTCAGCATGTAACCATCTTACTTTACTTATGATAAGGTAAATGAAAACTGATTTTTTGTTGTTGTTTGTTTTGATTTTAGTCTTTCCTAACATGTTGGGGAAATTTTGATCATCTTATATTTTACTAAAAAACTTTTCTGGTCTCAGCTTTTTTTATTTCAGTAAGTCAATATTTGGCAAATATTTCTCATAGAAATGGTGAAAATACCATATGCTATTTCTCTATTATTCCTTCTCTTATAATCCCACTCTTGTTAAATCAAATTGAATATATACACACACGAATCACGAGTGTGTGTGTGTGTGTGTGTGTGTGTGTGTGTGAGAGTGAGAGAGAGAGAGGAGAGAGAGAGACAGAGGAAGAGAGAGAGAGAGAGAGAGAAATATCTGGTTTTGGTGAGTCCATGAGTAGATTTATTCCAAAATTCTAGCTAAGATTAAGTAAGAGACTTCATACAAAACAAGAATGCAATATGACTGATATTTTGTCCATTGAAATGTCTTTTTTTCTCTTTCTTTTTTATCTATTTTTAAATATTTATTTCCTTTTTGTTGCCCTTGTTTTCATTGTTGTTGTAGTTATTATTGCTGATGTTGTTGTTATTGGATAGGACAGAGAGAAATGGAGATTGGAGGGGAAGACAGTAGGGGGGAAGAAAGATAGACAACTGCAGACCTGCATCACTATCTGTGAAGCGACTCCTTTGTAGGTGGGGAGCCAGGGGCTTGAGCCAGGATCCATATGGTGGTCCTTGCACTTTGTACCACATGCGCTTAACCTGCTGCACTACCACCCAACTCCACTTTCTCTACTTTCAATCCACTTCCTTCCCTCTTGTCTATTTTTAAATCATTTTTCTTTTCATTTTTTTCTACTTATTTAATTACTTTTTGATAGAAACAGAAATGGGGGGGTAGATAGCATAATGGTGAAGTAAAGAGACTCTCATGCTTGAGATTCCAAAGTCCCAGGTTTATTTCCCCTGAACTACCATAAGGCAGAGCTGATCAATGCTCTGGTTGAAAGAAGGAGAAGGAGGAGAAGAAGGAGGAGGAGGAGAAGAAGGAGGAGGAGGAGAGTGAGGAGGAGGAGGAGGAGGAGAGGAAGAAGAAGAAGAAGAAGAAGAAGAAGAAGAAGAAGAAGAAGAAGAAGAAGAAGAAGAAGAAGAAGAAGAAGGAGAAAAGAAGAAGAAAAGCAGATAAAAATTGAGAGAGGAATATAAAGAGAGGGGGAGAAAGATAAATACCTTTAGTACCGCCTCACCACTTGTAAGCTTCCCATCCTGCAGTGTCTGGTCCTTGAGACCTTGTGAACAGTATCATGCATACTCCATTGGGTGCCCTACTACCTGGCCTCTCATTCCTATCTATCTATCTATCTGTCTGTCTGTCTGTCTGTCTATCTGTCTGTCTATCTACCTACCTATCTATATATCTATTTATCCATCTATATATCTATCCATCTATCTATCTACTAATTCACTCACTTTTAGAATATGCCATGTTGTGGACACAGAAATTGTTTAGCAGGTAGAAAGCACACTTTGCAATCCTAAGGCCCCAGGATCAATTCCTAATAGCTCATCACTCATTCATTAAATAAATAACTCTCTCTCCACTCTCTTTATTCATGTCATAGAGGACTGAAGAAGTACTCCACCTCACTTATCACAAGACAAATGCAAATCAAAATTCACTAAGAATGCACCTCACACCAGTGAGAAAGGTTTACAGTCACACAACTATAATAGGTGTTGGAGAGGTTGTGGAGAAAGGGAGCCCTACAAGGGTGCTGGTGGGAATGCAAATTGGTGCAACCTCTCTAGAGGACTATATGGAGAGTCCTTAAATAAAAAAATTAATTACCTGGGGCCAGGTGGTGGCGCACCTGGTTAAGGACACATATTACGATGTGCAAGGACCCGGGTTCGAGCCACCAGTCCCCACTGGCAGAAGGAAAGCATAGGAGTGATGACTCAATGTTGCATGTGTCTCTCTGTCTCTACTACCTCCTTTCCTCTCAAATTTTGGCTGTTGCTATGCAGTAATAAATAAAGATAATTAAAAATGTTAATTACCTTATGATCCAGCAGTATCATTTACGTATTTACACAAGGACACACAAACATTTAAAGAAGGGCATAAATGCACCCCCTATATTCATAGGGATTTATTCACCACAGCCAGAGACTGGAAGCAACCTAAATTTGCTTCAACAAATGACTGGATAAAGAAGTAATCGAACATATACACTATGGAATACTACTCTTCGGTTAAAAAAAAAAAAGGGGGATATTGTGTCCTTTGGCACCAAGTGAGATAGGACTAGAAGTGACTATGTTTAAGGAAATAAGTAAAGAGGTATAAAACAACTATTTGGTTGTTTCACTTATGTATGGAATCTAAAGAACTGAAAAACAAAATAAACAAAAAAACCCAGAAAGAAACAATCTCTAACATACTGGTTAAAATGTTAACAAGTTTTAGCAAAAAAAAAAAAAAAAAAGTATAGTGTTGGTATTCTTCATAGTGGCTTGGTCCCCTTCCCCCCCTATCTCTAGTTGATTGTGGTTTGGTCCTGCTAGTTTTCATGGGCCCGCTTGTCCCCGCCCCCAAGGAACCCTGAGACAGTTCCAGAGTTCCAGAGTTCGAGAGTGCTTGGCGCCGCTGCAGGGGAAGGAGGCAGGAGAGTTCTGTTTGGTGATTAGTTTGTCTTAGTTTATAAATCGTTGTTCCTGAATAAAGAAATACAGCTTCCCTGCCCAGCCGTGTGTCTCCAAGTCTCTGTTACCCGCCCATGAAGCTAGCCCGGCCAGCTGGAGCCTCTGAATTTTAACAACAGTATAGATGTGTTGTAAAATCATACACTTTGAATTTATAGACTGCATATATTTTTCTGAGTTTGTCTCTATATTTCAAAAATATCAAGGTCTCTTAGTATCAGATTTCCAAATTAAATTTAAAATTTCATTTTCCTACCATGGGAAAAAGAAAAAAGATAATATTAATTTATTTTTTTCAAAGTAGAGGAGATTTTTAATGCTCTATTTGAACTTCTAGTGATCTCAAAAATGCTTCAAATATACATCGCAGATATTTCTCAATATCTCCAAGACTGACTACTGGGGAAATAAATTCCGCACTTTCCTTTTTAGTTCTTTCTTTCCTTCTGTAAAGGAAAGAAAGATGCTCAATGTCATTACTCTCATAGTACATCTTTTTTTAATGTTTATTTATTCCATTTTGTTGCCCTTGTTGTTTTATTGTTGTTGTTGTTGTTGTTGGCAGGGTACATTAATCCTACCAGTTAAAACCCTAGCAACTGTTGCTATGGAAGCTTTCTACCTTCCTGATCTTTCCTTTTCTCCACCCCCTATCCTTGCCATTTCCTTTTCTGACTTACCACTTCCTGTTCTAAATATATAAAAACACTGGATAAGACAGAGAGTAATGGAGAGAGGTGTGATAGACAGAGAGGGGGAGAAAAAGATACCTGCAAACCTGCTTCACTGCCTGTGAAGCATCCTCCCTGCAGGTGAGGATCTGGGGGCGAGGACTGGGATCCTGATGCCAGTCTTGCACTTTCTGTTATGCTTTCTTAACCTACTGTGCCACCACCCAGCTCCCCACTCAATGAAAATTTTTACTTTTAATTTATTTTTAGTTTTTTCATAATGGGTGAAACATTCCTTTTTGATTTACAAAAAAAAAAATCAAGAATAAGTAATGATGGTTTCCAGTATAAATAGTAACAATATTCTAGAATTAAGCACCCATTTCTGAACATAGATAAACAATTCTTTCCTTATACCATTTTTTTTTTCCTCCAGGGTTATTGCTGGGGCTTGGTGCCTGTACCATGAATCCACTGCTCCTGGAGACTTTTTTTCCCCTTTTGTTGCCTTTGTTTTATTGTTGTGGTTATTATTGTTGTTGTTATTGATGTCATTGTTAATGGATAGGACAGAGAGAAAAGGAGAGAGTAGGGGAAGAGAGATTCGGGGAGAGACAGGTGGGGGCCGGGGTCTCGAACCGGGATCCTCACTCTGGTCCCTGAGCTTCTCGCCATGTGTGCTTAACCCGCTGCGCTATTTCCCAACCCCCTCCTTATACCACTTTTATCTAACATAATTTCCATATGCATACTATGAATCCTTATTTTCAACTTGGCAAGTTCAATATGCATAAATAAATAAATATGATCCACTGCATTAACAAAAGTAAAAACAAAAGGTAACATGATTATTCGATAGATGCAGATAAAGCATTTGATAAGATCCCACATCCTCTCATAATTAAAACATTATGAAGAATGGGAATAGAAGTGAAATTCTTCCAACTAGTTGAGTCTCATATACAACAAATATATAGGCAACATAAGTCTCAGTGGGGAGAAACTGAAAGATTTCTCCGGTCATGTATAAGGCAGGGTTGCACATTATATTCATACTATTCAACATAGTCTTAGAGGTCCTGGGCATACTAATTAGGCAAAAGAAAGGAATTAAAGGGATAGAGATGTAAGAGAAGAAAAACTTTCATAATATCATCTGTAAATTGTGACAGTTTTCCTTCTCTTTTGTTGTGTGTGTGTGTGTGTGTGTGTGTGTATGTGTGTGTGTATGTGTGTGTGTGTGTGTGTGTGTGTGTGTGTGTGTGTGTGTGTGTGTTCCTAAAGAAACCAATAGAAAACTCTTGGAAATTATTGAACAATATAGTCAAGTAGCAAGTTAAAAAATCAAGTCAGTTTTAAGTTTTTGCTTTTTTGACTTATTCAGTGACCCAGGTGTTCCTCAGAAGCATAGTGTTTAGTTTCTATATTCAGGGTGTATTTTTTTTAACATTGCCCAGGTGTGGAAAAATGTCTTCTCTCACTTCTTTGAGTACTTCCTCTGTTCCTCCATACCACTCTTCTACCTTAGGGATCCCAGTAACTCTCACATTTGTCTTTTTGATGGAGTCTGCTATTTCATGGAGAACTGCTGCATTTTTTCTGAATCTTTACTTTCCAGCAGCTTTAAATGTACAAATTCTGGTGCTTGTGTCTTCTAGCCCTGATATTATTTTCTCAACATTATTTAATCTACACCTAGACCTGCTACCTAAGCCTGAACTGCATTTAAAGTGTCCTTCATAACTTGTAGCTCTGCTTGGAGGTTTTTGTTGTTGTTGTTGTTTTTGCTTTGTTTCATTTCTGTATTTTGTAACTTTTTGGTAAAATGATCTCTGTGTTCTTGAATTCGCATCTGTATTTTAAGTTTAGTTTCTTGAATTGCCTCCATAATGTGTTTTCTGAGTTTTATCTCAGTTGGTTTATCTAGATCTGTGTTGTCTGATCATTTGTAACTTCAAACATCATTGTAATTCTGTGCTTTTGCATTCAGCATAGAATCTGTTGCTGAGCTTGCAGGTAATGTCGTGGCTATGGTGTTTGATTTCTATGCTTATGTTTTGTGGTGGAGAAAGAGTAAAAGGAAACTCTATCATGTGTCACTGGCCAGTAAATATGGAGTCTCATTGCCCTGTTTCCATTCTCTAGGAAATAATGGCATGGGAGACTTTCTTGCTTTTGAGTGCCCAAAGAGTAAGTAAGACCTATTTTCCTAGCCATGTGTTGGGGCCTCAGCAGCCAATATGGCTCTAGTTCTAGTCCATTTTTTTTCCATCAAATACTGGTAAGTTACTTTGAGCAGCTCACTATTCTGATGCCCGTGAGTTCACAGGTTAAGTGCCCAGAAATCCCGTTTTCCAGTTGTAGACAATGTGCTCTGCTGTGTACCTACCAAAATAGCGCCAGCTGTCAATAAGCATGACATCTTAAGTTTTATCAACCCTCACCCTTTTTTCATTCACTAATCAAATGTACCTGCTTTCATTTGAATCTAAATGATTTTTTTTAGATAGTTCTTGCTGTAATTTGTATTTGTCAGGTGATATTTTTTGTTGCTTTAACTGGTTGATAAGGGAAGAGACATGAGGTAGCTGCTTCTCAATGGCATGTCTCCAGGAGTTCCTAACACCTTCTATGAAGTCAATATCACCCTGTACCAAAAACATAGACATACCTAAAAAGGAAAACCACAGACTAATATCCCTGTTAAACACAGATAGGAAGATACTCAATATAATTCTAATCGAAAGGATACAGTAGTAGGGTTTATCCCAGAGATGTAAGGCTGGTTCAGGATATGTAAATCAACAAATGTGGCTTACCACATCAACAAAAGAAAAACCAAAAACCACATGATTATTTCATTAGATGCAGAAAACCCTTTGCTAAGATCCAGTATCCTTTTGTGATCAGAATATTATAAAGAATGAAGATAAATGGGAAATCCTTCAAATTAGTTGAAGCTATATACCTCAAACCTACATAGTCTTAGAAGTACTAGCCATAGCAATTTGGCAAAAGAAAATAATTAAAGATATTAATATTGGAAGGGAAGAAGTAAAATTGTTACTACTTGAATATGATATTAATATATATGTATTATATTTTAGTAATCCAGTAATTATAGTATTATAATTCAGAATTCAGTAAATTTTGATTTTCTGTAAAGAGACAAGTAACATACTTATCTATATATATATATTTACTATTACTATTATTAATACTATTACAGGTTAATATTATTACCTTCTATATGCTTTTTAAATTTTCTAATAACCTAGTAAATATTAGTAGATAAAAATTAGTATGCAATGCAGTTTGAAAAGCATGAATATCATGAATTTATAAAATATAATAATTGTTATCTTATACTCCTTAGGTAGCTTAAAGGCTGTTACAATTAAAAAAATGAGAGATTGCCGTTAAATCACTGATTCACAAAACTCAGAAGAACATATCCCTTGAGAAGACACTTAAATGTATTGTTTTTGTTTTTTATCTACTAAATAGCTGAAACAAATTAATTCTCTAAACTCTATTAACTGTCTTTTATGTTTACGGCAATTTTCTTCACTCATCTGTCTCTTAGTTCTAATAACTACAAAGCACATAGGATGAAAGCAGCAAAGTATGTATGCATGTATGAAAATAGTATATTGGGTGTTAGGAGACATGACAGAAATGCCCTAATAACTTAACTTCTTAAAATTTCTTTATTACATAGCTCCCAAGTCATTTATCAAAAAAAATACCTTTTATAGGTTCATTGATTATGATTTCATTCAAGGAAGGGAGAAATTCAGAGAACTGAAGGGAAAATATACTAATATATGATATCACAAAGAGTAAATTGTGTTTATTAATTATTTGTTATTTTATCTCTTTTAGTTCTTTCACAAGTATTTTAAAGAAATTAAACAGAATTAACCATATTAAACAAAAGATTAGGATACTTCTTCTTCTGGAAACCTTATATTATGGGATGTTTTAACAAGCTTCAAATATTTGGTTCTTAAGAGCTACCTACTTTTCTGTGAGGAGCATTTTTGCCAATATTTCTAATTATTTCCTTAGTTTTAAAAGCAGTGCTACTAGAATAAAGCAGATTCCAGTTTATTTCTCAAAGTCTTTCTGCCTTCCTATGTCATCTGTGCTTATAATCCTCAAAATAAATGGGCTACTTTCCTCCTTGTTGCATTTTAATTGTTTGAGAGATTGGATATTGGTTTACATAAAAAATTTCAAATGTAAAATTATATCTAATTCTTAAAGAAATAACTTTCTAAAATAGTCTCTAAAGCTCATCAAGAAATCAAGGAAACCATAAAAGAAATCATTCTCTTTCTTCATGTGAAGAAATATATTCAAATAAATAAGTCTCATTGTATTTTATTAATACTTTTTAAAATGCATTTGTATTTTATGAACTAATACTAATTAGTTGATGAGAGACAACTAGAATTAATGTTTTTCATTATGACCACGTTTGGATATTTGCAGTAGTTGAAATAGACTATTCTAACAATGCCCATATCATACCCCCTGGAATATTGTGATATGAAAAATGGCAAACTAGGTACGCTGGGGGTGGGGAAGGAGAATAAGTTGGCAATTATAATTAATTTTTTCTTAAATATAGGATATGATCCTATATTATATGTGTGTGTGTGTGTGTGTGTGTGTGTGTGTGTGTGTGTGTGTGTGTGTAAAATCAGACACAAGTACTCAAAGTAAAATTGAAGAAATAGGGGGTCAGGTGGTAGCGCAGTGGGTTAAGTGAACATGGCATGAAGCACAAGGACTGGAGCAAGGATCCCAATTCGATCCCCCAGTGAAGCAGGTCTCCAGGTGTCTTTCTCTCCCCCTCTCTGTCTTCCCCTTCCTCTCTCCATTTCTCTCTATCCTATCCAACAACAATGACATCAATAACAACAACATTAATAATGACCACAACAGTGATAAAATATAAGGATAATGAAAGGGGAAAAATAGCTCCAGGAGCAGTAGATTTGTGGTGCAGGCACCAAGCCCCAACAATAACCCTAGAGGCAAAAAAAAAATGAAGAAATAATAAAAACTACTTAAGTTATACAAAGAATACAAGTATAGTATTGCAGAATATTCACAAGTTATACAAACAAACATAACTGGATAAAAATTACTATTGACATTGAATAAAAAAGTGAAATATGTTACTATGTACTAAAGATGGATACAAGTTGGATTCTGGTGCCCACCTTACCAGAGGAAGTGTCTGTGCTATGTCTCTCTCTCTCTCTCTCTCTCTCTGTGCCTATTTTTATTTTTAAAAGTTATTTTATGCAGTCAAATTCCTAAGGATTACAAAACAACAACAAAAGTAAAGAAAAATCTTGAAGTGATTGGAGTAAAACAATTATAAGTTCAACAAGGAAAATCAACGTGATAACTGTAGTAGATTATCAGTCTAGTCCTTTTTTATCTTGTCTTTTACTTTGTTACTCAGTCATTTTATTTTTTAAATGTTGTTTGTTGGTTTTCATGTACAATTTAACCATCCTGGGCCACTTTTTCATATATATGCATTTAGTTTTTGATAGGTCAGAGAGAAATCAAAAGGGGAAGGTGAGATAGAGAGAAAGATGGACCCTTGCAAGACAGCTCCAGCCCTAGTGAAGCTCCCCCTACAGGAGGAGACTGGAAGCTTGATGGCCCTGGTGCATGGTCATGTGTACATTCAACTAAATGTGATACCATCCAGCCCTCCTGGACCACTTTTTCATTCAAATGGGGACAAAGAGAAACCAACTTTTTTTTTTTTTTCTGTCTCCACCGCACTTCTTAAATAGTGCTAAGGTTCAAACTTGAGACACGTGTGTGGCAATTCAAGCACAGTGAACTTTCAGACCCCTGCTATATTTACATCTTATTTCTCTAACATTGTCACCATCTTCATTAAATCTTAAATCTTTTAATATTCACTGCCTTTCAATGAAATATGGAATTAATTTAAGCAAAATCTCTTAATAATCAGTCTTATTTCTTTTTTCATAACGGAGCTCATCATTAATGCCAGAGATAAAATGCAAGAGGGTCACTCAGAAGGCAAAATAAATATCACGTTTAAAACTTGAATGGGTTTAGTAAATAGGCTTTAACATGAAGCTCCTGCCTATAACAATAAAATGCGACACTTTATATGAATTGCGCAGATAGCTCATGAATTTGTACTGAAACATTTAGTTTGCTTTATTTCTTGCTATAAAGCCATAGTTTTACAAAATTCAAAGTGATCTGTTGGTTGGCCTTATGTTGTTGTGATCTTCACTCACTAATTCTAAAACTTGTTAATAGCTACTCTCTGGACTTAATAAAACTTGTATTTTCTGCAGAAAATATAAATATTTGTACACATTCTGTACTATATGTTAGGCAAACTATAGCTGTAAATAGATGTCCATATTCCATCCACCTCTTTTACAGTCAAAATACTGAATTGGAAGATTTTTAGAGGCTTTAAATTTGTCCAGTAAACTTATCTAAAAATTGAGTTTTCCCTGTAATGGCACCAACTGAATATATTAACCTGGAGATTATCTTTTACTACAGTTTATGTATGTTAAATGACCTATTCCTGAGAAACATATCTAAAAGATTGTTTTCCATAGAGGATTTAATCATTTAATCTAGTTCTATGTAGTTATATTGTATAAAAAGCATATGTTCATGGCAAAAACATTACATACAGGTGAATCAAATGTCTAGATATATCTAAGGTGGTTTGGCATAGGATTCTGCCTTATACAGAAAAAATACATTTTTCACAGGGGCATAGATAGATGACATTGTTGCTGCTGAATGAAGTTCAACTCATTCATGCCTTGGGGATTTTTTTTTTTTTGTACTTATAGGTAACTTGATAAGAAGATACCATTGTATCATAAAATTAAATTAGAAGACTGGTGAAAACATACCTGAACATATGCATTTGTATTTAGACTATTTTTAACTTTTTCCAGTTTTATTTTTTTTCTCAATGGTATTCTTGCCTTTGTATATATGTACTTACTGGGTAATTCATCCTAGACACCATACCATACCTTCCTTCATCATTACTTTTATAATATATGTTGGTATTCTTCATGTTGGTTTGGTCCCCTTTCCCTACCTCTGAGAGAAATGGTTTGGCCCTTGCTAGTTTCACGCCCCTCTTTCTCCCCGCCCCGTATGCTAAGGACGTGCAGAGTCCCAGCAGCAGCAGCTGAGAAAGAAACATGAGGAAGCACATGGTGCGGTGATTTTGCCCGTTCGTGAATAAAGATTAAACTGCAGCTTCTCAGCCCAGCCGTGTGTCCCCGAGTCTGTCTCTGTCTACCACCACGATGCTAGCCCGGCCAGCTGGAGCCCCCAAACCTTAACAACAAATGGTGCCCACGTGGACCTGACCTGCGCATCTCTCAGATAAGTGAAGACAATTTGGCTACCTATGTTCTATGGCCTTCTCTTCTGCTTGTGAAGAGATCTCCAAAGGCCTCTGCCCTTTCTTCATGAGACTGTTTCGCTGTTTCTGGAACATTTGTCTCTGGACCACTCTGTGGTTTCTGCCCAATGCCAGCCCGCATGAGCCGGCTTTCCGCCGCATGGTGTGGGGCATTGGGCGTGGGCTCCCTCCACACTGATCAGCCGCTGGGAGCAGGGCAGCAGACATGGCAGGGCCATGGGGCAGCGCCGTGGTGGCCTATCATGGCCGCCACCCCGTGGCACCTTGGCCCGTGCCTTGTGCACGGCTGGCCCGCCCGCCCTCGTGCTATGAAGTCTGGACAGATCCCGGACCACCCGGAGACCGCGGGCTCCCTGCTGAAATCCCCCTGGCCGAGATCCTCAGCTCGGGTCTGAAGGCAGACAAGCTGGAGTACGCAGAGATCCGTGCAGAGATTGCAACCTGAAATTCCTAGAAGTGGAGCTGCACGAAAAGCCATCTCCAGATGGTGATCCCCCGACAACAACTAAGACAGTACAGATCTAAATTCGTGTTTAAAATGACATGTCTTCGTAACAAAGGTTTCTCTCCTTGTGTATTAATGACCATGTTTACGTGTGTGTTTAAAGTTTGGTAACATTAACTTTAAGGTTAACAATGTAACTTTAAGGCTATATTCTAACCAGACAAAGTTAAATGAAAAAGGTTTTCAACGTAATTCTCATAAAGATAAAATTAACTTATATTTAAAGTCTGAGGTAAAAAATTAGTTAAAAATCAATATATTTTAACTAAGTTGGTCTAAACAAGACCTACACACACCTAGGGTGTGTCTCCATCTTGAATGGGTGTAACAAACGGTTATAGACTTGCTGATATGTAAAACTCTAGATTACCTTCTCTATTAGAAATGGTAGATTACACAATGGCTATGCTAATGATTCTCAATGCCTGAGGTTTTTTTCCTTGATTCTTATGTCTATCTTTTCACATTCTATTGTTTAAACTTTAAACAACCTTAAAATCATTCTAAAAAAGACTTCTAATTGTGATAAACTTCTAACCTGCTACAAGTTTGTTTCATAGTAAGTAAATTGCAGCTGTCAAGTTCTCTACAGAAAAGCAGAATTCCGATGGCTAACATTCCCCATCGAGACAGACGTACAACAATTCACCCCCTGGAAATTCTTCAGTGGACATCTGCTTTGGACTTCTGTTGGACTCACTGGTACACCTCGGACACTTTGCACAAAACTAGCAGCTTCCCTTATGCTGCTGGGTTTCTCAAACACTGACTTGCAGCCATGCCTTGGGACTCTAGGCCTCACCCTCCCCCCATGCAAAAAAATGCCCGTCAAGGAAAGTACGGCCCCCAGAGGCAGGAAATGTTTTTTTTAAGCTGATAAAGTTTTGCCCAGAGGCAAAAAATGGCCCCCTCAGGCCTTCCCTTGGCAGCACACTGGTTCTTGTTACTCGTTTACATGTTTCTCCATGTTTGTGCCAGTTTCTTTTTTTGAAGATTCCTGTACGATATAGGTTTCTGTTCACCCCACACCCCTGATACTGTGGTCATTTAGTTAAAAAGAAAAGGGGGATTATGTTGGTATTCTTCGTGTTGGTTTGGCCCCCTTCCCCCTACCTCTGAGAGAAATGGTTTGGCCCTTTCTAGTTTCATGCCCCTCTTTCTCCCCACCCCATATGCTAAGGACGTGCAGAGTCCCAGCAGCAGCAGCTGAGAAAGAGACATGAGGAAGCACATGGTGTGGTGATTTTGCCCGTTCGTGAATAAAGAATAAACTGCAGCTTCTCAGCCCAGCCGTGTGTCCACGAGTCTGTCTCTGTCTACCACCGCAATGCTAGCCCAGCCAGCTGGAGCCCCCAAACCTTAACAACAATAAGTAATATCCCTGTCAAAAACAACAAAAAAATCTAACACATACATACACATCATACACATATATGTATCCTAAATCTATATAGTATATCTCCTAATCCTATAATATATAACCTAAATTCTAGATTCTCATTGTAGGAAGGATAATTAAGTTTCTATTTAAAAAATATGTTCTTAGAGAAGAAATTTGAAGGATTAGAGATTTTCAAAGTCTTTGTTGCTGGCACAGGACTACTTAGTTCCAATCTTGCCCACAGCTGTCTAGTACTTGTCCAAGAATGCAGGTGGATTTTTTAAAGTCTGTGTAGCTGCCATCCATAATCAGGTTTGCTGATTGGTAGTGATTCATTATAATTTCTTGTCCTGAAAGGAAATCAAACTGAAATCAACAAAGCAGTGTCTGACAACTTTCTTCTAGCCTTTGGAATCTTGTGTCTGTTATTTCCTCACTAGAAAACAGTGTAACTTCTATAATATAACTAAGATAATTTAAAATAAATGTAAAATCCTTTACCATAAGAGGAAGTTTATTTTTCAAATATTTGTACTTATTTATTTATAAAATTGAAATATTGACAAGACTATAAAATAAAAGAACTATATTTCCACAGAGTTCCCACCAGCAGAACTCTATATCTCATCCCTTCCCTTGAAAGCTTTCCTATTCTTTAGCCCTCTAGGAGTATGAATCTAGGACCATTATGGGGTGCAGAAGGTGGAAGGTCTGGTTTCTGTAATTGCTTCTCTGCTGAACGTGGGTGTTGGAAGGTCAATCCATACCCACAGACTGTCTCTTTCTTTCCCTAGTGGGGCAGGGCTCTGGAGAGGCCATGTTCCAGGACATATTGGTGGGGCCGTCAGTCCAGGGAAGTCCGCTTGGCATCATGGTAGCATCTGGAACCTGGTGGCTGAAAAAAAAGTTAAAATAGAACACAGAAAAAATTGTTGAGTAATCATGAACCTAGAGGCAAGAACATTGTATATGAAGATTTGGAAGTTTGTTTTCTATACCTACCATTTTGACTTTATGTCTACCAGTGAACATAGTCCCTGCAATCTACAGATTTGTGATGAGTATAAAACACATTCATGATATAAAGATGAGACTATATTTCCAAATAATTTAAAATGGAATATATCATGCAAATATAAAAAAACTGATATTAGAATACACAATGGTACATGAAGGAGTCTATATAGTTTTATTTGGAATGTATAAATTCAGTAGTATTTCCTTCTTTATAGTGCTCCAATCCATGATTTGCTCAGGTAGGATAAACACAGAATAATCACTCCATATATATTAATCATTTATATCAATTGTTATTTGATACAACCCTTGAAGATACAAGCAGTATCTTTCTCCTCTATATACTTAACAAGTCTATTTCTGACTGGCAACTGATTCTCAATAAATACTGAAAGTTGAGTAAATTATCATTTGCAAATATTCTGTGAAACAACATTGCATTACCTTTTCTATTTTCATTTGCAATCTGTGTTTGTTATATTAGATCAACTTACTCTGAGTACAGAATGAGCCCTTGCCTAATGCATTTTCAGAGAACCATATGGAACACTAACAAAACTCACATAGTGTGATCCAGGAAGATGAGTCATAACCTGTGTGGGGGAACTTCATAAAGCTCTCAGTGTTACAGAAAAGTGGCAGGTGTGGAGCAAGTATGCTACTTAATGATCTGTAAGTCCTGGAAAGACTCAGAAGCAGTGGAAAGTACATTTTCTCTCCAGAAGAATCCTACTACCAGATGTTAAATTCATGTTCATGGCACTGCTAAATGCCACTGCTAAACATTCTTCTGTAAACAATCAAGTGCTTTTTAGGTTTACTGCTGTTTAAATTTACTGCTGTTTAATTTAACCTATAATAGTCAATATCCCCACTGCTAATTTGTATTATTAATTCAGCATGGGTATTAGTGAAATTTAAATCCTTTGGGTTATCAGTAGGTGTTACATCACTGATGTCAGTTCTCATGGAATTTGAACTAGCTTTCTTGACAATTTATTTAGGTGTTGTTCCATCCATATGTAAAGGTTTCCAGATCAATACAATTCTGTCTATAGGTTTATCACTTTGCTTGCCTTTCTAACACAAAACCTGCCTGCCAAAGTTGGTTGCGATTCAGCCATTCATTGGAGATTGAGCTATAGGTAATAAAATAGATGATACACTATTTATAAATTCATTTTGATACAGTTAATTTACCTACCTTTACCTTGACCTCTCACTCATAGCAATGTAGTTAGAATATAGAACTTTAGCCCTAATAAATCACTTTTCTAATAATAAAGTGATATAGTCTTAGAATTACATGTCCTATTTAAAAGAAATTATTTCTGAATTAATTTATTTCACTAAATATTTTCCTGAAATTAATATTTTTAATTATTTCTGTGTTTGACATTATTTTCCGATAGCTCTTTTTTCATTTAATTATATGGTAAGTTTCCTCATCGTATGCTACCAATCTTCTGAGATATATTTTCAATTATTAAAATCCTTTTTAACTCCAACAATAGGATATTTTAATCAAAGTGTCATTTTATAATTTAACAATACAAGTCTGATATTTTAATTCTATTGATGTGAGTACCCTAGAAAACATGAATGCAGTAAGTAATTAGCAAACATGACTAACCATGGCTTGATAAAATTATAGTACAAAACACAATTGTCATTTAGCCCTCATCTATCAATATAAGCTCTGGAAATGAGCACTATAGCAAACAATCAGAAATATCTGTCTGCTTTGAACAATATCTCTGGAATTATCTTATGAATGTTTAAACATATAGCAGCAGTCCAACAGGGACTAGTTGGTCACACACCTGGTTAAGTGCACACATTATAGCCTATAAGGACCAGGGTTCAAGTTCTCATTTCATACCTACATGGTAAGGAATCTTCGTGAGTAACGGAGAAGTGCTGCAGCTGCCCCTCTCTTCTACTTCCCCTTCAATTTCTCTCTGCCACTACCCTACATAAATAATGGCAGCCAAGATGGTTTATTTTTCCATAGATATAAACAAAATAAACCCTACAAGTGTAGTATTTTATTTTGTTTTAACCTTCTAAGGACCAAAGAAAATTTTAAAGTAGTATCATAAAGTTCTTAGAAATTATTTTTACCAAATATAAACTCAAAATAATACTTTCTAGGAATTCATAGGTGGCTTACACTTTCAGATTAGCAGTCATTGAGAAACTGCCTTTATCTTTCTTTTAATCTTTATTCTTCTAAATTGTTATTTCTCCTTTGTGATTTTACATTGCTACTTTACCTTGAATTGATATGTAGTTGTACAGTTTTATATTTAAAAATAAAAAAGAAGTTATAATTGCAAGTAAATGAGAAAAGACAGTTCAAGGAAACTTGGATTTGTTTTAGTGACCTGAAAGTTAAGTTCATAGACTCAGGAATGTTAAAGTCCTGCAAAATTCTGTGATTTATGACCAGACTACTCCTATTACCCTGCTGAAATGTCTTTGACTTTTTCTATCTTACTTTACATATAATGAACAACATTTGTGTTTTCTATCATTTTTAAAACATAACTGGACATGAAATTTTGTAATATTTAAGCATAAAACGTAATGTTAATGACAGATATTTTGTATAATGATCATTAAAAGATCAATGAACACATTCAAAATTTCAAATAATCATAGACATGTATGTGCATATGTGTTCTCTTAGAAACAACCAAGCAAACAATACAACACTGACTACACTCATAACACTTAACACTATCACTTCATACTCAGAAATAGGATTTTGTACATTTTAACAAATATCTATTCTCCTCGACAACAGTCACAGGTATCCACCATTTTACTATCCATTTTCATATGACGTTATTTGCTGCTGCTTGGCCTTCAGATGTTAATGTAAAAGTAGTCAGCTAGTGTTAACCTTTAATAAAGGTAATGGTAGGAGAACATATAAAATAATTTACAGTAAAACAAAGTGATCATCTATGTTCATCTTCAGGGTTTTACTCCTCTGAGTTGACTTTCATCAGATACAAAGAACAAGGCAGAATGGCAAAGAGAGAAGCAAAAACATTACAGTCTCAATGTTTCCTTCAGTAAGGCAGGGGATGGACTTGAACCCCAGTCAGCACATGACAAAGCAGTGCACTACTGGATATGAGGGTGATCTGGCTATAGCATCTGTTACCTCATTGATAACCAGGGTTGATTAAGGTGATCTGGGTGGTTAGCAGGGTGCCCTCTTCCTCTCTCATAGTTCCATGTATGTCTCTTCTGAAGCCCTGCACTCTGTTGCAGGACAACTTTCCCTGAAAAGAGATGGAGCAGGGTATATGAATAGCTGGGCTACCCTCCTAGAACCTCCAAAACAAGCTCTCAAAGCAGGGCATTATCCAAGTGAACTACTGTGCTGGTCCCAGAATGTCTATACTTTCAATTCATTAGTACAATAAATTGTTATCAATGAATTAGAAGTAAAAGACCTTGATCAGAATTGAACATTTGTAAGACCTGAGTATGGGTCTGAATTTAATTTCAAACTGCAATATAAAGAGAATAGGAAAAACAAAGAAGTGAGGGGAAACTTGTGAAGGCAAATTGGAAATATAAATGCAACACGAAGAGTCACTTCCTAGATGAGGAGACTATGTGTGTTTGGAATTATTCTGCAACTTCATTTTAGAAAAATGATATTAGCATAATGTGTACCAGTAATTTATTGTCATTACATTCCTGCAAAACCAACCCACAAAAATTTAATGCATTTAAACTATGACTTATTAATTCTAGAGTTGATTAATTATAATGGAGTTGTCTGGGTTGATCTCTGACCTTAACTGTGCTTCTTTCTTTATTTATTTTTATTTTTTTCTTTTTCTTTTTTATTTAAGAAAGGATTAATTAACAAAACCATAGGGTAGGAGGGGTACAATCCCACACAATTCCCACCACCCAGTCTCCATATCCCACCCCCTCCCCTGATAGCTTTACCATTCTCTATCCCTCTGGGAGCATGGACCCAGAGTCATTGTGGGTTGCAGAAGGTAGAAGGTCTGGCTTCTGTAATTGCTTCCCCACTGAACATGGGCGTTGACTGGTCGGTCCATACTCCCAGTCTGCCTCTCTCTTTCCCTAGTAGGGTGGATCTCTGGGGAAGCGGAGCTCCAGGACACATTGGTGGGGTCTTCAGTCTAGGGAAGTCTGGCCAGCATCCTGATGACATCTGGAAACTGGTGACTGAAAAGAGAGTTAACATACGAAGCCGAACAAATTGTTGAGCAATCATGGACCCAAAGGTTGGAATAGTGGAGAGGAAGTGTTAGGGGGATACTCGCTGCAAACTCTAGTGTACTTCTGCTTTCAGGTATATATTTTGCAGTAGTTTACAGATACGTGTGAACATATGCTCTCTCTCACAGAAACTGGTGTATATCTAGGTTTTGGGACTTTGTTAGAAAGTGAACCACCTGAGATGGAATTAAAGTATACTATGAAAGGAAAGGTCTCACCCGAGTAATAAAGCTGAAGGGTTGTCATTCCACACGTGAAGTCTCTGGACACAGTCTGAGGTGAAGCATGTTGAGGTGGCAATCGTTGTGTTGGTTAGAATCTTTTTAAGATATAGGCTGTGTAATTGATATGAAGACTCTCTCAAAAGCCTAGATCAAGTAGATCAGAAGCAACCAATAGCACAGCAATATACAAGATACTGGGTACTGTACTGCTGGGAAATTGTGCCAATGCAGTCACATCTGCCATGTTGTCCCCTCAGGCTACTGCTAGTTCCCACGAGAGTTGGGACATTCTCGGAGTGCCTGTTCAGCCATGTTGTGCCCTCAGGACATTGTCTATATCCCCGAGATATCTGGAGTGCTTTGGTTACTCCTCCCCTATCCCATTCTCACGAGAGTTATCATCCTATCCTGGAGTGCTATGGTTACTCCTCCCCCTTCCCATTCTCACGAAAGCTACTCCTATAAAAACCCTTCATTTTCCGTACCTCGCTCTCTTGCTGGCACTCCACTCTGGTGTTCAGACGCAGGAAAGGTTACTGCGTGAGGCGGCCATTTTCTCTACCTCCACGTGGCCCAACCTGCTTCTCTAACACCCAACTCTGAGGTGCCAGCATGAATAAAGATTTGTGTTTCCTCTTCGCTCCGGACCCTCTCTCTCTCTTCTCTGCGGCCCGCGCACTACAACATCTGGCTCTACAACACTGTACAGCAAACCCTAACAAAAGGACTTTTCAAAGTTAACCCAATTGCCAAATAATGTGATGATAACATTAACTATCGATTGTCTTTTGAACCTTAAGACAGCAGGAACCTCACATCTCCACTATAGAGCCCCTACTTCCCCCAGTCCTGGAACCATTGGATAGGGCCCACTTTGCCGTATGCCTCTCCCAATCCATATCAAATAATATTGCATCTGCCGATCACAACCTAACCAACGCAACGATTGCCACCTCAACATGCTTCACTTCAAACTGCTTCTTTAGTCAAGCGCTTGTTATTAGTTGAATTGAAGGAAAAGGTATATGATACATCTCTGACTGTCCAACAGATTAACTTGACATGTTTTTCAAGGCAAAGGTAGAGAAGCAAGAGAGATTATGTGAAAACCAAGGTCCACTTGCAGTATAGGTTCAAGAGCTGACACTCATTCTTTTAATAATTTCTAGTAGTTACAGCTTATCAATAGGTGAGTCAGGATTCATTGCATTAGAAACAGATTCTACTTCGCAAATTGTAGGCATGCTACAATGGCTTGGATTCAAAAAGAAAAGCACAAATTTTAATTAATCTAATTGTTAAATTAATCTAACTGCTATATGTGTATTGTAGGACTATAAAAATAAAGGAGGAAAACTGAAGATATCATCAAACATGGTTTAATTTGAAAAGCACATAATCTGTTATGACTGGAGTTAAGAGATGGGAAGAGACAATGAATGCAGGGAAAGTCTAGAACTTAGAAAAACAAGAAAGTTGATTCTCTCCACAGCATTCAGAAAGGAATATCTTACTGCCAACATTTAGATTTTATAGCTCAGTGTGTCCAACATATGTTACCAGATTTACTAATACATAAGATAATAACAGTGTTGTTTGAAACCATTGAGTTTATAGAAACAATAGGAGGCAACAGTGAGCTTGGGAAGAGAAAATTAAGTCTCTTTTCCATACTCCTTTTGCCTACAAACACAGTTCTTCATGGTCTGTTCACTATTATGTTGTTGTTGTTGTTATTATTATTATTATTATTATTACTATCATTAATTTTTGCCTCCAAAGTTATCTCTAGGGCTCAGTGCCAACACTACGAACTCACTGCCCCTGGCAGTATTTTTTTTTTCACATTTTATTTAATAGGACAGGCAGAAATTGAGAGGCGAGAGGAGATAGAGAGGGGGAGAGAGAGATAAGACACCTGCAGACCTGCTTCACTGCTCATGAAGCAGTCCACTTTCAAGTGGGGAGCTGAGGCTGAAACCAACCGGGGTCCTTGAGCTTAGTTCTATGTGAGTGTAACCAAGTGTATCACCGGTGCCTCATTATGCTTTCTTTCTAGCAAGTAAAATCTGCTTTATAAAGCAGAGAGAACTCACTGCTTAGTCTCTGTTATTACATTGTAAAGTAGTTTTTTTTTGTTTGTTTGTTTCATCAATAGCAAAGCTAGCAGTTTTTAAAAGTATTCCTTAGTTTCTGTATTGTCACTCAACTCGAGTTAGTAAGAAAAGATGGAACTTATTAAACCTCTAAATTTAAGCCCACATTCAATTTGTGGTACTTCAGATGAAGGCGTGTTTATTCACTTAAACATTATCTATGTTACTTAAGTAATTAAGAAACCTAAATTAAAGATGAAGTGAATAAGAATAAAAAATATGCAGTTCTTGAGGAGAGAATGAATAAAAACTAAAGGCAGTAAGTTCAGAATATATTTTCAGAATTAACTTATGCAAAGAAGCAAGTTATTAAACAACAGAAATATGTACATTTCTGAACTAGGCAAAAGCAAAGGAAAATATTTGTGATTAAACTATACAAAAACTTAACAAATTAAATTTTTTTTAATGTCGTTAGCTATAACCTATTGTTTTTTAACACTGCTCTTTCATAATCTGGGATAAACTAATGCTATATAATTAATTCAGTTCATGAGTTGGCTTTATTTGAAATTTTACAGTATATTTTTTTCATCTTTAATGTTTTCTCCTTGTGATATTTCTTGTTTATAAGTCTATATTCACTGATAATGAATTAAATTAGCACTTTAATTACTATAGTAATCTAATAGTGTCACATGCAATGATTCAGGTCCTTGAGCAATACCCAGCAGGAAAAGTAATTACCTGGTGAAATGTCCATGTGTGTAGAGTGTAGGCAAGTGCAGAATAGTCTGACCTAAAAACAGCAGGATGGGAATTAGCCTTGTACTCTCCCAGCAAGAAGGAGAGAATCCAGCTGGGCAAGAGAACCAGGTGAGAAAGGACATTCCTTTGATTTCCAGATGTATTACTTTGCATTCCCTACAATGTCATGCTTGTAGTCCCATCTCGGCAATACCCTCTGCTGCTATGGAAATATCAATCTACTCTAGTGTCATTTTTGAGAAGTTTGGCTAAGAAAATGGTTAATTTTATGTTGTTACTCAATGAGTGTAAAATTATTTTTCTACTACTCTACTACTGAGCATGAATATGTATGGGTTTTTACACTTTCCCTTAATTTCTTATTAGATAGAACAGAGAGAAGTTCAAAGGAGAGAGGGAGATAGAGGAGTAAAGAGAAAGAGAGACAGCTGTAGACTTGCTTTACCACTCATGGGGCTTCCCTCTTGCAGGTGGGGAGCAGGGACCTCAACCAGGTGAGCCATTGCTTAGCCCTTAGGAAGACAAGGAGATGGGAGTCTGGCCATAGCACAGTGAGTTAAGCGCACATGGCACAAAGCACAAGTACCAGCATAAGGAAGACAAGGAAAAATGAATCTGGCATTGTAACATTTTCATAGTTAGTATGAATGATTCTAAAATTAATCAAGGTAAAAAATCAAGGTTATTTTCAACAAGTTTTGAAATAACCACTAGCCCTCAGTGAATGATACTTTAAACCAGGTTGTATAGAATGTCTGATTTAATTTAATTTATTTGAATACTATCTCAATATTTCCTGTTAGGAAAGTAGATGATAACACATTTTTACCATACAGTAATTTTGGGGTATTGTATTTACTGATTGTTTGGGGGGGCAGGTGATAACAAAGCTGATTAAGGGCACACATTAGAGTACACAATGACCTGTGTTCAAGTCCCCAGTCCCCAGTTGCAGGGGGAAAGCTTCACAAGCAATGAAGTAGGTCTGCATGCCTCTCCCTCTCTCTCTCTCTCTTTCTCTCTCTTTATCCCTGTCTTCCTCTCTTCCACTTCCTTCTAAATTTCTCTCTGTCCTATCAAATAAAATAAAGTTTAAAAATAAAATAAATAAATAAAAAGATCATTTTAAATCCTGTGTATTTTAAATAGCAATAGCAAAATGATCCATAGTAGGAAACCAGATAGACTATGAACATAAAAGAAAGATAATTATGTGGGGTCTAATGGTTTCCTGGGTGGATACAAACTTAAGATGTTTCTTTTTTTTTTTTTTAAGTTAGAGATGTAGCAAAATATAGAAATCAATAGCAAATGCAAATGATTGTGAAATGTCCTGACCCATTTTACCATTAGTATATTATGAAAGAAGAAAAGCACTTGGCAGAGAAGCAGCAGCTCCTTTCTTTAGTCCTCTGTATTGCAATGCAAATGAGGCTTTTCATACTCCAGTACTTGACAAGCCCTTCTCTCCCTTTCTGAGTAAAGTCATGTGGAGTGTGATCTAAAGAGGATATCAGTATCACTTTACACTCCTGTGATCTCAGTGCATTAACCGATGCAGAAGAACAGGGGAAAGAGAATGTGTTTAATATCTTAGAATTCTTATTTTCCTTTTCAAGGGTATTATGTTTCTTAAGTATGAAAGGAAAGGCACAGAGAAATGCAATGGTCACATTCAACTGTGAACAGATTTTATTCCAGTTCTTGAAAATGAACCCTGCTCTTCACACAGCAAGCACCCACTATACTCCTTGTTTGCTTATGTGCCTGCATTGAGTTTGTTCAATATTTTTAAATGTTTATGGTTGATTATATTTAACTTTTAGGAATGGGTAGGAAGGATAACTTATGCTTGATGTTGAGTCAGAAATAATGTGCAGTGCTTGATATTCAAGGTCATCTTTTTCATTTCAGTCTTCTAAAACAGTTACACAGTTATCCTGAAATTATCCTTTAAAATTTGTATGTTCAGGGTGAGAGGGTTCAAGGGAAGCAAAGTGGTAGCATGCCTGGTTGAGCTCATATATTATAATCCATAAGGACCCAGGGTCAAACCCCCACTCCCCATCTGCTGGAGGGAAACTTCATGAGTGGTGAAGCAGTGCTAGAAGTTTCTCTTTCTCAATCCCTCTCCCCCTTCCTCTTGACTTCTTACTGTCTCAATAAATATTTTAAATTGTGTATGTTCATCTAGTTATTAGAACAGAAATGAAAGCAATTGTTAAATTGTATTGTTAAATGGGAAACTGGGGAATGTTATGCATGTACACACTATTGTATTTACTGTTGAATGTAAAACATTAATTCCCCAATAAAGAAATAAATTTAAAAAAATAAATAAACATCTTTAAAACAATAACAACAACAAAAGCAAAAAAAATCATTTTTGTGAGTTGCAGTATTCCTTTTCCTAACTCTCCCTATTTTTCAGGTACAGAGAAGACAGAACCTTGTCAAAATATAAATCACTACAAATTTCAGAGCTCTTTATATGTGGTGAGTGTTGCCAGTTTTCAGTATCAAAAATACACTCTTTGCTGGCATAAAATAATCAACAGTATCTGGTAACTATTGTTCAATCTCTCTACAGAAATATATTAAAAAGAACATTACTTCCATAGTCAGTTAACTCCCTACCAATACTCAATTTATTCTTTTTCTAAGATTTCTTATTATGTTCAGGGTTAGAAACATTATTTCTTCAGTCATCTTTACAGCTTCAGATAGCTATGTCATTGAGTCAATAGCATATGAAGAAAAACATGTTGTAAGAGTTCTTGGTAATACTTTTTCTTATTTAATAAAAGGGATAAATATAGTATATACTATTTTTTAAACTTTTCTCCTGGTAGGAATGTTTACCAGATGAACACAAGCACAATGATGATCTTGCAATTATAAAGGGTTTTTATGTCATGAAATTAAACACAAAGATGGTTCCACTTAGTACTTCTTGAAAAAGAAATCTATTGTTTCAAGAAAAACCCTGAGTGCAATTTAAAACTTTGTTTCCAATGGTTTTCATGTCTTTGCATTTACTTTTTATAATTAACCTACATACAGGAAATTTGATAAGAAATCCCGAGTTCTTCCCCATTTACTAACAAAAAAAGCAACAGAAATCATACAAGCCACACCCATATTAATGACGTAAGTTATACAAAAATAAATTATCATTAGTGAAATGAGTCATTGTCTCACACAAATATATATATATACAAATCATAAAATGTCCCAACAACTCAGACATATTTGATGAAGAGCTATAGTATTCTCGATATTATAAAAACACTATTGATTATCTCAGTACATACAAAATTAAGTACACATTAGGTTCTCAAGGTAGTACACACCTTGTTTGAAAAGTCTTACATAAGCCTGTTACTTACATGTCATCACACATTGAATGGGGTCCTCCAGGATAGGTTGTATCCTATGTACAATACAAAACTTTGCTACTAAGCCCCAGATACTTCTTCATAGTGGAGATTTTAACAGTAGAGTCTCTTAACCAGAAAGGACAGAAAGAGAGAGGGAGAGGGAGGGGGAGGGAGAGGGGGAGGGGGGGAAGGGGAGGGAGAGGGAGAGACAGATAAATGGAATAAACCCTTAATGATTTTGTAATTCAGATGAGAAGTTTTAGCTAATAATTTAGCTAATAATAATTTAGCTAATAATTTATCTGATAAAGCTGGAGTGATCATTTCCTCTCCCCATCAAAGTGCAACATGCATTTGTCTTTTAGCATGTTTGATAACTGATTTCATGGTAATTTCTATAGAAATCCTATCTGGTGCTGGGTGGTAGTGCACCTGTTTGAGCACACATGTTACTAAGCAAAAGAACCTGGATTCAATCCCCCAGTCCCCACCTGCAGGGGGAAAGCTTAGTGAGTGGTGAAGCAGGGCTGCAGGTGTCTCTGTTTCTCTCCCTATTTCTGCCCCACTTCCCGCTCAATTTCTGGCTGTCTCTATCCAAATAAATAAATGAAGAATTTAAAAAATAATAAAGAAGCAAAAAAAGACATCCAATGAATTTCAAACTTTTAATAATGGCTTTAAGTTTTCAACTTCTGCTACAGGCATAAACTTCACAGGAAATATACTCAGTGAATTATATTTAAATTTGTCTATGAAAAGGTTCTTAAATAACTGATAATGACCATGAATACATTTTACAAGACCAATTTACATAAAAAACTGTGGTCTTGATCAATCCACCTGGATAGTGGGCACATTATCCCAATATGGCAGGTGCCATAAACATGTGAATGATAAATGTATGGGGCAATTTGATGTTATTGGCACTGAGAAGTACAGTTTCTAGAAGGTGTGTCAAACATAGACAAAAGTTTAAGTATGCCTTGAAAGTGTTGCAATTTATGAATTTTTAATACATGTCAGATAAATTAATAATGAAAGAGTCACTAATGAGTAAATAACATTAAGAACTAATTTCCTTTCTCCAGGTTTCATATAGTAGTGCTTTAGACATAATAATTAACACAATCTTTACATGCTAATTTTAATTTGATCCAATAACATATGAAAACATTTAAAAAACAAAAGAATAGAAAATTTATTTTGATTTCTAGATAGATAGCATAATGATTATGCAAACAGACTCTCCAGCCTGAGGCTTCAAAGTCCCAGGTTCAAACCCCTGTACCACCATAAGCCAAAGCTGAGCAGTGCTCCAGAAAAAAAAAGACACAAAAGAATGACACTGTGATTTACTCACAGAAACATAATTTGTGATATAAACTAAAAGAAACAATTTAAAATTCCAAACCTCAAGTTTGCAGGAATCATAAGTATAATTATTCCATTTTCAGGAGAGTCTATTGATACATTAAAAACATATATTTAGTTACATAGCCAATTTTAGCTGAATGAGATTTCAATCCCGATAACCTACTTCCCCTCTCATTATTTATTTTGTTATTCTCAATGCCCTTTACTAGTTATTGTAATGATTTATGCAAAAAAGGAGATGCTGTGGTTTGGATTTATATTATGGGAGAGTGATCAATATAAGGAAACTAAATTGACTAATAATGAAAAATTAGTTGTATGTCCTTGGCAAGAAGCATCAAAATCACACTATAATTAATTGCAGCTGTTTTCACACAGCTACTGTTCAGTTTCCCTTTCTCTCCTGGACTTGCTGAATCAGGCTATGAAGCAAAGTTGATGTATACCTTCCTTGGAAATGAGATGTTTTAGATGCACTGTTCTCAGATGCCAGGATGGATGACAGTGTGAGATATAATCCTTTCCTGTTTAATGCAACCCAAACCAATCTGCATTCTAGAAGTCATTTGATTTCTCCCTTCTGTAGTGCTATCAGATAGCAGCTAGCTCTCTGGGGACTCCATTCATGCTGAGATTGCACTAGCTAGTGATTACACTGCTGAATCTGTCTGTAATCAATCTTGTATCCTACCGATCTTCTTTAGAATTTTTCTTTTGATCACCAACTAATGGGAAACACAGCATGCTAAAGAATGATATAGTTTCATCTAATTGTATCTCCATTGAAAAGGCCTCTGGGTACTCTTGTATTCACCTTTCAGTGAAAGTGTTCATAAGGCAGTCAATTTCCAAAGTCAAAACAGATAATTATTGCAGAGTTGGCTTGATTTATCTTGAGTATAAATGCATCACTTTAAACATGTATGAGTTTTCAAAACAAATACAGTTTTCAGTGACAAAAAAAATAATGTACTTTACTTCTCTTGTACTTTTTTCTGCTATGGTCAATCCAGACACAGTTATAGATACTTAGATAAGTAGTTATATGGGCTTTAGAATTGGGAGGTATCATCTCTAACTTGGATATGTTGAAAAGACACATACATATATTTATGACATGAATTTAAAGTTCAATAAGAATGATCTCACTATGTGAAAAGTATTTATTTTCTCTCCTCTTCCTCCACCTCCTCCACCTCCTTCTCCTCCTTTTTCTTGTTTTCACTATCTCCAGAGCTTCACTGACTTTTTTAGACTGAGAGAGAACATAACATAGGAAGGGGAGAAAGTTAAACACATCAGTTTCCTTCAATGTGGTGGGGACCTGACTCAAACCTGGGTCAAACATAGCAAAGCATCACTTAATCTAAGTGAGCTGTTTTGCCAGCCCTGCAGAATAGTTCCTAATAGGAAAAGTTCCTAAGGAAAGAATGACAGTTTTCAGTGTGTGTGTGTGTGTGTGTGTGTGTGTGTGTTAAAGAATATAAAACTATAAATCTGGCCACATGGAAAAAAGTGCAAATAGAAAAATTAGAAAGATGGAGCTTTGTCATGCACATAATCCAGGCTCTAGCTTATCCCCTACCACCCTGGGGGGAAGCTTTGTTTTTTTGATGTCTTTTTCTCTTTCCCTTATTCTATCACTTACTAACCGAAAAAAGTGAACCTCAAGTAGTGACGTCTGAACAATGACAAAAAAAAAAGTCAAACCTTGCTATTTTGAAGAATAACATAACGGGGGTGGAAACAACTCTGATGAACTTATGGCCACTGAAAATAAATACTTGTTTGGTACTGCAGAGGGCTCACTACTCCAGGTCATTTTTTCATTCAGATAGAGAAGTTAAAGAATGAGACCCAAGGAGAGATACTGCAGCATCAAAGACTCCTCCATTGCTATCATACCTCCTGCTTGGTGTCTATGTTCCTAGCTGAGCTGCATGTATGACAAAACACACACTATAATAAATGTGCTATCTCTCTGATCCTGAACATACGCTTTCCTTGTAATGTTTAAATTACTATTGATTTGATATTGGTTTGTAAATTCATATACTATACATATATATGCTTATGCAACACATCACACCAGTGAGCACAGTTTCTGTGCCCTCTTCCCACAGATTTGAACCGTTTGCCTCCCAATCATTGCTGAATGACTTTTGTTTGCCTATGCTCAACATTCTTCATTTTATTTTCACTTCCTGCTTTCCTTGAGCCTCAAAGTCAGCCAACAATGAGAAATATAACTTTTATAGAGCTTAACTAATCATATACACACCTGAACATACATAAGGCCATGACTTTTTTTTAATAGTTCAGAAGTATATAACCCCCCCCTTTTTTTTTCAGGAGTCGGGCGTTAGCGCAGCTGGATAACTGCACGTGGAGCAAAGCACAAGGACGGGGGTAAGGATCTCTGCAGGTCTGCTGGTGTCTATTTTTCTCTCCCTCTCTATGTCTCCCCCTCCTCTCTCCATTTTTCTGTCTTATCCAACAACAAAGATATCAACAATAACAACAATAATAACTACAACAATAAAACAACAATGGCAACAAAAAAGGAATAAATAAATATTTAAAATAAATAAATAATTTTTTTCTTCCCACCTTTCTAGTGCTGGAGATCAAACCAAGGGTCTAATACAAATAAATAAGATATTTTCTCCAAGGACCATTAGCATATCATTCTCTTACTTTTTGTTTTCTTTTGTCCACCCTCTCCTTTTTATAGATTGATATTCCTATCTTAACAAGTCATACTGTTTGTCAGTTTCACTATCATCAAATGCTTTGGGACAGAGATAAGTTGGTGAGAAAAGATCTAAGTGAAAGTAAATTGAACGAGTCCTATAAATAACTATTATTTTAAAAATCTGCCTAGTAGATAAAATAGTGATAATTCTCTGGTAACAAGCCATTTTAGAACTCCAAAAATATTTTATCACTGAATGTTATGTTACTGTTTTTCTCACCTACCAAGAATCTGATAATGACTGCCACCAAACTGATTGAAAATTAATCATGGAAAGTTTGAATAAGAAGATATTACTGTTCATTTTAAGATTTGGGTATAGTTGTATATAATAAAGATGTTAGTGTATGCCTTTAATTAATTTCCTGAATTTTAGAAAATTTTATTTTGACAACTTGTTCTATAGATGAGTAGATTTTCAAGGATTTTTATTTTGACATTTCATATATAATTTCCCCTACACCAATTACAATGATGACAAGTTAAAAGTTTTCACATTGAATGCTAACATTCTTTTTTTTAATTTTTTTATTTAAGAAAGGATTAATTAATAAAACCATAAGGTAGGAGGGGTACAACTCCACACAATTCCCACCACCCAATCTCCATATCCCACCCCCTCCCCTGATAGCTTTCCCATTCTCTATCCCTCTGGAAGCATGGACCCAGGGTCATTGAGGGTTGCAGAAGGTAGAAGGTCTGGCTTCTGTAATTGCTTCCCCGCTGAACATGGGCGTTGACTGGTCGGTCCATACTCCCAATCTGCCTCTCTCTTTCCCTAGTAGGGTGTGTCTCTGGGGAAGCTGAGCTCCAGGACACATGGGTGGGGTCTTCAATCCAGGGAAGCCTGGCTAGCATCCTGATGGCATCTGGAACCTGGTGATTGAAAAGAGAGTTAACATACGAAGCCAAACAAATTGTTGAGCAATCATGGACCCAAAGCTTGGAATAGTGGAGAGGAAGTGTTAGGGAGGTACTCACTGCAAACTCTAGTGTACTTCTGCTTTCAGGTATATATTTTGCAGTAGTTTATGGATACGTGTGAACATAAGCTCTCTCTCACAGAAACTGGTGTATATCTAGGTTATGGGACTTTGTTAGAAATTGAACTCCTGAGATGAAATTAGAGTGTACCATAAAAGGAAAGGTCTCACCCGAGTAATGAAGCTGAAGGGTTGTCATTCCACACGTGAAGTCTCTGGACACAGTCTGAGGTGAAGCATGTTGAGGTGGCAATCGTTGCGTTGGTTAGGTTGTGATCGGCGGATGCAATATTATTTGGTTTGGATTGGGAGACACATCTGGGAAAGTGGGCCCTATCCAAGGGTTCCAGGACTGGGGGAAGTAGGGGCTCTATAGTGGAGATGTGAGGTTCCTGCTGTCTTAGGGTTCAAAAAGACAATCGATAGTTAATGTTATCATCACATTATTTGGTAATTGGGTTAACTTTGAAAAGTCCTTTTGTTAGGGTTTGCTGTACAGTACCCAGTATCTTGTATATAGCTGTGCTATTGGATGCTTCTAATCTACTTGGTCTAGGCTTTTGAGAGAGTCCACATATCAAATACACAGCCTATATATTAAAAAGATTCAGTTTGTGTTTTGAGAAACTTTGAGACATACAATTGATTTCCCCCCTCTCATATTAATTAACTAGTGATTTATATGTCTACATTTTGCTAGGAGTGTACATAAACACCATTCCCACCACCAAAAGACTACATCAGCACTATGGGACTTATTGAGCTATTTATTTTAGCGATAGAGAAAGAGAACAAGAGTGAAAGAGACCACCACGCCAAAGGTGCCTTCACTGGGATGGAGGTAAGACTCTACCTGGGTCACGCTTGAGGCGGTGCATCACCATACCTAAGTAAGAAGGTATTTCACCAATCCTCTAGCATTGTTTTACAAGACTATAAAGTTAAAATAAAATTTAACCTCCTCTCAACCAAATTGACACCTATCATCGCGATGTGTGGAAATATAATCTTGTGACCAGCAATAATATTGTAAATTATCATATCTTTAATAAAGTAATAGTGAATTTGAAAATAAATAAATTCTGAAAAGATTATAGTGTTAGATGTATACCTTTTAAGAAAAAAATGAATAACACAAATACCTCAAAAATACATCTTAATGAATACATATATATATATATATATATATATATATATATATATATGAGAGAGATAGAGGGAAAAAACCAATAAAATAGCATATTTGTATATGTGTCTGTTTTGTCTTGTAAAGTAAAATAAAATTGAGTCCTGCCTCTGCAGCAAAGAAGGAAGTTTCAGTGCTATGATGTCTATCACACTGCTCCTGGGACCTTTTCTTTTTTCTTCTTTTTTTTTTTTTTTTTGGATATGTCAGAGAGAGGAGGGGAACATAGAGAGGAAGAGAGAAAGACACCTGCAGACCTGCTTCACTGCTTCTGAAGCAACCCTACTACTGGGGGCTGGAAATGGTAATGCTGGAAACTGTCCTTGCGCTTCGTACTTTGTGCATTTAACTCAGTGAGCCACTGCCTAGCCCTCACAAATATAACTTTGTAAAAACAAAGTTCTATATTAATCTGGAAGCTTTTTTTTTCTTTTAACTTTTCTTTTTTTAAATTTATTTATTCCCTTTTGTTGCCCTTGTTGTTTTCTTGTTATAGATATTCTTGTTGTCATCATTGTTGGATAGGACAGAGAGAAATGGAGAGAGAAGGGGAAGACAGAGAGGGGGAGAGAAAGACAGACACCTGCAGACCTGCTTCACCGCATGTGAAGCGACTCCCCTGCAGGTGGGGAGCCAGGGGCTCGAACCGGGATCCTTAGGCCGGTCCTTGCTCTTTGCGCCACGTGTGCTTAACCCGCTGCGCTATGCCCGACTCCCTCTTTTAGCTTTTCTTATACAACACTATTGTTCTTCAAACAGTACCAGGGTCTTGGTTACAACTTTGTCTTTTTTTTCAAAGCTTTTGTTAAAATGTAGTGGCTCTTATAATTTGCAGAAATAGCCACTAATAAAGGAAAGTTTGTTCCTTTTCTTTTATATTTTGTATTTTTCATTTTCTTATATTTTAGGGAGAAAACCCAAATAAAGAATACATTTTGAAAATGACACTATAAAGCCCTTCTCCTGAGGCTGAACCAAATGTCTATTACTCTCTACTTTCTGTGACCTTGGAGACTATACTCTGCTGCTGGAACAATTATTTGAAGAACTGAGCTCAGAGAGATAAAA